>NC_137969.1:126002541-126587518 GCF_963924665.1 Micromys minutus
TAAGTGTATTAGTCTACCATTATTAAAAATCAGGAGGTTAATCTCTATTATTGGCTAAGGGTATTGCTGGAACTCAGCCTTTCTCCATTAATCTAGGTTAAGGCTAATGTAAACATTGTTGTACCAAAATAGACAGCGTGAGAGGATCAGGGAGGAGGTGCAGGATAGAACACAAAAGTTGTAAAAGACTGCTCAGCAATGAATTAGGGTGTTTCTGTGTCTGCTTAACCCTGAAAATGAACATATAATGGGGTTATGGTACATTTTAGTAGCAAACGAAAACAGAAACAAGGATCTCAAGAAACATGGCCCAAGCCACATATTAATGATTTATCTAGTTGAAATTGCAGTTCAACTGAGTCTAGTAAATGCAAGCCATGATTATATCACATAATTATAACTAATACAACTATAAACTAGGAGTTATAATAGTTTTTTTTCAGGGTTTTCAGAGAGTAATAGAAAGAGAATACTGGACGGAAACTTAGACACATAACCAACCTCCTATCATCTGTCTTGTCTGCAGAAATTACCAGAGGGCAAGTCTGGTTAATCTGTGCCTTTGCCATTAGGGCCAGCTCCACTGTATTGCCTAACCAAGGTACAGATCCATCTCCCAAATGCCCCAGCCAGTGAGGCAGCAGGGAGAGACCCTTTGCTCTCATGACCCAGGTTTAGTTCTCCAGGCTACTGAAGGTGATGAAGGGGTGGAAGGAGATCCACATCCACTCCATCTCACACCAGTCACATGATGGGTCCAGCTCTTCCTTGGGATTGCCTTACCTGTCACCGCTCAGCCAGGGTCAGCCCTGTTGTGTTGCCTGCTCACCATCTCTCGTGTCAGATCTTCTTATTGCCTCAGGTGGCAAGGTGTAATGGGACAGAGGACATGTTCCCTCTTCCCACTTACTAAGGCCATCTCATGGCAGAAAAGTGGCAGAAGTAGGTAACTCATACCTTGTTCTTGGGGCTGACTCACCTGCTCCAACTTAACTAGGGCCAGCACTCCTGTGCTTTCCAGGCAAGTAGGTACCACACTTCCAAATGCTGCAGCTGGTGAGGGACAAGGCTAACTCTTTTGAGTTCATGACCCAGTAGACAGCTTTCCTGACTACTGAAAATGGTGACATGTGAGAAGGCATAACCTCTCTCCCTGTGCCACCCCATGACAGACAAGTGGTTGGTCAGCCTGCCCAAATTAATGCCCTGGGGTTGGCCCACACACATTTCTGCTAGAATCAGCTCCACTGTGATGCTGCCTGGACACTGCATAGTGATGTTGACAGTGAAAGATTGTGTCAGCATCCAGAGAGGGGTGAGAGCAGCCCTATACAGTCCCTGGACATCCAAGTGGTCCTTGGGGATAGCCTGACTAGAGAAATTCCCATGTCCTCTAGGGATAGTATGAGCCACAGATATAGACACTGACTTTTGCCACTGTGTAACCATGGATTCTAACATAGCTGTCAGCAGCAACTCAGGGTAAGACCTCACTATGGCCCTAGATGGTAGGACTAATCCCTTATAAAGGGCTACTCCTTTTTACCCTGACACTTCTGTTCTATTTCTTCAAAATGCTAGAGCTGTTCTACTTCTCTTTATATCCCATCTATCTACCATATGCTTGCACATTATGATGGTGCTAGCTATAGACTGGCCAAGTGACTGGCAGACCTTGTGACATCCTCCATCTGTGCTATGTAGTGTAGTGGCAAGCAGGTGTCTGGCTAGCCTGTGTCATGCATTGGAAGGCAGGTCTGTGGGCTGTACGGTGCTCTGCAGGTTTCTGTCTGTTTTCCTCCTCCTGTGCTGTGCTGCCTGGATTTACTTTTTCCATTAACTTATTCATTCACTTTCATCTTCATTACAAAAGCCCCCTTTTTTCTAGTCTCCTTTGATACAACCTGTACTGCAACCCCCTCATCTCATCTTTAAGGGGCGGGAGGTCCCCATCTACTGCCAAACATGCTAGTCCCTCAAGACACTGCATCTATGTATATCCTTTTACACTCTGGCCAGGCAAGGCAGACCAACTGGGGAGCTGGAACCGCAGTCAGACAACAGACTCAGGGTAAGGCCCTACTTTAATGGTTGGGGGACCCACATGAAAACAAACTGGTACATCTGCTGTGTGTGTGTGTGTGTGTCTGTCTGTCTGTGTGTGTGTGTATGTGTGTGTGTGTGTGTGTGTTTGCTATGTCCACCTGCCATTGTATGCTATGTGTTTGTTGGTTCACTCTAATGGTCTCCTTGTAGAGTCCCTAGCCTGTCCAGGTTCTTGAATCATTTCTCAAACTCCTTCACAAGACTTCCAGAGCTCTGTATAATCGTTGGCCTTGGGTCTTTGTATATGTTTTAGTCACCTGCTGGATGCAGTCCCTCAGTGGATAGTTTTGCCAGGCTCCTGTCTGTGAATCCAGGTGACAGATAGGAACTTACCATGAGGCTTCAAGATTGTTGAAAGAGGAAAGCAAGCCTGCAATGTGTCCCTGAGGACATATATCTTCTGAGGACAGTTTGGGACCCCCTACCCTCATCCCCATCCACAAATGGCAGGGATTGCTATTGCATTTATTTATGTCTGTCTCACATAGGGAACCTGTGTTTCTAAGCCAGCACTGACAAACATAGCTGTCAACAGTGTCCTTCCATGTTGTATCCTTGTGACAGGTTTTGACCAGCAATGAGGCATCAAAGTCTCATAGTATGTCCCGGTGAATCCACAACCTATGTAGGTACAGTGGTTGTTGTTTTCTCCATCTACCCATAGATCTCCATGGAGACATGTCTGCCTAGCACATTCATCAAGGTTGAGATCACACTGTTCTCCAAGGAATCCAGTTGCATAGTTACAGAAATAAATCTCAAGAACATCCTGACACAGGGATGATTCCAAGCCATGAGACAGCTTTGGCCAAAAGCCAAGCAATAAACTAGGATGAACAAAGAACTGCCACATGCTTTACCCCTGTCTGGTCTAAGAACACCACCACCAACAAGGTCACTCTTTTCTCACTTGCCTAGGGTTTATATGAACTTTTATCTGTTTCACTAAACATTGCCAACAGGTTGGAGCAAATGTTGAGTCATCTTATTTTTTCTGTACTGTGGAAACTCTTACCCATTCTTCCACATCATTTTCCTTTTTCTCCCACTGCCCACAGCTGGAATACAGTTTTAAATAGGAGTGGCTCTAAGTGTAGTCAGTGATGGTGGAGTGTGCACTCAAATCATATGGAGCATATTGAGCTAAAGGTGTTAGAAGCAGATAGGACAGAACTCTGTCCTACTACGTTGTCATTGTTTCATGAAGCAAAAGAAGATGATACATACCGGAAGGGGGAAGAACCAGAGAATGATGGGACCTTTGGATCCCCTAGGGTTTTTCCAAAAAAAAAAAAAAAAAAAAGAAAGAAAAAAAAAAAAAAAAAAAGAAAAGGAAAAAGAAAAAACTGAGAAACCCGGTCAACAGTCATCAGAAACTTTAGCTTTCAACGCTTGTGGAAAATATATTTTTTTTTGTTGTGTGAACATCACTAACCATGTTAGAGATTCTATGACAGCTTGACTGACAGCCAATGCATCAATTACTGTCCCTTATCCTTTCTGTTGTTTAAATAAATGAAGACTTCTATAGAAAATATGAGAGGCTAGCAGACTGATATTTGGCCACAAACTCTATTAAACTATGGCTATTGAACACCCTAAATATTGAAAATCCTGGATGCTTTTCTTATGTTCCTTGCTTTTCAATTCCTTGATTAGTAACCTAAAAGGGTTAATAGCACCTCATGTCAGAAATGATGTTCAGTTGGCATGTCTTAATATTTCTATCCATGTTATGCATAATAATACAGCAAGAGGTTTCTGACAGTGGCCAAGCCTTTTCTTGGAATGGTAAATTAGTGTAGAACAGATGGCTCTCCTATGGTAAGGCCTGGGGAGTTGTGTCCCCACATGGCAAAGACCTGTGGGTATAATCATGCAGAATCACCTGGCCATTTCCAGGCATTGTTCAGTTACCATTTGCCTTGCTTTTGCAATTTTGACTTTTTCTATTGAACGTTTATACTCACACTTTGTCTGTCCTAGACATTTCTTCAGAATCAGAAAAAGAAAGCATGGGCCACTATTCATTCTTTTTTATCTCCAAGGATCACAGTAGTAAAAAAGATCACTACTCCTGTTTTACCTATTTATGGTAATGCAGTTGAGTCAAAACAAGGCCCTGATATGGGTACACCAGTTTATATCCTGAAGTTCTCTTCCAAGGAGATTTTAGCCCAACAACCTGTTTCAAACAACAGCTAGTTGATTACCAAAATGTTAGAAATGTCTTATTGGATCTTTGGTTCCAAAAACTAATATGAACTTTCAGGGTTGAGTCAGCACCAAAGACAAGCTGACTCAGGCTACTAACGTGCTGACAGCCCTGAGCATTAGAGAAATTATATTTCATGATCACAATATGGGAGGATGTTATTTGTCAATAATTCCATCAGAATTTCCTGAGTATGTAATTTATTACCTCTCCAGACTGTAACCACAGTTGCTACCACTTCGTAATGTACCCATGAGCTAGTTAGATATCAACTGGTTTTTTTGAAGCTATCTTTCTTCTTTCTGGACTGACTTCATGGGTTAGCAAGAAGTTGCAAAGATTTAGGAGGAGAAGGAAGGAGAAATGAGCAGTGTGAACATTATTGGTAAATGCAGGAAAAGACTGTACATGAGAATATGAACGTACCTTTTCAGCCTTGAAAGGTAGATGCATAAAGGTGGCCTGAGTTGTTTTAGGGCCAGAACATATGGATTGCACCTCTTGGCCAAGTCTTCTTATGACTATTCCACACATCTTCCTTCAAAATTTGAACCCCTACCTGGCTAGACTCCTGCATATATCTAGAGGATACCAGACATACAAAATGAAACTCATATGTGGTAGTATTTATAGTGGATTTTAATAACAGTTTTTCATTTTGAGGCGTAGGATGGAAGTTCAAATTGCTATAAGACCTTTTTTCTCTTTTTTCTCTCTGTGTCTCTTCTCTCTGTGTGTATTTGTACTTGTGTGGGTTTATATTCTGTCTAGTGGATTACCTTGCATATGATCTTCAAGAACACATTCAGCAGCCCTTTATCAAAATTGCAAGTAGATACAAGTGCACACAGACATGCCAGGGTTGTTCCAATGGGATCTGGGTACCAAAATCAGGTTCTTTATTTATGGGTTAAGCATCTGAACCATCCCTCTAACCCATGTATTTCCAACTCTTTATTGTTATGGTTCAATTTGCCCACTAAGGAGAAAGGCAATAGTAATGTCTTTGAAGACATTTTTTGCAGATAGTTTTCTTCATACCACCTTGCTGTTTCTCTTCAAGTCTGTCATTTTCTTCTTTATGGTTTGAGAATCATGTCTGTTTAGTTAATTAAGCAAATTGGGGAGGATAGGAATGTGTGCCCACTGGTTCACGTTTGTTTTGTTAGTGCTGTCTGGGCCTCTTCTGTCAGCTATGTGATCTCAGCTCCTGCTGTGGAACTTGTATTTGGCAAATGTACCACAAAGATTCTTGTGGACCTTTACTATCATTTGTCTAGAGGTACAATAAAATAGGGTAGGGTCATTACCTCTGTAGCACATGCCTAAATGGCTCACGGCACCAGCAGTGATTCATATTATTCAACCCTGAATACTACTCAAGCATTATTTTATTTCTAAATATGCTTTTTGTTCTAGTCACTTGAGACAAGCTTCCTTATTATTGTTTATAAAATATCACCTTGTTTACAAAATCTTTCTATCAACTTTGAGGAAGCAAAAGTGCTAAAATACACAATTCGATGACTCTCCCTTTGATTTACATTAAATGTTCTATAAATATTGACATTCTGTCATTCCATGTATATGTTTCATGGGTATTTTCAGGTTGAATTATTTGATTTCTAGCTACAGGATGAACACTTATTAAATACACAATTTGGTATATTTTATAACATTTATTTAAACAAATATATGTACTCATTGATGCTTATTTTGTGACATTATCCTTAGGTTTGAAGTTTTAGGTATAGTCCTAATTATTTACCAGTGTTACTAGGATCAATTTATTTTAATATTTCATTCTGGATATTTGTAAGGTAACCAAATATCATATCTACTCACAAATACCTGCCATATGAATCAACTGAAAAAATTTTATTGATCATATATGTCATATTTTGAAATTCAAGCCACATTAATAGCACTAGAATTTCTAATGCAGTTGAATACCATGTGGTTATAGAAAATTACTTTAAGTCAGTTCCATTTTCATATTCAAATATGAAATAATTGCAAATAATGTAGGACAGAATAAAAGTTACTAGTTAAAAGATATTTGAATTTTCATCTGTTTATGAGATCATATTTTTAGCAAGAGGAAATCCAGCCAATGCATAAAATAATACTCATTTTTTTTGTCTTGATTCAGCTATTGGGGATTTAGCACTTTTGATTTCAATAGGAAGTATAAGCCAATTTTCACCATAAAATATACTGTGGAAATTAACCTCTAAACATATCCTTTTACTAAATGAAACTTTAGTAAATAAGAAAATTATTTTAAAATAATTGTTATTTTATTCATAGGTAAAATTACTAGTTCACCTGTGTGGGTAAAAGATGACATCCCGGGTTTTGGCACCAATGTTAGTAAAAGGATGACAATAGTTGAGGGGGGTATATGGTCCATGGAGATGTGGCAAGGCCTGGGGGAAAGGGAGATGCCTCAGGGGGATCCATGTTGGGAATCCCTTTCCTCTAAGAAACCAGCCACAAGATGGTATAGTATAGAATAGAGTTTATTCAGGTCATGAGGGAGTGAAGAGGAGAGTAGAGGCAGAGAGAGAGAGAGAAGAGAGGAATAGAGAAGAAGAGGAGTAGAGGCTGGCCATGAGTACATGGAGGGAGAGGAGGGAAGGGAAGGGGGAGAGGAAAAGAAAAGAGAGAGAGAGAGAGAGAGAGAGAGAGAGAGAGAGAGAGAGAAAGAGAGAGAGAGAGAGAGAGAGAAAGGAGAAGGAGGAGGAGGAGGAGGAGGAGGAGGAGGCAAGCAGCCTCGTTCATAGTGTCAGATCACTGGGGCAAAGAATACCTGGCTATTGCTGGGGTGGGGTTTACCTGGCTGTTGCTAGGTAACTGAGGAGTGGGGTTTATAGAATCCCAACAACCTGTACCATAAGTTTTTTTAAAAAGACAACCTTTGCATATTAACAATTATGACTCTATTAGTAGTCACTAAGTTACAGACAATACATGGCAAGAAATCAATGTCTTCATGTTGCACATAAGATGTGCTTTATAGAAAAAAATCTAAACAACTGTGAACCTTTGATGAATACTTCAATATATAGACCTTTTTTGTAGCTTCTATTTTTGGTTCAGTTCTTTCAGTCTAGTCTCTTAAGATAATCACAATGGAGGGAAAACAGTAACACTTTTGATGGGTTCTGATGAACACTGTGATACTTAATATCACCTGGCTTAATTCTATGTTTCATCAGAGTTTCTCAATTGCAAGATCATCTAGGTTCAATCTTCATGTCAGTTGTAGTAGAATATTTTCACTGTATGCAGAGATTAGCTACAAAATGTTGAAGAGTAAAAGGTTGTCAAAGGACACTGATTCCTTGCCCTAGGGATTTCCTCTGCTGCTCCCAGGAAATCCCACCGAGGAAATCCCACTTTCTTGAGATTTGAGTTCCCAAAATACCACAGAAGGTCCGGATGACCTCTGTGGAATGTTCCAACGCCCTAGGTGTGCCTGGGGTGTACTGATAAAAAATGTATGATTCTTCCCCTTATGAATTTCCTCATTTCCCCTGTCCTCCCCCTCCTTTGTGATTTTTGCCTTTATAAGCCTGTTACAAGTTCAGGCCAGGGTCGAACTCCTCTACCCCTGCGTGGTGTATGAGTCTCGACCCCAGCATGCTGGCCTGAGATCTCACTCTTTCACTTTCAATAAACTTCCTCATGCGATTGCAGCAAGTCTGGTCTCGGTGCCTCGCTGGGTGCACGCCTCTCCTGAGATTTGAGTGAGGGTCTCCCTTCGGAGGTCTTTCATGTGGGGGCTCGTCCGGGATTTGCGCGACCACCCAAGGGCCCTAGACCTACTTGAAGGTAAGGATTTTCTTTCCTTTCTTTTCTTGTTGTCCTGTTGTGACTCTGTGTTTGTGGATTGTCCAGATTGTGATTCTGTGTTTGTGGATTGTCCAGATTGTGATTCTGTGTTTGTGATTTGTTCAGAGGTCTGGTGCGATCGCAGTTCGGTATTCGCAAATGCTCTAACCGAGTCTGCTCTTCCAAGGGAGGAGTGGAGTGGACCGGGATAGACGTGTCCAGGGTCCACCGTTTGCTCGCCCTGGGAGACGTCCCAGGAGGACAGGGGGAGGACCAGGGACGCCTGGTGGACCCCCACGGGAAAAGTCGGGAGATCAGTTTTTCTCCTTGACGATCTGTGTCAGAGGGCCAATTGTGGGCCATCTGGCTCTTTTCGGGATTTCGGGTTGACTCAAGGTCAGCGACTGACTTTGTCTCTCTGTTTTGTAGTATCTGTGAGTGTTTTGTGTGTGTGTGTGTCAGACTAGAAATGGGCCAGACTGTGACAACCCCATTAACACTGAATTTGAACCATTGGACGAACGTTAAGACAAGGGCCCATAATCTTTCTGTTGAAGTCAGGAAAGGACCGTGGCAAACTTTCTGCTCCTCCGAATGGCCGAGTTTTGGCGTAGGATGGCCTTGGGAGGGAACTTTTAATCTATCTCTTATCTCTGCTGTTAAGCGAATTGTTTTTCAGGCTTCAGGGGGACACCCCGATCAGGTTCCATACATCATCGTGTGGGAGGACCTGGTCCAAAACCCGACATCCTGGGTGAGACCCTGGACAGCGGGGGCAGAAACGGCAATGGTGGCCGTGGCCTTGAACAAGCTGGCACCTGCTCCATCGGCCCCCACGCAGATCTATCCTGAAATTGATGATGGTTTTCTTCTCCTTGACAACCCTCCAACCCCATACCCTCAACTGGCTTCTCATGCAAGTCCCCCACAGGCGTCGACTCCCACTGACTCCCAGACGGCCTCTGAAACAGGACCAGCGGCCTGGACCCGAAGCCCCCGGTTTCAAAGCCCAGGGGGAAATGGCGCGGGGCTTGGCTCTGCTATTGCCCTACCATTACAGGCTTATGGACTCGCCCCAGCTCCGGGAGAACTAGTCCCGCTACAGTATTGGCTGTTTTCATCAGCCGATATGTATAACTGGAAAACTAACCACCCCTCTTTTTCAGAGGACCCCTCGGGCCTGACGGGACTCCTTGAGTCCCTGATGTTTTCTCATCAGCCCACTTGGGACAACTGTGAGCAGCTTTTGCAGGTCCTCTTTACTACGGAAGAGAGGGAAAGGATCCTCCTGGAAGCTAGAAAAAATGTTCCAGGACCAGATGGGACCCCCACCAATCTCCCTAATCTTATAGATGCAGCTTTTCCCTTGATCCGCCCTGACTAGGATTACAACTCTGCAGAAGGTAAGGAGCGTCTCACGGTCCACCGCCGGGTTCTAGTGGCAGGTCTCAAGAGGGAGCCGCAAGGCCACCCACGAATTTGGCTAAGGTAAGAGAGGTTCTTCAGGGACCTGTTGAACCGCCGTCTGTGTTTCTTGACAGGGGTTATACCTTGACCCAACCTCTGAGGGTCAGCAGGCAGAGGTGGCTATGGCCTTTATACAGCAGTCAGCATCAGATATTAAGAGAAAGTTACAATGGCTAGAAGGGTTCCAAAACTATACCTTGCAGTATTTGGTGAAGGAATCAGAGAAAGTGTTTCATAAGGAGGAGACTGAGGAAGAGAAGCGAGAAAGAGAGAAGCAGAAGGCAGAGGAAAGAGAGGACCGGAGGGTAGTAGACAAAAAAGGAATTTGTAGGATTTTGGCCACAGTAGTGAAGGGCCAGGGAGTTAGGAATCAAGTCTGGCACTAGGAGGGAGCCTCTTGACAAAGGTCAATGTGCTTACTATAAAGAAGAAGGCCACTGAGACAAAAAATTGCCCCAACAAGAAAAAAAGGGGACACCGGCAACAGAAGCCCCGGACATGTGGCTCCAAAGTTTTAAATATTTATGGACTACCCGAAGATCTGTGGATTTTGGAGTGGGCCGGGTATCCCACTTATTCATTGTAATGCCAGACTGTCCCTGCACCCTGTTGGGGAGAGACCTCCTGACTAAGATGGGGCACAGATTCACTCTGATGGACCACAGGTTAGAGGTCTAGAAGGGGAGCCTGTGCAGGTTCTAACCATCCAGTTGGAGGACAAGTACCAACTCTAAACAGCCTGCCTCAGATCAGACGGACTGGTGGCTGCAGGCATATCCACAGGCCTGGGCAGAGACTGCAGGAATGAGAGAGGCTAAGAACCAGCCCTTGCCCATATGGAGCTGAAAGTCCAGGCTAGTGGTGCGTTAGTACCCCATATCAAAGGAGGCATGAGACGGGATCAAGACACTCATCATTCGGTTACTCCAACAACTTCGTATGTGTCCATCATCCTGAGGTGTGCCTCTCCTACTGGTGCGGAAACATGGAACCAATGACTGCTGGACAGTTCAAGATCTCTGAGAGGTAAACAAATTGGTGGCAGTACTCCACCTCACAGTACTTAACCCCTATAACCTGTTGAGCTCATTGCCCTATCCAGGACCTGGTGTACAGCACTGGACTTGAAGAAAATGCATCAATGGACTCATCTAGAGGTAGACAAACTTGTAAAGCCTGTCTTGAGGTCAAATTCTTTTGTGCCAGATTTGACTAGATAACTGTGTGCCATGTTAGAAAGCAAATGTATGTAGAAGGCCGGGAAGAGAGAAGATAGACCTGAGGTTTACTGAGAAGTGGATTTTACAGAACTGAGCCAGGAAGATATAGATATAAGTATCTATTAGTCTTTATAGATACATTTTCTGGGTGGGTAAAAGCTTCCCCACAAAGAGAGAAATGGCAGCAGCGGTCATAGCTAAGAAGATTCCAGAAGAGATCTTCCCTAGGTTTGGCACCCCTAAAGTAATTGGATCAGACAATGGGCCTTCTGTGTTGCCCAGGTAAGTTAGATATTAGCTTGTTTATTGGGGACTAATTGGAAATTACATTGTGCTTACAGACCCCAGAGCTCAGGACAGGTAGAAAGAATGAATAGAACTCTAAAAGAGACCCTTACTAAATTAGCTATTGAGACCGGCAGTAAAGACTGGGTGACCCTCCTCCCCTTTGCGCTTCTTAGAGTCCGAAACTCACCGCGGCGTTTTGGCCTTACCGCTTATGAAATCATACATGGGGAACTGCCCCCCTTAACGGAGTCGTGCGGGATATTGGATCCTGGCACTAACTCCCCCTCCTCCTCTGCTCTATTTGCCCACTTAAAGGCCTTAGAAGTTATTAAAACACAGATCTGGAGTCGAATCAAAGAAGCCTACACTCCAGGAACCACCGCGGTGCCCCACAGGTTCCAGGTCAGAGACTCAGTCCTGGTCAGACGACATCGTGCTGGCATGCTTGAGCCCCGGTGGAAGGGACACTACCTGGTGCTGTTGACTACCCCCTCGGCAGTCAAGGTCAACGGGTATTGCTGCTTGAGTACAGTGGCAGCTGGTGACAATTCTCTTAAGCTGCACCTTCGTCATAGCCCCAACCTTGGGTAATAACCCCCATGCCCCTCAAAAATTAACCTGGGAAGTGCTTAATGAAGTGGGCGACGTCGTGTGGTCAACAACCGCAGTGCACCCCCTTGGACTTTGTGGCCTGATCTTGCACCCAATGTCTGTAAGTTAGCAGCCAGCTCTATGGCCTGGGATCTTTCCAGTTATACCAATTTAGAAAAGCCACCCCCAGAAGAACAGTGTGTCCCTCATGGCATAGGGATCACATTGGGGTGTTCAGGACAGTTTTACCGAGCCAACCTTCAGGCAGCAGACTTCCATGTCTGCCCCAGACAGGGACACACCAGGGAAATGAAGAGAGGGGCCTCAGACTATATTTGTAGTAAATGGGGATGTGAGACCACGGGAGAAGCCTACTGGAACCCTTCCTCCGCTTGGGATCTAATTATAGTTAAAAAGGCTCGTAGGCCAGGGGAGCCAGAGAAAGGGGAAAGAGATCCATCCAAATACCTGGCTTGTAGGACTGGGTGTGCCTCTGAAAGCTCCGGTAGCCCTCAGGCACCGTGCAAAGACAGTTATTGTAACCCTCTAAATATCAGCTTCACCCCATAGTGAAAACAAGATCATCAGTGGGTAAGAGGAAACGGTTGGGGATGGAGAGTCTATACTGGCAGAGGGGACCCTAGATTCATTTTTGTTATTAAGATAAAGATAGAGAGTCTGCCCACATGACCCGTAGGCCCCAATTCGGTGCTTGATAACCCTGCACCCAGGCCTGAGAGACCTCCTTGTCTCACTCTGTCACCAAAGGAGGACTCATATCCCCTTTTGACCACACCCTCCTATCTCCCTATGAGAACTGAGGACCACCTGTTCAATCTGCTTGATAGTGCATTTGTTGTTTTAAACCGCCACTACTTTGACCTTAGCTGTCTTGTTAGGACTTGGAGTGGCAGCAGGAATTGGAACAGGGGCAGCTGCCTTCATCCAACAACCTTACTACTATAATGAACTCAGAGCAGCTATGGACGCGGACCTGGGAGCATTAGAACAGTCCATAACCAAACTAGAAGAGTCATTGACTTCATTATCAGAGGTAGTGCTACAGAACAGGAGGGGATTAGATCTGCTTTTTCTAAAGGAAGGAGGGCTCTGTGCTGCCCTAAAAGAAGACTGTTGATTTTACGTAGATCATTCTGGTGTCATAAGAGATTCTATGGCAAAGCTTAGAGAAAGACTAGAAAACAGAAAAAAAAAAAAAAGAGAGAGAAACATACCAAGGATGGTATGAAAATTGGTTTAACCAGTTACCCTGGTTCTCTATGCTAGTCTCTGCCTTGATCTGGCCTTTACTCATTTTAATGCTAATCCTAACCTTTGGGCCATGCATCCTCAATAGACTGGTAACTTTTATAAAAGAAAGGGTGAGTGCTGTACAGGTAATGGTCCTAAGACAACAATACCAGATATTACAAGAAGCTGAGGGATCGCTCTAAGATTAGAGCTTTTTACAAAAAGAAAAACGGGGGAATGAAGAGTAAAAGGTTGTCAAAGGGCACTGATTCCTTGCCCTAGGGATTTTCTCTGCCGCTCCCAGGAAATCCCACCCAGGAAATTCCACTTTCTTGAGATTTGAGTTCCCAAAATACCACAGAAGGTCCGGATGACCTCTGTGGAATGTTCCAACGCCCTAGGTGTGCCTGGGGTGTACTGATAAAAAATGTATGATTCTTCCCCTTATGAATTTCCTCATTCCCCCTGTCCTCCCCCTCCTCTGTGATTTTTGCCTTTATAAGCCTGTTACAAGTTCAGGCCGGGGTCGAACTCCTCTACCCCTGCGTGGTGTATGAGTCTCGACCCCAGCATGCTGGCCTGAGATCTCACTCTTTCACTTTCAATAAACTTCCTCATGCGATTGCAGCAAGTCTAGTCTCGGTGCCTCGCTGGGTGCGCACCTCTCCTGAGATTTGAGTGAGGGTCTCCCTTCATAGGTCTTTCAATGTAAGTTATGAACTGTGATCCATACTGCATTAAATTCTACTATGGATAACTTCTATAGCAGAATAGTAGAGCAATGAATAGGATATAAAAAGGGTACATGGATACTTAATATCCACACACTGAATATTATTTAAGCATTAGGACACACCATATAGACTGTTAAACAAAAATGAACACTATAAAGCAGTTTTCAGAAATCAGTTCAATTTCCTTCTCTATGTATTACCTAAACAAAACAACATGTTTTTATTAATTAATTATTTTATTTATTTACATCCCAAATGATGCTCTTCTTCCCAGTCTCCCCTTTTAGAATTCTTTCCCATTCACCTCTGAAAAGTCGTCCTTCCCAGGCATCCCTGATCCCTGGGGTATCAAGTCTGCTTAAGATTAGGTGCATTATCCCACACTAAGGCAAAACAAGGAAGTCTTCTGCTACATATGTGGCAGGGACCTCAAACCTCCAGATGTACACTCTTTGGTTGATAGTTTAGTGTCTTGGAGCTCCCAGGGGTGCTAGTTAATTGACACTATTGGTCTTCCTATGAAGTTGCCATTCCATTTAGTTCCTTCAATCTTTCTCCTAACTCTTCCATAGGAGTTATTCACCAACATCATACCAGTGCTTGGCTGTGAATATCAGCATCTGTCTCAGTAAGCTATTGATGGAGTATCTCAGAAAATACACTGGACTTCTGTCTGCAAGCACAACATAACATTTAATAATATTATCAGGGTTTAGTGCCTGCCCATGAGATAGATCCTAAGTTGGGGTGGTCACTTCTTGGCCATTCATTGAGGAACAATTCTGAATTGACAATTTTTGAAGGTGGGTTGGTGTCCCCGTCTCTCCATTTAGGACCCAGACTACTAATGGTGGTTTTTTCTTTCATTTTTTTTTTATGTTCTGTTTTGTTTTCAGGTTACATATCCTCACTATTTGGCATTTCAGTTAAGATCACCCACATTGAGATCTGGTCGCCTCCCTCATCCCAGGTTTCTGGGATTTTTCTAGAGATTCCCTCACTTCCACCCTGGCAGCTCCATATTTTCATTAATTCTCCTGGCCCTTTAGAATTCTCTCCTGTCTCTTCCTCATACCTGATTCAGCGTTTCTTTTCCCTTCCTTTTTCCTCTCCCACCCAGGTCCCTTTCCCCCTTCTGACTTCCACTATTCTTTTATTTTCCCTTCTACATGATATTAAACCATTTACACTTGGTCCTTCCTTATTTAATCTTTTAGGGTCTGTGGGTCATATCATTGGTATTCTATTCTTTTTGGCTAATATTCACTTACTAGTGAGTACGTACCGTTCTTGACCTTTTTGATCTTGGTTACTTCACTCAAGATATTTTCTAGTTCCATCCATTTGCCTGCAAAATTCATGATGTTCTTGTTTTTAATAGCCGAATAGTATTCTACTGTGCAAATGCACCACATTTTGTGGATCCATTCTTTGGTTGAGAGGTATCTGGGTTGCTTCCATTTTCTGGATATTAAGAACAAGGCTGCTATAAATACAATGGATATTTTTTAACTTCAGGTTTAAATTTGAATTTTGAATAAAGTCTATATCCTCATGCTGGGCCAAGCATGGCTTTTATGGGGACAGAATAACTTGTTTCCTTCCCCTGGGGTAGCTCCAGAGGATATAAACCTAAAGGAATGTTGACAGGATTGCTGCTATAGGCATAAGGCTTGTTTGTATAATTAATGTACATATTTTCACATTCTTCAGAGGAATGCCCTCCTGTGAATGTTAATGATATTCACATTGCATGAATATAAAAAGTGAACATGTGGCTAATGTCTTAGCGAAATGGTAAACAATGGAACCTTCAGGACATCTCTTAAGACTCTGCAGAAAAAAAACTCTGAAATCATGAGTTTGACAATGTAGTTTCTCAACTATTCAAAAATGTAGGGATGCAATATGAATTATGAATGGCTTTAGGAATCTAGAAGAACAGAAGGAACTACACTATCAGAAAGGTACAAAGATAGGTAGATACAAATATAGGTAGATTCCTGAGTTCAAGGTCATCCTGGAAATGAGCAATATTATGCCCAGGTGTAGTAGAAATTGTAATTTCAGGACTGGCTCTTATCCAGGTAGTTCAGCATGTGTGTTTAACAGAGGCAGGAAGATTTCTGAATTCTTTTTTTATTAGACAGATTATGTAATATCTAATGTTTTATTAGATAAATTATGTAATATAATTCAAATGTTAGTCTCCCTTTCCTTTACCCCCATTCAATTCCACCCTTGTGTGCCTCTATGAAAATGCTCTCCCTCTCACTTCTTTTGCAAAGGGTTCTTGATGTTTCCTAAGGATTAAGTACCTCTGATCAGGGAATGCTGATTCTTAGGACAATCAAAAGGTAACCTGGAGTGAATGACTGGATTTGTATGAAAAATAAGACTGGGTTTATGAACTGCAGGAGATGAGCTTTTCATAGAATGTTTTAGAATAGCAAAACAACACCATACACACAGAAGGGGGCAGGGAGAAAGAGAGAGAGAGAGAGAGAGAGAGAGAGAGAGAGAGAGAGAGAGAGAGAGAGAGAGAGAGAGAGAGAGAGAAAGAATGTGGTCATTTCTCTAATGTATGGTTTTAGCTTCTTTGTCAAAGATCAAGTGATTATATGTGTATGGGTTCATTTCTTGGGATTTAGTTTTATTTCATTGATCTACCTGTCTATCTCTGTAACAATACCATGGAGTTTTTAATCACTATTTTTCTATAGTACAGCTTGAGGTCAAAGATGGTGATTCCCCAGATTCTCTTTTATTGTTCACAATATTTTTTGCTATCCTGTGTTACTTGTTTTTCCAAATAAATGTCCTTTGTAACTCTATGAAGAATTGAGTTGAAATTTTGATGGAGATTGCATTGAATATGTAGATTGCTTTTGGTAAAATGGCCATTTTTACTATATTAATCCTGCCAATCTGTGAGCATGGAAGATATTTTCATCTTCTGAGGTTCTCTTCTATTTCCTTATTTGGAAATCTGAAGTTTTTCTCATTAAGATCTTTTACTTGCTAGGTTAGAGTCACTCCAAGATATTTTATATTATTTGTAACTATTTTAAAGGATTTTAAATTCTAAATTTTCCTAATTTCTTTCTCAGCCTTTTTTTTTCCATTTGAGTAGAGGAAGGCTACTGATTTGTTTGAGTTAATTTTATATCCAGCCAGTTTGCAGAAGTGATTTATTAGCTGTAGGAGTTCCCTGGTGAAATTTTTTGGTCACTTAATACACTAGCATATCATCTGCAAATCATGATACTTTGACTTCTTCCTTTCCTTTGACCTCTTTTTGCTGCCTGGTTGCTCTGAGTAGTACTTCCACTACTATATTGAATAGGAAGAGAGAGAAATGGTAATTGAAAGTTTTTTGAATAAAGAAGCATGGGCTGGCACTCCCTTAGGTTCTGTCTGATGTCTGCCCAAGAGCTTCTAGGTTTTATTGTCTCTACTAAGAAGTCTGGTGAAGTTCTGATAGGTCTGCCTTTATAAGTTACTTGACCTCCCCCCCCCTTTTTTTTTAAAATACTCTTTTTTTGTGTATTTTGTGTTTTGTCTACTCTGGTCCAATATATTTGGTGTTCTGTAGGCTGCTTGTATGTTTATGGGCATCTCTTCCTTTACATTAGGGACATTTTTCTTTATAGTTTTGTTGAAGATATTTAATGGTCTTTAAGATGGTAATCTTTGCTCTCTTCAATACCTATTTTTCTTAGCTTTGATCTTCTTGTGCCCTGGATTTCCTAGATGTTTTGGACTAGGAGCTTTTTGTGTTTTGCATTTTCTTTAACTGTTGTGTCAATGTTTTAAATGGTATACTCAGAACCTGAGATTCTCTCTTCTCTCTTTTGTATTCTGTTGGTGATGCTTGTGTTTATGACTCATGATTTCTTTCCTAGGTTTTCTATCTCCAGGGTTGTCTTCCTTTGTAAGTTATTTATTGTTTCTACTTCTATTTTTAGATTCTGGATAGTTTTGTACAATTTCTTCACCTGTTTGTGTTTTCCTGTCATTCTGTAAGGGACTTGTGGTTTTCCTCTTTAAGAGTGTCTATTTGTTTACCTGTCTTTTGCATTTCTTTAAGAGAGTTATTTATGTCCCTCTTAAAGTCCTCTATCATCATTTTAAAATTTGATTTTAAATCATAATCCTGCTTTTCTGGTATGTTGGGGGTATCCAAAGCTTACAGTGATAGGATAACTGGGTTCTTATGTTGCCAAATAGCCTTGGTTTCATTTGCTTATATTCTTGCACTTTCTTTTTGACATCTGTTTATCTGGTGTTTGCTGGACTCGCTAACTCTGGAAGTGACTTGACTATCCTGTAAGCCTGTGTATCAGCACTCCTTGGAAGCAATTTTAACAGTGTTGAATTTGGTTATGGGGTGCTGTGTCCAGGTTCAGCTCTAGGCACAGATAGAACTTGGTTGGATCCTTTTCCAGTCAGCTCCTTATTTCCTGTGTCCTGAGGGCTCTGTGTGGGTTCCTCAGAGCTGAAGTCCTGGTCTTAACTGTGCTCTCAGGTTTGTCAGCACTCTTGGGAGACCAGAGTCTCCCAAGCTTTCTTCCAGTGGAATTTGAGTTACAGAAAACTGTGGTACGGGATCAGCAGATGGAAGCTAGAAGCTTTTGCCATCTTCCTTGAGAAATTTGTTAAAATTTTACAAATATATCAATTTAAACAGTGTCGTTTAAAGTCTAGTAAATAAGATATATTTTCAATTTGGAAACTTTCTTAACAAAATATTAAAATAACATTGTAAGAATTACTTGGTTAGTGAACCCAGGCTTGCTTAAGAAAAAAATGTATATCATCTTATTGTTTAGTGCTATTATTCAATTATCTCACTTTCCGTTTTGGAAATTTCTTCATTCTCAGGAAGATGGCTTTCAAAGAAGCTTTCATCAATTGAACTTGATCTTCTTGGTTTCATAATCATCCACTAAGCTTTGCCTCAGTTCCAAAATCAATTATCTACTATTCACTAGAAAATGCACACACAAACACATACGCACACACACAAACATACACACACACACACACACACACACACACACACACTCACACATACAGTCAGAAACATGCCAACACATACACAACTACATAGGCTTGCTCATATGCTTAACATACACATACAAAAAGACATATATACATGAACACACAAAACTGTATTCATAAACACATGCTTATATTCAGACACAAATACACACACTCATATATATAATCATTCACAAAAACACAAAAATTCACTCACATTCACATACACAGAAGCACATCTGCACATAAGCATATACACACGTACCTAGGAATTTCAAATGTTTATATTTTTGCTAGAGTCATTACTTTTTTACTTGGGTCTGTGTACAGGGCTTTGTAAAATATAGCTCAATTTAGTAGCTTGGTTTTCTGTCATATCGGAGTTTATATCTTAATTCAAATCTTAAATTTAGGTTTCTATTTTAGAAATGCTTGTCATATGAGTCCTAAAGCTTAACAAGGATAAAGGGATAATAAGAAATTTTTATTTAGCTTCAACTCTTGTTTGGTTTAGTTATATTCTAGTCAGTGTTTCAGAAAACATACATATAAACTGGGACATATAATCTAGATCTATCAAAAATTTCCAGCAAGCTAAGCCCTATTGGCACACTGTAGTGTAATGCCATCTGAGACTGACTTTGTAGACACTTAATAAGTGATAGGAGATCAGGTTTTCCAAATGGAACAGTCATTACTGCCAAAAATGAGCTATGATCTATCCAGCTGGAGATGCACAGGGAAGAAGCATAAATCCAAAACTAAGGGAACTAAGGAACATAGTGATCTTTGTAGGGTTAATGCTGCAGTGGACCATGAAACTATGTTAGTCCAGTAAGCAAGCACAGCCAAGTTCTAGGTTCTATCTTGCTGAACACATCCCAGTTTAACAAATTGTGATTTAGTGTAGTAAGAAACTACAGTTCATGATCTTTTCTGTCTAGCAATAAACAGTTGAATAACAGCTGAGAAATAATAACTAGTCAATTACTTAGTCTTTTAAAATGAGCAAATAAGTATTACAGAAACCATCATTGTGCTTTATTAGAAATTATCATTAGAACATTTTTTCTAGGCAGGGGAAAATGACTTTTCACACTATTTAATGTACATTTTTATCAATATTCCCACAGAAATCAACATTTTCAACAGGTTAAGATATTGAGAATTTAAGGATTCCCAAGCTACTTTCAGTTAGAGATGAATGAAATATTGGTGGAATACATGAATACTAAGTTCCATTGCTCTCTAGCCAAATACTTTTATTTGAATGTATTTTTCTCTAAATTGAGAACAACTAATTTTGATGCTCATTTTGTTCTTACATATAGTTAATCCTTGGGAAAATGTAACAGATCTTTCCATCTGCATTTAGATCGATCAATACAGAATCTCTCCATCTGAAATGTTTAGGTACAACTACAGTAAATATTTTGTCTCAGTGTATTCCAAATCTGAAATGATGACACAGACTATGGTAGTGATCCAATTTGGCAGGGTAAGATCTAATGAGATGTGAAACTGAAAAATCCCACATGTCTTTATGAGATGCTGCATATCTCTTGCATTGTATATATTCCTCTAAGTATCAATTTTAATCCACAGTGGGATATTTTTGAGCCAGTCAACATTGTATTTTCTAATTCACTAAATTGAACCTAGAATGAACAATAATAGTTGCTTTTCTCTCTTTTCTTTATTGGGAACATGGAATCCAGTATTACAAAGGTAAACATTTGAACTACACAGCTCAGTATCACTTAGAGGTGAAGATACTTTAAATTGCCTTTAGTTGTTCATCAGTAAATACTGTGGGATTCATAAAAACACATGACAAGGAAATATATATCTTTTAGAATTACCCACCACTTAAAGTTGACCAAAATGCTATTTGTATTTTATTTCATATAAAAAAAAATATGATTTTGTGTTAAGCAAAATAATAATAATAATGATAATAAGTTTTGTACTACACAAAACTAGTTTGTTGAGTTGCTTTAAAAATCTTGTGCTATGACACAGTAGAGGAGCTGGTTTATAGTCTGAGACTAACTGAAATGATCAGGAGAAAATATAAGGAGAACATTTTGAGTTTTGCAGCTGTCTTGGGCCATTGTTAAGGCTCCTGAGAAATATAGAGTTGCCTGTCCCTATAGAGACTCATGAATCCACAAAGATATGTGCTTGTTGTACATTCAATACTCCACTAAAGCACAAAGATTGTGTGTCTGTGATGGTAATTATCATCTCACAGGAGTCTAATTATCATCTTTTAAAAGACATAGAGTGGTCCCTCTGTGTTATTCCACATACATATTACTGCAATTGCCTGGAGAAATGGGAAGCAATCCACCAGAATTACTCTCAATGAGGCTGAAAGAAAACATTTGCATATGTGCCTGGAGAACTCTGAAATTGGGGAAATATGATAAAACTCAAAACTATGATTGATCCTTTGAAGACCTGAGCTCCTAAGAAATGTCAGACCATAGGCCATGTGCATCAGAACTCTGGGAGTTCAGAGTAATACAGTTCCTCACTGTGAAATTCTGAGTCAACACCAGTTCCTGCACCAAGGGCTCAGAAGTGATAATTAATTGGATTGTCATGATTTGTTTTTCTTTCATTGTGCTGTCATTGTATTTAGAGACCAACTACTCAAAATAACAAAGCTATCATCATATAAAACTGAGAATCTTGATGTATATCATGCTGGATATGACAACATTTCCTTGTTTATGTTTCAAGAACCACTCTGATATGGCTGTACATATTAGAGTGAATAGATAACTGAGATTTCTTTATTAAACATACAGGAATGCACATGAATTTTTTAAGGAAAAAATAACTGTCAATTTTAAAGATGTAGAATCTAAAGTTGAATTGTGTTTAACTCAACCAGACTTTAGATAGTGTTTGATCTAGATGAAATTCTGGTACACAGTATGAATTATTATAGCAGTGAGAAAATGGAAATATTTGCTGACTCAGAATCCTGTGCTCTGGATAAAACTATAAGTGACTAACATAGTTTTAAATGTCGCCCTGTCAACTTTAACTATCAGTTGATTGAATGACCAAATATCAAATATTGAATTTAACTTCATGCACTGCACAGTTCCTAGTAATATCTTTGAGAGTTTTGCAAGGTGAAGAGAGGACAGACTCCATGTTCAAGGGACAGCTTAAGAGCTGGAAAATTAAAGACTTCTATTCTTCAAAGCAGATATCACATTTCAAGAGGTAACTTGGCATCTGGTAAGAAAGCATTTTGAGTTTATTATCTGTAGAACTGGTCGTCATGTTCTTCTGTTCACAATAATTTAAAAATTGAGACATTTCTTAACTTCCATTATTGTACAGAAAAAAACAATGTCATTTCTTCATTTTTTTTTTATTCACAGGAGTGATGTAGGCATAATGAATTGAATTCCTATAGAAATAAAATCACTTGGTCTAGGATGCTGAAACTTGTGATATAGGCAAAGTATATCACAGAGCACATAGATATTAGCTGAGATTTTGAAACTTTTCTTGAAGTTTCTTCACAGAACACCTTACTGCATTTGAGGCTGTGTGTTCTTGTAAAGCATATGCCTGAGCTTAAGGATAAGCATTGTACAACCCAACTCCACCAGTGCAGACGCTATATTTAAGAACCACTAGTTTAAGCTGCAATGGCTATGTACTCCATGACTAACACTAAAGTGGTTATCTTTTTTCTTTTCTTTTTTTATATTTATTGCATATTTTATGAGAAAAGCATGAGGGAGGCATCATGTGCAATGCTCACAAATGAGGTGCTATAAAAAGCAATAAAAGGCTGACAACAAGTCAATGTCAAATTATATAATGAATGCTAAAAAAGAATCAGATTTCTTAACCATCTTAAAAAAACAGAAAACAAACAAACAAACAAACAATCAAAAACCCAGTGTTTACAATGGCAAGTGATATTCAAGTGGTTTTAAGGTACCCCACTTCTTTTTATCTTGCTGTAGGAACACATTGAACATTTACATTAATTAAACAACAACAATGAGACATTCACATAAGAGAGTACTTGTGTAGGCATTTGCTGGAAGAAAATCATATTATCTCTAATTACATTCCAGTGTTAGAATTCACACTCACCTTTGCTTAAATACAAGTTGATACAGAAACTAGAGTCTAGCTATAGTCTAGCAACGTGTACAGAAAATGATGAAATTGAAAGAGAGAAATATAGTAGCTGCCATTTGCAATTATATGAATATTGAGCCTTGATACCTACATGTATAATAGATAAGTGTGCAAACTAAAGATAAGTATAATATAGCTAAACAAAGTTTTGTTCTCTAGAGATCTTTGATAAATGATTTGTCCAGAGATGTGATGTATAAAAATGAAGCAATTAGCTAGGTGTTGCATTCTATTCTTGACTTTATGTTACAGTTCTAGAATGTATCTATTTTTCTTATTACTTTTCCTAATAGCTAAAGACATCAATTCTCAGTTCTATTACTTCCCCAACTAGTCTGGTAGAATATTTACCATATAATAATAACATTTCTCTCATCCAGGGTTGTTTGGGTTCTCAAATACAGTACAGAAAAGATATTGAGATTTCCAGAAAAGAAGATATTTATTGGTTTTTGAATGAATTTTCCTTGTAATATAGTTTCCTGTTACACTTATAACACTTGAGATTATTCATAGCTGAGGTTGAGAATTAGCTGTGAAACAGGAGAAAGGTCTATGTGTCTACATGACTTTTCAAATGCAATTTTACCTTGTGTTTTGTTGCTTTTTTTTTTTTATCAAAAAGGCCCTTTCCCTTTTAATTCCCATTTCCATTTATCATTCTGAAAAAGTCCAAAACTATTTTCTTTGAACCAGTTTCTCAAAGTATGAAAGTTCTTTGGTAACCATATAAAGTGTAACCATTTTGGTATTAAATTTAAGATAATTTTTTCTTTGAATGGTTGAGAATGAAATGATCCAGCCTTTTTCTAATTACTAAACATTTAGAAAAAGGTTTTGAGATAAGAGTGTATTATTTTAGTTAAATATTGCCAATAATTTAAATTAGAAGGTCTACTTGCTTTCTTAGAACCTTGTTATTATTGCCATATATCAAAATATTGCTAGTATATAAGTCTCTGAAATGAGTATCTGTTTTATAACCAGGCTACCTCTCTGTAAGAAAAGGATTTGCATGTTATTATACAATAATTGCTTTAGATCCCAAGTTGCTGTGCTACAAACTAGAAGGTCATTAATCCCCAAGACAGCAGCAAATCCTTTATGTAGCATGGGGGTGGGATATTTTTTATTAGTAGTATCATTATTATTATGTATTTAAAATAGATTAATCTTTCATACAATGCATTTTGACCAGTTTCCCCCCTCTCCACTTTTTCATGTTCATACCTCCATATGACCTCCCTTCTGGATATAATCCTTCTCTATCTCTTATCAGATAGAGTAGGACTCCAGGAGACAACAACCAAAACACTAAAAATCAAAATACAGTGAGACAAAGAAAAGCCCTCATAGCAAAGATACAAAAGGCAATCCAACAGGAAAAAGGTATCTCAAAAGCAGGCAAGAGTCAGAGACATATCTGCTCCCACAGATAGGAGTCCCACAAAAATACCAAGCTAACATAACATACACAGGGGACCAATACAGGTCTAGTCAAGCTCCCTGTTTGCCATTTCAGTGTCTGTGAGCCTAATTAAGCCCCATTAGATGATTCAGGAGGCTGTGTTCTCCTGGTGTCCTCCATCCCTTCTGACTACTATAATCCTTTTCCCCTCTCTTGTATAGGTAAGAGTTCTGAAGATAATCCAATCCACTTCGATAAAGTCCTTAATTATCCTTTCTATCTCTTTCTGCTCATGTTATCCTCTACACCTTTACATTATTTCTAATACCACAGCTCCTTCCATTCCTGCTGTTTCATTTTTCTTTTCTTTTTTCTTTTCTTTTCTTTTCTTTTCTTTTCTTTTCTTTCCTTTCCTTTTCTTTCCTTCCTTCCTTCCTTCCTTCCTTACTTTCTTCCTTCTTTCTTTCTGTCATTTTTCTTTTTTCTCTCTCTCTTTTTTGTTTTCTCATCTTCTCCTCTTTTAATTGCCTATGCACACACCATTAATTCTTTTCTAAAATTTTGTTGGAAATTCTCAGGCACACTCTTGGAAATGCAGAACTTGCTGATTAAATAAGCAAACTTTCTTTTAGTTCATTTCTTTATTTATGTGAACTGAATCAGCAAAAATTCACTTCCCAGCTAGCTTTGGCAGAAGAGAGTGAAAGAGTGAATATTCTCATTGTGTATAACAAAGTAAATTTCTTTTTAGGGTAAAATCATCTGGACTTTCTCCTGTTATAGAACTCCACGGAAATTTTGTGTCTATTTCAGAAGAGAAACTGGGTTGCATAAGGGCAAATAAACACTGTAGATTGCAGATATTCTAATTATACAATATAACAAAATTTCAAACCTCAGCATTATGTACTCTTAGCTGAAAAATGTTTGTCCTTTGTAGAATATCAAGAGAACAAAGGAAATAGATATATGTATATTCCCATGTTTATAATGTGTGCTATATTTTTTACATTAATGAATGTATAATTTTGATCACTGAATACAATGATGATAGATGTTGAGATGATTGTACAAGGAATTCTAACATAAAATGTTAATAAATGACACTGGTTTCAAATTCATTGTATTTGAATAAATAGAGTAAGAAACAGAAGCATCAGATCTTTATATTTGGAGTTTGCTTGTCTTAAACTTTTCTGACAGAAGAAGACAGGCATACAATGGTTGAATGTGGCTCTTGCCCAATTTCAAACATAAGTGGATAGGTCTCTTAATTCTCATGTTAATGTTCATTTAAGAAGCTACATGAAGCCTCACCAAGATGATTGCTTAAACATTAACTCAATAATGACAACAGCAATATACATTATGAAATAAAAAGGAAATCTCGAGAGGCCCTGATACTAAACAAAGAACTCCAGGCAAGTAAGAGATGCTGCAAGAGTGATAATCATTCTCTCTCTCGGATGAGCATATTACTTTTTTTCTGCTACTATATAGGCTTGAAAACACACATTCAAGTGAAAATTGTATGGACTCAATAGGTTGTATTAAATATGTAAGAATATCACACACACACACACACACACACACACACACACACACACACACACACAATTATTGTATTGTGTAATTGTCCAGGAGATTATTAAACTCTCCTCTCTGAAGCCCTTCCTTAAGTGATCTTTCTTAGCCAATATACTTTGTTCTTGTACATTAATTTAATATCACATATCCTCCATTTCTTTGTGAGTGTGTGTGTGTGTGTGTGTTTGTGTGTGTGTGTGCGTGCAAGTATGGCTCTGTGTGAAAAAAAACAAGAAGGTACAAGACAGGGATTTGAGAAAAAGAAGGAAAAGGGGTTAAATGAAGTAACTACATTATAATCTCAAAAATAAAAAATAATGGAGATATAGAATAGAAAATTATTTTAAAAGTGAGTATTCTTTTTGCAATCTATAAAGCAGAATTTTTCAATAGTCTCAAGAAATGTATTAGCCAAATATGCAATGATTTTAAATATGACAATTTTATTCTTTTACAATTTCACACAATGCATTTTGATTACATTAACTACTCCCAACTGCTTCCACTACCTCTCCAGAGTCACATCAAACTTCCCTACCCCTTTCTCCAACTTGTTTTCATCTTTTTGTTTGTTGGTTTCTTGGTTTGAAAACAGGGATTTAATGTGTATTCCTGACTATCCTGGAACTCATGCTTTAGATCAAACTTGCCCCAAACTCAGAACCACAAATGAGTTTATATTTGTGAGCACATATTCATGAGGTATGGATTTTTTCTCCAGCCTGTGATCAGACTACCAGGGGCCAGACCTCTATAGAAAAATGGCTTTTCCTCTTCCAGAAGCCACCAAGTGTCAGTTGCTCCTAGTAAATTGTGGGGACTTATGAATTGGTTACTCCTTCATGATGAAATGTTGACAATCTTAATCTTGTGCAGTGTTATACAGGCAATCATAGTTGCTGTGAGTATATTACACTGGCTTATTATGTTCACCCTCAAACTCAGCATCTTAGAATCGTACTACTTTCCATTCTAGAGGAGCATCATGTGTGGTGCAGGGTCTGGCGTGTGATATAGATATCCCCTTTATGATACTGCAACACTGACACTCACTGTGCTTTGATTAGTTGTGATTCTCCATTATAAACATCTCTCCCTCTACAATAAACCATCCCAGATAAAGTCTGAGAGTATCAATGATCTACAGGGTTGGAGATGTGAATTAGGAGTACATATTGTTAATATGTCAATTTAGCACAATAATAGTGGGAGGGCCAATGAGCTATCAAATATTTGGTTGTTTACCAGAGTTACAATATCAGGTATATGCATCCTTATTTTGAGAATGCTTTAAATTGAATCAGAAATTTTTAGGTAGCACCCTCTTTATAGCATAAATGTACCTATGATTATTGTCTTAGTAACTTTACTATTACTGTGAAGTGACTATAACTATTACACTTTACATAAGAAAGCATTGAATGGGGTTCATGGTTACCTAAGATGAGTCCATGACCATCATGTGGGGAGGATGGCAGCAGATAGGCAGGCATGTCACTAAAGCAGTTATGAGAGTTTACACGCTGACATAACAACTAAAAACCAAAGAGAGAAAATTAACTAACTGGGAACAACATGGACTTTTGAAATGTAAAATCCTACACCAGTAGTACCTTGCCAATAATCCAACAACTCTCAGTCCCCCTTAAAGGGCTGCACTAACTGAGGACCAAAGATTAGAATACATAATCTATGGGGACCATTTTTATTCAAACCATCACAAGCATATTTTGCTATACAGAGTTGCAGAGGAATTTAAATCCAGCAACATTAATGTTGCGATTGATTCTAAGGACTTAGGTGTGTGTGATATGGCTGCAAAGTAGATACATAACACACATTTAATCCCTCTGGCTAGAATATGAACACATCTTTAGTACGTGCCTTTAAGGTTAAATTAATTTGTAGAAGGAAGCAGTCATGTTTAAAAATGGCCTTTAATTGAGAAGCAGACAAAGTGATGAATCAGAGAATGATTCGACAAAATGATTCAGTGATAGGGTAGATCGATCCAATGCTCAGGCTGTTTGAGAGCCATGCAGAGAGACTGTGTTCAGTTAGGTCAGTAAGTTGGGGGCTCATTGCCGTGAGCAAGGTATGGTGGCACTGAGTTGCGTTTGTTAATGAGTTCATGCAGTTCGGCCCAGGTAAGCAGAGTTGAAGATAGAAAATGAAAGGAAGCCAGGAGATTAGAACAAGTTGACAGAATTAGTATAATTCTAAGCAAGGCAAGTCAGTAAAAAACCAGCCAGGAGAAGCCAGATTCAGTCAGTTAGTTTGGACAGGAAGTATGAGTCAGAACAGCTGAGTCGAACCAGCTGTCCAGAGTTCAGAGAGAGACGGAAAGGCTCAACTTCTTCAGCAGTAGGCCTGGAAAATGACAGACAAATCGGGTGAAATAAAAGTTACTTTTTAAAAAAGTCATTATTTTAATTAATAATTAAAATAAAAAGGTTCCTCCTAAATAATACTTGCTTAACCTTCAGTACTTGATGTTAAGACCCAGTTGATGAAAATACCACATAATTTATTCACAGCACATGAAAAAGTCAAATTGATACTGACCAGGACCTTCCTCCTCCTTGCTCCTTAGCTTTTACATTACTTATTACAGGTTGCTCTGTGAGCAGCCAGGATGAAAATTTATCAAGATATGGTTTTAATGTTTTTCTTGCTAAAAATTGATAAATAAAACTTAATTAGTATGGGAGTTTAATTGAAATTATAAAGGGCAAAACAATATCAGCAGCTCAGTTATAATAAAACCAAAGCCAAATAGAGAAAGCTAGAATTCTGAGATTACCAACATCATAAAACTTATCATTGTCATATGGCAGGATGAAAACTTCTGAAGACACAAAACCATGTTCTATAAGTACATAAAATGTGCTATTTACCCTGTAGATACGTAAGATCCTGCTTACCTAAAAGGTAAATATTTTAAAACATTTTTTAAAAATGTAATTTTCACATAAGTTACATCAGATATTAAATGTATACAATTCAGTGATTTGAGAAACATGTATTGTGTACATATGTATATATACAAATAATATGCATGCACACCCCCACACACACATTCTTTGACCTTCAGTCGATTACAGATTGGCTACTGTAAAAAAATGCTATAATGTATATATGAAATCCAATTAGCATATCAATTCCATTTGAAATATTCATAAAACTAAATATAGACTTTTATGTGACAAGTGTATTTGAAATATATTTTAAACATTCTGTTCATTTTAGGACTTTTGTGCTATATTTCATTTTGCTAAATAATTATAAAGATTTTCTTTCATAATACCCATGTCAAAATGTCTATTTTCTACATTAATGACATCCTATATTGTGGAGGGCCAAAGGCTGCGCCCTTACAAGATGGCACTGGTTTACGGTGCCATGAATTAGCTAACGTGTGGTAAACAACCACTGGGCACATGCGCAAAGAGTGGCTCAAGCCAAGTCACTGCCCATCCCAGGACGTCATGATCAGACCACTGGCAGGCAGCCAATCACAACGACACGCCACCCTTGGGGGTATAAATTAGGGTGCCTTTTCCTGCCCGGGGTCTTCCTCTTTAAGATGCAATAAACGCTTTGCTGCGGAAGGATCCTGGTGTTCCATGTGTATTATTGCTGGCGAGATAGTAGCACGGGACACTATATCAGTATCATTTAGTATCTCATTATATTTTCTGCATATTTGGTAATAAGAAATACCACATTACATCCCAGCCCAAATACATTAGTACAACATCAATTTTAGCTACATTTAGGAGTCATATCTGTCTCACTCAGTGTCCTGGTCATTTGTAAGTAATTTTGCTATCTCATTTTTCACAAAAGATAATTGCAAAATATTCAAGATTACTCAGGACAAAAGATTCTGAATCAGGATCCAGATCCATGTGCTCTGATTCCATAGTTAACTTTTCAACAGCTATAGGAGAGACCTTCTTAGCTCTGGGAATTTGTAGTAAGTAATCACATTATATGGTGCGCTTTAGTAATCTCAAATAAGCAAATATACCATTGCAAATCCATAGAAGAATCCATAAGTAATAATCAAAGCCATATCCAATTCTGAGAGTTCATTTGAATCCTCCAAAGAGACAAGTAAAAGCAAATAGTTATTCATTCTGAGAACTTCATTTGCAGTGGATTTATTTTTTCAGTCTATTCACTGTCTTGGTCTGAGTGGTCGACTGTCTGCTTATTTAGATTCTCCTGACTAAAAATAGAGGTGGGATTGCTTCATGCTCTGGTTCATAATGACAGCACTGCAGTGTTTCAATTACACCACCTGTCTTAGTCAGGGTTTCTATTCCTGCAGAAACGTCATGACCAAGAAGCAAGTTGGGTAGGAAAGGGTTTCTTCAGCTTACACTTCCACATTGCTGTTCATCACCAAAGGAAGTCAGGACTGGAACTCAAGCAGGTCAGGAAGCAGGAGCTGATGCAGAGGCCATGGAGGGATGTCACTTACTGGCTTGCTTTCCCTGGATTGCTCAGCTTGCTTTCTTATAGAACCCAGGTCTACCAGCCCAGGGATGGCACCAACCACAATGGGCTGGGCCCTGCCCCCTTGGTCACTAGTTGAGAAAATGCCTTACACCTGGATTTAATGGAGGCATTTTTTCCATTGAGGCTTCTTTCTCTGTGATAACTCCATCTTGTGTCAAATTGACACAAAACCAGCCAGTACAGTATCCAAAGTTTTTGAATCAACTTTTACTAGGAAAGAATTCTAAAGGATTAACAGTGGTGTGGTTAAAAGACTCTTCCTTGTAAAGCACTGGCCTGGAAATTCATGCTGAAGTTCAACAGTACATAATGTATCCGACTGTTACTATTTCTAAATAGCATGTTAGTAATTAACAACCTTTAAAAGACTATGGAAAAGCTACTTACTGGGTAGTATATGAAAGTTGTGACACTATTATGATCTTCTAAAGCTCATTTAACTCAGTATTTGAAAACTTGACTTGGGTATAAAACTGACAATAATTCTGTTTATATAATCTGTTTTGTCTTAAATTTTGTCTTACTATATGAATTCAGAAGTTACCCAATAGTATGAAGTTTAATATCTCAAGCTGTGAAATGATTTTCTTTCAATACTCATTCACTTTAAATTTCAGTTAAGTATCAGGTATCCTCCCAACCCCCAGAAGTATATAGCATAGATGTTTGGTTTTCAGTTGATGGTCCTATAGCAGGAGATGGAAATCTCATTGATGGTGTCAAGTAGAAGGGATGTCAATATAGTTGTGCTTTCAGGGAAGAAAGATTGTAAAAGTCAGAATAGATGGAGGACACCAGGAGAAGATGGCCTACTGAAACTACTAAGCAGAAATCTCATGGGCTCCTAAAGACAAAGCCTGAACTTGTTTGTTCCAGGTCCTCTGTGTATACGTTATGATTGTTTACTTTGGTGGTTTACTGTGATTACTAATAGTAGGAGCAGGCTTTTCTTCTAACTCTTTTGCATACTCTTGAGACTCTTTTATTCCTATTGAGTTGCTTCATTGAGAGCCAATAGAAGGGTTTTGCCTTATCTTATCGAATCTTGTCCCATTTGCCTTTTTCTTTTCTTGGAGGTCTACTCTTTTCAGAAGAGATATCAGATTGGGAATGGATCTAGGAGAGAAAGTAGATAAAGGGATGCTTGTAGGGATAGCAGGAGGGGGAAATGAGTTGGGATTGTTGTTTGAGAGAACACGTTTTCAATAAAAATATTTAAAAAATGAAAGGAAAAAATACAACAGAAAATAACAAGGACAGATCAGGTATAAAAAATGCAAACCCCAAAAGTTCTAGGACAATCATTTAACTTTATGTCAAGTATTAGAGAAATGTGGTGTTATTATCTGAACTACAGAAGGCATCCTCAGCTACTCCCTGTGACCCTGCCACCTCAGATACATGAGTCTTAAGTGACAGTCCCACTTCTCACAGCTTTCTTCATCAGAAGTTTTCTCATTTCTAGCATCTCTAATATCATGTGGTATCTACTGGGTCTTAGGCTTTACCTTTATACATAGGGTATAAGTTATGTAAAAAAAAGTAACTTTATTGTATATTACATTCTAGGTGAGTCTCTGGAGACTTGGTACAATCATCTGTGAGTTAGTATAAGTTGCATTCAGCATAGCTACAAAGCCAACACCATGTGGATACTACCAGTTATATTGCTAGCTTAAGAATTAGCTGAATACCTTTAGACAACTTTGGAGTAATCTTTATGTCTTGGGTGGCCAGCTATGTTAAAATAATATCCTTTGGTGATGCTTCTCTAGTAGGATATCTTGGATACTATCTTCTTTCAAGCATCAATTTTTTCAAATTAAAATATATTAAATGAATTTTCATCTTTATATCTGGATCCTTCCTTGGGTTGAGATTTACATAAAAGCCCCCATTTTGATGTTCCTGCAGCAAAATGTTGATTGTCTTACAGTACATTAATCTCTTCAACAGTCATAGCTACTTTGCCCATGTTTGTTTTGTCTGTGTCTTTGGCCATGCCCATCCTCACATAATTTTTTGTTTTCAGTGCTTCTTCATTGTTGCATTGCTGTTGATTTGTGCTGAGAATCTTTTTTATAATACATCAGTATTATCCATATTATAGCCAGGAAATTAATTTGTCATAGGGTTTTACAAGTAATTGTTTTTATTACTGGACTCAATCAAATTTTCTTCAGGACTTAGTCAAAAATCTAAATGTATTAGTCAGTTTCTCTAGAATAATAGAACTTATGGGTAGTCTCTAGATAGTAAAGGAATTTGTTAGTGACTTACAGTCTGTAGTCCAACTCCCCAACAACAGTCAGCAGCAGGTGTGAATTGAAGTCCAAGGATCTAGCAGTTCCTCAGTCCTACAAAGCAAGCAGGAGAAGAGAGAGAGCCTTCTTTCTTCCTGTGTCCTTGTGTAGGTCTCCAGCAGAAGGTGTGTTCCAGATTAAAGGTGAATACCACCATGCCTGGATCTGGGATTTCCTTTGTCCCTGATGAATTTGAACTCAGAGATCTTGCCTTAGTTTCCTGGGATTCATAGCCACTGTGCCTTAAGATCTCCATGCCAAGATCCAGGTCAGAAACTTGTATCTCCCTGCCTCCAGATTGAGATCACAGGTGAGCTTTAAAATTCTGGATTGTGGTTCATTTCAGATATAGTAAAGATGACAACAAGAAAGAGCCACTACACTAAATAAATAATAAAAAAATGACATGTGTCTTTGCCAGAGAATTAGAAGAACAAACCTTGTCTAGCCAAAATTGTCACAATGACCTTGTTACCATCTGACAGCTCCTGAGGACAATCTTTACTATTTGTATTTGTCTTATCAAACTGGTAATTTGATCTGACATCAGAGTAGAACACTAATCTTCCCTTACAACAACATAAGCTATCTGTCTCCAGTAGCCTCAAACACTTCTATTTCTCCCTGAAAATCGATCATTAAGACACATGTTAGAACAGTAGAAACACCACTTTGTGTTTTGTTACTTTTGACCAATTTAGCTACCTTGACCATTAGAAAAGAAAGCACCTTGAAGGAGGAAGGTCTTATTTTTGTTTATGGTTTCCAATATATGTCAGGGTTTCTATTCCTGCACAAAATATCATGACCAAGAAGCAAGTTGTGGAGGAAATAGTTTATTCAACTTACACTTCCATATCACTGTTCATCACGAGAGGAAGTCAGAGCTAAAACTTAAGCAGGCCAGCAATCAGGAGCTGATGCAGAGGCCATGGAGGGATGTCACTTAGTGGCTTGCTTCCCCTGGCTTGCTCAGCTTGTTCTCTTATAGAACCCAGGTCTACCAGCCCAGGGATGGCACCCACACACAATGGGCTGGGCCCTCCCGTCTTGATCACCAGTTGAGAAAATGCCTTACACCTGGATTTCATGGAGGCATTTCCCGAACTGATGTTCCTTTCTTTGTGATTATCTCCAGCTTGTGTGAAGTTCATACAAAACCAGCCAGTACAGCCAGGAATCAGATTTTAGCTAAAAGTAGATGTGAAAACCCTGTAAAGTTTTTCCAACAGTGACTTATTTCTGTAATCTAAACTTTACCTAATAAATTCTTCTCAGCACTTGAAATAATATGAAAAGCTTGGAATTGAACAGTCAATGTATACATCAGTGAGGACAGTTGAGACTACAATGGTAGTAGAGATTTAGTGTATATTCAGGATTCTGATGAAATATATTTGAAGCTCATACAATCCAGTAAGACTTATCCATTTCCTTTATGTTGTCAACTTCCAAATTTTGTTGATTTTTTTTCTTGTTGGCTTTATTTCTTTCTCGCTACACTTCTTAATCCCTCCCTCCCTTTCTTTAATTTATTTTATTATATGAACTACCACCCATCATATACTGTGTAAGAAAAACAAAATCAAAACAGACATGATAATGGTCCCCACATGCTCCTATGTGTAAATGTTGAGTCTATACCTAGTGAAACTCTTTGGAAAGGATTAAAAATTATAACTTTGTTGGGAGAGGCTTGTCATTGTGACTAAGCTACAAAGTTTCACAAGTATACAGAAGGCCAGGTTCTGCTTTCTACCCAGAAAATCAGGATGTCACCTTTTCAACTACAGTTCTAGCACCAAGATGATAATGGACTAATCCTCTAAAACTGCAAGCAAGCTCCCAAATAAATTCTTTCTTTTATATGAGCAGAATTGTTTTGGTCATGGTGTTCCTTTACAGTAATAGAAAAGTAAGTAAGACTATGATAAATGCCAAAATAAACATGGGATTTTAACTAATTTTTGATCAAACTCATATTCAAATATTAGTTTTAAAGTACTAAATGAAATGACTTGTACAAATGAACAAAGGCTCTTTCCAACTTCTATCTATGTGATATAATAAATTGAGCATCAAAGTTGAGTAGCAATAGATTTATACAGAGACATATCTGCAATTATTTTCTATGTTATTTCACAATAAAATTATTGACATGTGTATTTTGCAATGCAGACTTCAAATCTACTGTGTTCAGAATATGAAGTTTTATAAAATTTCTCAGTAAAGTTATTTTCTACATTTGAAAAAAATACTTGATGAAACCACAGTAAAGACAGGATGGATTACTATCTAAAATTGCTTTAATGTCAAGAATCAATATCACTGACATACCAAGAGAGTATAAAAATACCAATTTGAAGCTTTCTAGGGAGAGCCAGTCAAACTTTTTAAATTGATTTAAAAATGCCTTAAGAGAGCAAAAGAATGAAATTGGCTTCAGACAGTCATGATAGTTTGGTGCTGGTTAGGGAATACCAGGGAAGGGTTCAGACTTTTTTTCTGGCATCAAAGAGGGCACACATTTAAAAATCAATGTTTCCAAATGAGCACAAAAGGAACTGTCACCAATCCATCAGAGTGTCAGTCTTTATTATTCATCCAAGAGTAAGATAATTTATTATGAGTTTGGGATAAATTCTGTTCTCAGACTTCCTTATCCTATCCTGTTTTCACTTTTATTTGTGTCCAACTGAATGCATAATTTAGAATATATGGTAGCTTGTTTAAAATGCTTTTCTCAGATATGGTAGATTTTTTATCATTGTTAAGCAGACATCATTATGAATTCTAATTAGGACAAAAGAAAACAGAACTTTACCTTAATGATACTGGAATAATAATTTTCTTTTAACAATAAGAGAACCACTGGAAAGAACGTATCTGTGAGTAATTAACTCTTAGTCTTGGACATAGGCAAGACTAAGGAGATAGTTTCCATTCACCCAATACTCAGTTTTGAGATTGCTATGTTTTCTAAAGACAGTTACATTTATGCCATCCACTACCTTTCAGTTAACCCCTGTTAACAATGGCTTTGCTTTTTGTAAACTATTTTCTTTTAATATCCTTTTTTTTGTAGTCTCATAATAATGTGGTGAAGGGAAAGTCTCAGGGAATAGGTAAAATATGACTTGTATTATCATGCTGCTTTTTTTACGGATAAATTGAAACATAAATTCTGTTGTGTATATTACATGTTTTTGTGTCTTAAGCTGAACATGTATATGAAGGCATGTGATGTAAATGTGCATCTGTATTTGGAGGTCAGGGAACGACCTTGGAGTCGGTACTCAGGTGCTGTCTACCTTTTTATTTTTCCTCCAAGGATATATCACTTGCCTGGAATTCACTAATGGGGCTAGACTGGGTTGGGCTCCTTCAGTCTCCTCAGCAAGAGTAATAACAGCATGTCTTCAATCATTCAGATTGTCCACTTAGGGAAGCAGGTAAACTGGATCCTAACATAGACACATGGTAATCATTAAGTAGTGTGCCACTTCTGGCTATAAATCAATTTTGAAAATAATTTTGTAGAGTTGAAATTAAAACCAGAAGTATTTTGAAGAAGTTGACTCTTCACAGAAAGTTACTGTCATAGAACCTACTGGTGTCTGTACTTTCACCTTTCCTGCCTGGGGAATTAAAGCATATGTGGATAACTGTAGGAAAACAGCAACAGCACTAAAAACTTCCAAATGCTAAACAATGTTCTAAATTAGTTGTGATTGCTAAACTTCATTTCCTAGACAAGATGGGTTTATGAAATGAGACAGCATACCCATACTAACTGTAGTGTTAAAAATGTTTTTGTTTTGTTTTGCTTTATTTTCCGTAGCTCAGAGAAAAAGCTACTGAGGATTGGATTCAGATAAACAATCAATTTGGATACTTGGCATCCTGTCAAATTGAAAATGGACTCTCCTGAGATGTCTGTCAACAGAAAAGAACTCTGTTATGATAAAAAGCTAATTAATGATTGATTGACCTGCTGACATCGGAGTGGAGATACAGGCTCTAAAGCTCACCTGTGCTGCAAAATCATTTGGGAACATGCACTTTATAATACTCTAACAAGGCTGCATTAGTATTCTACCTACTCATAAGAGCCTAGCAGATATGGCTGGGGTTACATATTTTCCTCTTACTGAGATGTTAATGGTATTTGGTTTAAATTGTTTTTTTACCATAGTTTATCATACCAGAGTAGCTTCTAAATAAGCAAAGTCAGACAAAGCAACCAATTAAGGATCTAAGACAGATACTTTATTATTGATTAACAAAACCAAAATACAACTTGGACTCATTATTATTATGTTATTAGAATTTAGTTTTCAGTGTATTCATTTGCATTACTGTTTAAAGAGAGTATAGAGGAGACAGACAGGGGAAGGAGGGAAAGAGGGAGGGATGGAGAGAAAGATTGTACCTGGCAGAGTACACGTGCCAGGATCTATGTGGAGTTGGTTCTCTGTTTTTACCTTTATATAGCTTCCAGAGGGTCAAATCAGGTCCCTAGTTTCACAGATTACACCCCTTTACCAACTGAGTCATCTAGCTGGCTCATAGAATTAGAAAAGGCCTCTTCTGTGTGTTTTGAGATCTAAGTTGTTCTGAGATCAACAGCTTACAAACCTCTTGCAAGCATACCAGGTTTATAACCACATTACTTTGTATTCAGAGGAATGATTGTGACAAAAGCAATTTCCAACTGACTTTGTCAGGCACACAGATAAATTTCAAATTCATTTTTCTTATGATTCTCCATGTACCAAAAATGCTTAAAAATAATTAAAAATATATGTTTGACAACATATATTCTTGTGTGTTTTTCAATCACAAGAATACAATTATAATTTAAAAATACGTCTTTAGTCTGTGAATGGAAAAAAAAAGTCCCCTAAACAATAAACAATTACTGTGCTTCAAGAAAATTTAGTAATAGAAAATACAACTTGAGAAGAAATTCAATGTATTCAATGTCATCAGATATATTACCTTGCAATTAGCAATGTTTACATAAAGAAGCACTAACTAGGGCTGACACCTTAGAACGACCATGTCCCCTTGCAAAAGTCAAGTTTCTGGAATTAATAATACATATTAACTTTTCAAATAAAAGCCATGCTAGACTGTTTTTACATTAGGAAAAAAATATTTATTTAATTTGTAATTGAATTTGTAATCCCAAATTCAAGGTAGCATTATATTATCTTTTTTTTTTTTTTTTTTACTTTAAATACAAAAAATATGACACTTCAGAAAATTTGAAAATCCTTACTAGATTTAAAGACTAACACTAAAAGATTGACTTTATGAATTTGAAACATATTATTATATCTACTAGTCTCATGAACAAAATTTGTCATTGTATTTTTTCATGACAATTTGCATTGCGAAGAAGGAGACGTGGCAGGGACCAACTAGAATAAATTTGGCTTGGAGATGGAATAATGACACATAGTACTTAAATACCACTTTTGCGAAAGGAAAAAGTGTGGTCAGAGTGTAAAGTTTTTAAAAAGTGGAAACATAGATAAATAAAATAAAAATTTACCCAAATCAAAATTATGTGAAAGAAACTTATAGGCAAATCTCAGGTTTTCTTACGCATAGTTTTATTGGTATGTGTATGAAGTTAAGCTCTTCAGATGTGGTTCAGAAAAATCAAGAAGATGCCATAAGAGAGCTCAACACAGGAGGGCCTGAGACATAACCCCATGCATCCTATTTACTTTGTCAACACAGTATAGAAAAACACTACATTCATGGTTGATGAATGTATTTCTTCTCTCTTGCTCCTTGGAAGGTGTGGCCAGAAACAGACTAAGGTAGATGTGGATATTTGGAGCCACAACCATCAGACTGAGCTCAGGAACCAAGGTGGTGGAGCTGGTGAAGGACTGGAGGAGCCCAGGAGGATTGAAACCCCATAGGAAGAACACCATCAGCTGGCCGGATCACCCAGTTCTTTCAGAGTCTAGACCACTAACCAACCAGGGAGTGTACAGAGAGCAATGCATGACTCTGGATATATATGTGCCAGAGAATTGACTTGCCAGATAACAATGGCATGGGTGGGTCTTGGATCAGTAGAGGTTTGGTGCCCCTGTGTAGGAGGATGCTGGAGCAGTGGGGCAGGAGATACTGGTTGGTTGAAGGAGCACCCTCATAGAGGCAAGTGGGAGCAGGAGAAGGTAGAGATGGGATGAGGGATTTGTGGAGGGATGACTGGGAATTTGAATATCATTTGCAATGTAAATGAATAGAATGATTACTAAAATATAAATAAATGAAAATTTAAAGAAAAGACCTGAAAGATATTTTCTCAGTCCATCAACTTTCATAATTAATTTTCATTTTTACCTTTGAGGCAGATATCTCGAATTCACATATCCACTCTCCATACTACATTTGACTGAATTATTTCAGTCTTTACTTTTTCTTTCTATCAAATGGGAATAATAATAACACCTAGACTTCTAGCTCCAACTGAATTTGAGGATCCCTTTCACCAAAAGTGACTGATTATAGCTTCTGTACATGAATTCTGCAGTTGTGACAATTAATGGTTAGTAACTAAAAATCTCAATTTTTTCAATATTAGCACACACACACACACACACACACACACACACACACACACACACACAGAGAGAGAGAGAGAGAGAGAGAGAGAGAGAGAGAGAGAGAGAGAGAGAGCGAGAGAGAGAGATTGATTTAAACTCAATCCCATTAAAAACTTCTCTGTTCCTTATAGCCTAAAGTTCTAATACTGGTCTTATATTACCAAACTCCCCTGATGGCTTCTGGGGTTTTTTGAGATCAATTATTGAATCTCCACTCTGATAAAAGTTACCCTCTAATGTTTTTCTTTTAAATGAAGTTCTACAGTCCTGCATTTTGATCCTTTTTATATATGATCAGGTAAAGAGCAACAATTTATAAATGCCCTGTGGCGGTAAGATGTAGGAAGTTCTCCTTTGTGCATTAAGATTAAATCAATTAACCAGCATGAAGCATGCAACTGAAGGCCAGTCTCCTCAGCCGGAGCCATGTCTACCACCTTTGTAGTTAACAACACATTCCTCCCAGCTTCTGAGCTATTTTTAATATATACATATATACTCATATACAAACATGTATTCAAATACATATATATGTACAAAACACACACATGCACACACACACACGTGTGTGTGTATATACTGTTTATCATATCTGAACATAGAAGTTTAATTTTAAGAGTCAAAGACCAAGAAATCTACAATATTATGAACTAATAATCTATTCATCTTTTAGACATTTTAAGAAAGGTTGCTTTGAGAATTTAAAATCTACTGATGTATGTCTCTAAACACATACAAAAAAGGACTCTGTAAGGAATAATATTTTTTCTTAATTTGAAAGACACCATGCTGAAGCAAATCAACAGTAAAAACAAAGAGCAATTTAATGGGGAAATCAGTCAGGATTTACAAAGAAAAAGACTATCTCAGACATTTCAAACAAGCAAGAAATAGTCAAAATTTCCATAAGTGTATATTAGTCAAAGAAAACCAAAAGCAAATGTTCTGAAAGATAGATTATTATGCTATCCTATGGAAAGTAAAGAAAACCCACTTCATAAAGACTGAAATTTAATTCTTCCAAAAATAGCCACTGTATCTTTCTTTTTTTGTGAGTGTTTTAAGAATTTTTAATAATTATTATATTTGCATCATTTCCATTCCTCATTCTTCTCTCATCATCCCCTATAATTTTTAACATACAAACACACATACACACACACACACACACACACACACCCACATATGCACACACATATTTGACTGCATTAAGATCTTACTAGTGATGATGAGCAAAAAGTACATGCAAAACAGGATGTAACCAGGAATTAGTTAACATTTTCATAGTGTGTAAGGATTGAGCCTAATTTTTTTTGTTTTTTGTTTTTGTTTTTTTTTTTTTCTTGAACTTTACACAGTTTGTGAGTTGTTTCTGGGGCAGTCCAAGTCTCCGGGGTTAGCATCCCACTATCAGTGACTGCATATTATGTCTGTTCTTTTGTAACTGGGTTATCTCACTCAGGATGATATTCTCTAGATGCAACCATTTTCTTAAGAATTTGGTTAAGTCATTGTTTCTGATAGCTGAGTAGTGCTCCACTGTGTAAATATACCACAATTTTTGTATCCATTCATCTACTGAAGGACATCTGGGTTCTTTCCAGCTTCTGGCTATTATAAATAGAGCTGCAATGAACATCGTGGTGCATGTATCTTTGTTGTATATTGGAGTGTCTCTGGGGTATATGCCCAGAAGTGGAATAGCTGGATCTCCAGGTAGTACTATGTCCAATTTTCTGAGGAATCACCAGACTGATTTCCAGCGTGATTGTATCAGTTTACAACCCCACCAACAGTGGAGAAGTGTTCCTCTTTCTCCACAACCTTGCCAGCATCTACTATCATCTGAGTTTTGGATCTTGGCCAATATGACTGGTGTGTGTGTGTCTTTCATATGCTTGGAAAATTTGCAATGACCAATACATAATTGATACAGACTATTTACATATTTTAAATCTATTATAGTAAGTGTTTTATTTCAAATGTCCTAATGACAGTCAATTTTAGCTTCTTTATTTGAATATGGACTCATTGAAATTTTACATAGTGTCTTCAAAGTATAATGTTTAGCTCCTAAATGTGTTTAGATTTCCTCTGATTTTACCCATCTATATGTGTATTACATGTTGACTTAATTCTGAGAATTAATACCTGAAAAAAGGTATACTTTTATGCTCTCTTTCGTTGTATCTCTAATATATAACCAGTATTGATTTTTGTCTTAAATTTCTATTGCTCTTACACTAATCTTACTGAGTTGAAGAGTCTTGGTATCTGAGTGCTACCCAAAGTAGCACTGCTCAATTTCCTGCTTCCATCAGTTTAATTCTATTCTTCCAATAGGTCCTGAAAAGGGTATGGACCAGTGACTTTTAAGTTCTTTCAAAATAAAATTAACTGAATAGAAGTCTCACTGTAATTATTGATTTTATTATAAAATCACTTAATTTAGTTTTCTCATTTTATAGACTTTAGATATAGTTTCTTTTTAAATCTGAATATTTCATATTAATTCATGTAATTGTTGAATATAGAGTATTTATAGGATTGTTGCTTACCGTCATTTCAACCTATATACAACTCATATACACAGTTACTTCATTATTCCTACAGTTCTGATTCTCTGGCAGTATGGTTCTTTTGATGCTAATGTTAATGGAATAAGTAAGGTGGCATCTTGAAAAATTTCCTTTTATATAAAATATCATAAATTTTAAAATTTTAAAATATTATTCTTCCCCAAACTTTACAATATAAACATGTACTTAATGAAGCTTTTCTTAAAAACATATATTTTTATTTTATAATTATGTGTATGAAAGTGTTGCTTGCCTTAGAATCAGGAAATACTGATAGTCTGATAGTCTGGAAGTGGAGTACCAAATGGTTCTGATCTGCCATATGGAACTTGGAATCAACAGAGGTCTCCTTAAAGAACACCCAGTGCTCTTTACCTCTGAGCCATCTCGCCAGCCTCTCTAAGCAAACTTCTGTAAGACAATCTTAACCAAGTACAACATAAAAAAAAATCTTTATGAATGATGAACACACAGGTCCCATGAAATAGCAAGAGAGTTTAGTAAACAGAGACAAAATGTCTCCAGCCGTGTACCCATTGCAGCTTTTCTGTGATGCAGAAGTACCTTCCTGTGAAGAACACTCATTGTATCAGACAGAGAGAAAGCCTATTTGTTTTGTTGCTCTGTGTTCCCTGTATTGGTTCATGTAGTTTTGAGATTTGACAGATTTTGATGAATTTCAGGCCATCAGGATAACCTGCACCCAGTTTATATTGGAATTCTTGTGGCAAGATGCTTTCTTTATGAAGCCTTATATTTTCTTTCGCTCTCAGTTTTCAAACGGCCAGATGAAATTTTCGGTACTAAAGAAAAGGTTCTTTCTCCCCCCTCCCCACATTTTTATTGGAAATTCTCTGCATTTATGTTTCCGATATCATGTTTTCCCACAATCCCATCTGCCTTCCCCTCGCGTTGCCTTCATGAAGGTGCTCCCTCTCCCAATCACCCTCTCCCACTTCAGCATATTGGTATTTCCCAACCCTGGAAATATGAGCCTTTGCTAGACTTCGCCCAGTGAAGTCAGAAAATACTATTGGCTGCTTCATAACTGCCTTGGGCCACATTTGCCTTTATGCGAACTCATTGGTTGGTTGGTGTTTTAAACCCTGGGAGCTGGGGTAGAATTGGTCAGTTGATAATTTTGTTCTTCCCATGGAGTTACAAGAGTTTGTTGCCATTTTGTTCTTTAGACAGTGTTGTTTGTCTTACAGAAGCTTTGCTATTTTATGAGGTCCTATTTGTCAATTCTTGATCTTAGAGCATAAGCTATCGGTGAAATTTTTCCTGTGCCTATGTGTTCTAAGCTTTTTCCCACTAAAGTCACTGGACACTCATGACATCGACAGCCTACATTCATTGAATCTTCTGGACTTTTGTTTAAATAACTAGTTTATAGTCCAGCCATGCTGTTCTCCCCTCCTCCAAAAATTTCACCTCCTTATAGTATTTAAAAAAATTTTTAGAGTTATTGTAGGTTTTTTTCATATTGTCTTTTAATATGCAAGCATGAATCATTTTATTATTGTAATATCATCATCTTCTTAGGTTCTCAAAGAATCATTAATATTATTAACCATATATCATGAGTTAGCTTCATTTGACTTTATGCAGCTTAGTTTACAGTGATCTGTGGGAGAAAAATAATATAGTAGGTGGAAATCATAGACCATAAATTGTTAAGACCATATATTTTATTTCACAAATGAGGTACACATTTAAGAAACATCATGATATTAAGCAAAAGCAGGTCACTGCACACTATATTTATACTAAATTATCTCTGACTCTTTCTGCTTTGATTTATTATATTTTCCCTTTACATTTGTTTTTGTTCATTCCTTTTTTTTCTTTTTTGACAGTAAGTGAATAAGGACTCAGAAGTGGACTTTCTCCTACCTCTCCTAGAGTCTTTCAGATGGTACAAAATGCAAACACCTTAACATCCTTTCCAAGGAAAAAACTCTCAACAATCAAATATTTGTAACAAAACATTTTATAGAACAGAATTTCAGCTGGATTTTGTTTTCTTGAATCAATTCAATAGAGGAATGTAACCGAGTGTTATTCCATTTCCAATTATATACCAACTATGTGAAATCCATACATTGCAAATAAAATAAAGGACCACAAAGCAGAGAACACAATTAATGAAGCTGGGTAAATAAGGTTCTCTAGTAGCAGAACTCATAAAGTTCTCAAGAGCATCTTTTCTTATATAGAGTGTATGCATAGGAGTTGAAATGTTTCTTTTCACTGAAAATAGTTTAGCTCCAAAGAGGAGCAATGATTCTCAAGGGTAGTGTTCAGATTAAGCAGCCTGCTGTTGTCGTCTCTACCAAGGGAGAAATTCCTCAATGACTTCAACCAGTTATTATTACCAGCTACAACCAAAATATATTCTGTACCCAACATGCTGGAATGAATTGAAGCTGATTTCTAGAGAATTTTTGTTGACAAACAGGAGAACCTAACTTTCAAAACAAGGCTAAAAAATGAACCAGCCAGTCCTTATATGAATTCTACAATGGTATTGCAAAATTAGCACCAGATGAACAACACACTAACAATAATAACAGCAAAAGGAAAAATGTGTTATATAGCAAAGAGACACAATGTTTATTTCTTCTTTGAAAGAAGAAGGAATAATAGGACAAATAAGCTAGATTTACTTCTAATATGGGAAGATGTAGTAGTAACAAAAACAACTTTATGAAGACAAGTTAAGATAGATATGACAAATAAATTCTGCTATAAATCTAGACAATATGTAGATGATTATACTAAGTATATAGATGGCTGAAATTCTTGCACGGGATTTTTGTTAGTTCAGGTACCATATAGAACTGAACCTATGAAAGAGTCTGTTTATTCCTGATAGGAGCCTTTACTCTCTTTGGATTCTTCACCTCATTGTACAATAAATAAAATCTTTTTTTATATGGCAGCTATTAAATTGTTTGATACCCAATAACTCTGAAGTAATAAACATATCAGGATAGCAAATGTATCTGAGTTCTAGGTGTTTCTTGCCTGTCCTTGGCTTAGAATAAAATTATCACAGTAAAAGTAGTGACTTTTTTTCCATTCTTTGATATTCTGATTTTAGTATTTAAAAAGCTTTCAATATAATCTGTATTGTCTTACTCAATTAAGTTATTTACTCTGCCATGATAATTTCACAGTACACTAGATCTTTGAACCAATCAGATCTGAATCATTCACGAGATAGGATCCAGTTTGGAAGTGTTTTAATAAAGGCATATTTGTCATTGTTTACTAAGTCCTTAAGATATATCAGCCCACCAATATCAGTGTTCCATTGTTGACACTTCATTCTTCAGAAGAGTGTTCAGTAATGGAGTTCTTCCTGAACTCTGTCTGTGCTTAGCATTTGATATTTCATTTAGTTGTTCTGTTTATTCAGCTGCACCTGAATTATGTCACAAACTATAGTGAAGCTATTGATCACAGCCTGTGTCAATCTGTATGAACAATTATGCCAAGGCATTAGATATTTGAGAAACCCTTAGTTAGGTATTACCATAAGAAATACTGCATACATACTACTGAGAACATAGGTATTCTTTTTAAATCTGGGTTATTTTGGCATATGAAAAAATTCTTCAGTTTTCTCGAGAGAGAAAGAACTGATAGTGTTAATACAGAATGCAAAATAGATTTAGGAGCCTCATTGCATAACATAGGCTGTGTAACTCAACAATGGTTGTTCACATACTCAAGACTGGAAACCTAGAAGCTATTTAGGATCATCATATTAGATTTATTTGGAGTCCCAGTCTGGTGTTGATTGCTTGGAGGTTTCCTTTGGTATTGAGTCCATGACGGAAGATCAAAAATTTGAATTCCAATATTAGTTAAAGGTGATAACATCAGTGGCACCAAAGGTAGATAAATTAACTTGCACAGAGCAATGGGAATAGGTAAAACCAATCTTCTCCTCACACTGTCGTTATATTTAGACACTGATGAAAGATATTATGTATTCTGGGGCTGAATATTCCCCCTCAGTTATTCATTCTAAAAAATATTCTCATGGACCTATTCAATATCATGTTCCTCAATTTATTCCAGATATAATTAAATTGATAATCAAGTTTAGTTATCACATTTAGAAGTAGTAAATAATCCAACATAAAGTTGGCCTAATACAATTAATAGTGTTCCGGGTGCCAAGCTTCAGAGCTCAGAATCAGTATTCTTTGCACTAAATAAGGTATTTGGCAGCAAAAACAGCTAGAGCAGTAGATCTCAACCTTCTAATGCTCTAGTCCTTTAGCGCAGTTCCTGTACTGTTTTAACCCCAACGATAAAATTACTTTTCTCCCTACTTCATAACTGCAATTTTATATCTGTTAGCAATCATAATGTAAAAATATTTAATATGCTGGATATCTGAAATGAGACCCCTGTGAAAAGACTGATCAACCCCCAAGGGGACATACATTTTAGGGTGAGAACCATGGAAGTAGAATAAACTTCAAATGAAAGCATGTGCTTTTACTCCTCCATCTCTGTGACTATTGCTATTTATAAATATCCTACTCCATAAACGTGAAGTAAGATGATCTAGAGGCTAGCTTCTGTCTTTTCACTAACAGTATAGTCTGAATGAAGCATTCCATGGAACCCTTCCTCAAAATACAAGTCTAACTTTATAATACAAGGCTTTTAATTTTAAAAATGCTCCCTTTCCAGACTTCTAACAAGCCAGTCCTGGATTAATAACTCATTAAGATTTGGTATATATATATATATATATATATATATACATACATATATATATATGTATGTATGTATGTATGTATGTATGTATGTATGTATGTATGTATCACTCATGTGGAGAAAAATAACACAAATGGAAACTATTTCTTGATTGTAACTGTTTTAACAGTTAATTTGCCTCATATACTTCCCTTTAATTGTGTCTGTGGATATATTTCCATAAATGTGGTTTTTAAGATATCTACTTAATAAGGCCTCTTTATGTCAGAAGTTAGGGGAAGTATACTTTTTTTTATACTACACTACTCCTGTCCTGGTTAGTTTTATGTTAACCTGACACAAAATAAATTTTTCTGATAAGAAGAAGCCTCAATAGAGAAAATCCCTCCATAGCACTATGTCTCAAGACATTTCTTTAGTGATCAACAATGGAGGGTCAAGCCAATTGTGGATGGTGCTATTCTATGGGCTTATGGTCTTATATTCTATACCAATGCAGGTTAAGCACATCACAATGAGCAAGTGTGTAAGATGTTTGCTTATACATACAGAGCTTGTCAGTAAGTTCTATTGCGTCTGCATTAGGTTCTGCCTCCAGGTACCTGATCTGTTTGAGTTCCAGTTCTGACATAGTTTTCAGATGAACAGTACTGCAGAAGTTTAAGTCAAATAATCCCTTTTCTCACCCAGATGCTTTTGGCCATGTTTTTTTGTCCCATCAACAGAAACCACAAGACAATTTTAAGGTCAGTGAGATGGTATTTAAAGACTACATATCAGGCCATAGGAATAAATTGAAAGAAAATTTTGTTGAACCAATTATGAACTATTGGTGTATGGTTAAATATCTAATTCATCTGCACATGCAAAGCATTCCTTCCTTGCATCCCTAACTTTGAGATCCAATAAATCTACAGATGTAAAGTCATGATACATAACTTTCTTTATTTTGTGTTGTTTCATTGTGAGAACTAATATCCAAACACTGAAGTTTATGACCAAGGTAAACAATGTTGACATTCTTTTACTAGATTTCAAAATGAATTTCTGTAAGATTTTTAGCTGCCACAGGTACATAATCTACCGTTATTTAGTAAGCTTCAGTATCAAAAGGTAACATGGCTTTACCTAGAATAATCTATTGTATACTTCTGTTTTTGGCCCCTTTAATAATACCACCCTCACATATTCCCAAGAGTTTGTGTCTAAAATTCAAAGTTTCTGACATGTCATATTGGTCTGAGTTTTCAGAAGCAGAGGATGAGATCTTGGCTTCAGATAGAATTTAGACTGGATCTAATCCATGAATATGCCATTTGACATTAGAGGTACTTTTTCTTTTTATTTTATTTTTAAATATTATTTAATCATTTTTGTAGCTCAGATTTTATCCCCTCCCCAGTTGACTCTCTGACTCTTCCACATCTCATACATCCTCCCCTCTCCAACTTGCTCATCTACCCTATGCCATAACACACTCCCTGGGGCCTCCACTCTCTTGAGAGTTAGGTGCTTCTCTGAATGAGTCCAGACTTGGCAGTCCTCTGTTGTATATGTGTTGGGGGCCTCATATCAGTTGGTGTATGCTGCCTGGTAGTATTCCAGTGTCTGAGAGATCTCAGGGGTCCAGGCTAGTTCAAACTGCCTGTCATCCTACAGGGTCTCCCTCTTCCTCAGCTTCTTCAAGCTTTTTCTTACTCAACCACAGAGGTCAGCAGCTTCTGTCCATTGGTCGTTTGCAAATATCTGCATCTGACTCAGTTGCTTGTTGGACCTTTTGGTGGGCAGTCATGACAGTCCCTTTATTGTGAGCACAGCATAGCCTCAGTAATGATGTCAGGTCTTGGGACCTCTTCTTCAGCTTGATCCCAATTTGGACCTGCCACTGGACCTCCTTTTTCTCAGTGTCTTCTCCATTTTTGTTCCTGCAGTCATTCAGACAAGCGCAATTATGGGTCAGAGTTTTTGACTGTGGGATGGCAACCACATCCCTCACTTGATGCCCTGCCTTTCTGCTGGAAATAGGCTCTACAAGTTCTTTTCTTAAACACTATTGTTCACAGAATGTATCCTAGACATTTGCTGTATATTTAAAAGTAGTTAAGTACAGTTCTATTTATAAGTTATGAATGAACAACTGATTTAACAAGGAGTTAATTCAAAGAATATCATTTACATTAGGAGTCTTGTAGAAGTACACACAGATACACAGAGACACATTATTTTTAATAGGGATATTATTTTGTTCATCTCTTACACCCCTAAGGAATTTTTGAGATAATACCTCAAGTAAATGTTTTACCGTTAAAAGTGTTTCCCCAAGTAGGTATGGTTAAAAAATTTAAAATACAAAATCAACAAAAACCAAACCAATTAACCAAGCAAAAAATATATTTTATTAAATATGTATTTATTCCTAAAATGGGTTATAATATGCATTTATTACACATTTATTTTTAAAAAGATCTATTTTATTTATATGAGTGCAGTATAGTTGCCGTCAGACAAATCAGGAAAAGGCATCAAGTCCCATGACAGATGGTTGTGAGTCACCATGTAATTCCTGGGTATTGAAATCAGAAAGTCTGGGAGAACTGTGAGTGATATTAAACACTTAACCAACTCAGGCCCTTTATCATGTTTTTCTAAGCAAATTCACAACTATCCCATTATAGTTAACATTTCAGTTATATATGATCTGAAGGTATATGTATTTTCTCTAAATGAGCAGTGAACTTTGTAACTAAGAAAGTCTGATTTGATCATTGAGTTTCCATTACTTCTTACATGCTATAATCTCTTCTAGAATGAAGACAAGGGAGTTTGATGATTTATATTTTGTAACTGTTATACTGCACAAAAGAATACTATTAAACAAATAAATACTATTTGTGTATTTCTACTTGTATTCAACAGAGTGTTTCAAGGAGAAATTATCTTATGGATTCATGGACTAAACTTAAATATATACTTGATGTCTGAGAACGGCAGTTAGTCACTTAGAGTCTGGGACACATAGGAATGGCAGATATTCTCCATCTCTGTCAGAACTGTGATAGGTGTTTTCTTTACAAACATCAAAGCAAAAAAAATGTCTGGTTTCCATATATGTGATCTCACATTAGACTCATGATCTTTGCTTTTTCAGGTTTTGAACTTCTTCAGAGAGTTATGATTTTACCCTTTATGTTGCCAAGGTGGTTAAAGTTTGACTGGGCTATGCTATCAACATTCAAACATTTCCAGTTTTCAGATGGCCATCCGTGACACAAGCCAATTCTCTAATAAATATCTTTCATATAACTAAAAACCAGCTTTGTAATTTCAATTAATGACATCTTAATAATCTGAACCAACTTTATATAAAGTTGTGATGCTTTGATAACAATGAGATACTTACGAATTAAATTCATTCAAAACTTAAATACCACGAAATGGGACATATGGTATCTTTATAACTTGATGCCAGCAAAATGGCTAAGAAGGCGTAAGTGCATGCTATGCAAATCTGGCAATCCAGTCAGTTCTAAGAACCTACATAAGAAGTGATATCAAATGCATTGATAACCACAGCAAACTTTCCTGGTGCACTGGCTGGTTTTGTGTCAACTTGACAAAAGCTGGAGTTATCACAGAGAAAGAAGCCTCAGTTGAGAAAATGCCTCCATGAGATCCAGCTGTAAGGCATTTTCTCAACTAGTGATCAAGGGGAGAGGGCCCAGCCCACTGTGGGTGATGCCATCCCTGGGCTGGTAGACCTGGGTTTTATAATAAAACCAGCTGAGAAAGCCAGAAGAAGCAAGCCAGTAAGTTACATCCCTCCTTGGCCTCTGCATTAACTCCTGCTTCCTGACCTGCTTTGGTTCCAGTTCTGACTTCCTTTGATGATGAACAGCAATGTGGAAATGTAAACTAACCCTTTACTCCTCAACTTGCTTCTTGGTCATGCTATTCGAACAGGAATAGAAGCCCTGACTAAGACACCTGGAAAATAGTAGATATAAACAGAAGAATTAACACTATGTGAACCGGCTAGCCAGCAGAATACAATGCAGTGAAATCTCCAAGTCATATTCTGCCTCAACAAGGTCAAGGTGAGACCCAACTCCTGAAAACTGTTCATTGACTTTCACGCATGTCAAGCACATATTTCAACTTCTATATATCGTGCAGATGCTCCAACATACAACAAAGACACATGCACCACAATGTTCATAGCAGTCCTATTTATAATAGCCAGAAGCTGGAACGAACCCAGATGTCCTTCTGTAGATGAGTGGATACAAAAATTGTGGTATATTTACACAGTAGAGTACTACTCAGCTATCAGAAAAAATGACTTTATGAAATTCTTAAGAAAATGGATGCATCTAAAGAATATCATCCTGAGTGAGGGAACCCAGTGACAAAAGAACAGATATAATGTGCACTCACTGAAAAATGGGTACTAACTCTGAACACCCCAGAAACAACTTACAGACTATATGAAATTCAATAAAAACAAAGGCCAAAAAATGAAAAATCATCATGCTTAATCTTTACAAACAAAGAAAACTTTGACAATTTCCAGGTTACATCTTGTTTTACATGTACCTTATGCTCATTGTAACTAGTAAGATTTTAAGGCATACTATCAAACCTTTAAAAAAAAATTAAGCACAGACAAAAATGCATTTATATACTTTTATGCAAAATGCTTTTAAAATCTGTAAATTTATCTTTGTTTTTTAAAATAAAGTTGTTCAATTAAAAAATAGTAAAAAATTTAGTTATCTCTTGCTATATAATCTTCTTGGGTGTCTTTGCATTTTTGCTGATGCTATTCTGGCACTATATAGATTAAATATACAGGTTTTACATATGTAACTTGAGTCACAGTTCACTCCATGCATACTCTTTGATTGATGGTTCTCTCCATAGAACCTCTGGGGGGGGGGTCTGGTTGATTGACTTTATTGTTTTGTTTCTATAGTGTTGTAAAGCCATTCAGCCCTTTCAATCTTTTCTTAAACTCTTCAATTGGGGACCACTTACTTAGTTCAATGGTTGGCTTCAAGCATCTGCCTCTGATAAGTCAGGCTCTGATAGAGCCTCTCAGGAGACAGCTATATCAGGCTCCTGTCAGCATGGACTTTAGTGATAGTGACTAAGCTTGATGACTATATATGGAATGGATTCTTAGGTATGGCAGTCTCCGGATGGCCTTTTTTTCAGTCTCTGCTTTGCACTTCATCTCTATATTTTTACCTGGGAGTATTTTGTTCTCCCTTCTAAGAAGGACTGATGCATTCATACTTTTCCTTCTTTTTGAGCTTATTGTGGTATGTTAATAGTATCTTGAATATTCCAAGGATTTAGGCTAACATCCACTTCTCAGGAAGTGCATGCCATGGTTTATCTTTTGTAACTGGATTACTTTACTCAAAATGATATTTTTCTAGTTCTATCTACTTGCCTAAGAGTTTCATGAAGTCATTGTGTTTAATACCTGGGTGGTATTCCATTTTGTAAATATACCATATTTTCTGTATCCATTCCTCTGTTTAAGGACATCTGGGTTCTTTCTAGCTTCTGGTTTTATAACTAAGGCTACTATGAACATAGTGGAGCATGTGTCATTATTATATGTTGGAACATCTTTTTGGTATGTGCTCTGTAATAGTAAAGCTGAAGTAGTAAAGTCCTCAGGTAGTATCTTGTCCTATTTTTGGAGGAACTGCTCAAATGATTTCCACAGTGGTTGTACCAGCTTACAATCCCACCAACAATGGAGAAAAGATTCTCCTTCATGAAATAGTCTTGGAAAAATCAGGAATTCAAGGGTCATACCTAAACATAGTTTTATATATGACAAGGCTGACCCCTCTTTCCCTACCTATTCAATAGAGTACCTGAAATTCTAGCCAGAGTCAAAAGGAGGTTCAAGGGATACAAATTGAAAAAGGAGAATTCAAAATATCACTATTTGCAGATGTATACTTAAGTGACATCATAATTTCACTAGAGAACTCCTACCTCTTATAAACAACTTTATTAAGGTGGATGGGTATAAAACCAACTCAAACAAATTAGTACTCTTTCTTTATTCAAAGGACAAAGGGGCTAAGAATGAAATTAGGAAAAGGTCACTATAGTCACAAATAATGTAAAATTCATTGGTGTGACCCTAACTAAGCAAGTGAAAGATCCATATAAAAAGAACTTCAAGTCTCTGAAGAAAAAAAAAATTAAGAAGATCTCAGAAAATGGTAAGATCTCCCACACTCATGGATTGAAATGATTAATATAGTAAAAATGGTCATCTTTTCAAAAGCAATCTACAGATTCAATGCAACCCCCATCAAAATTTCAATTCAATTTTTCATAAAGTTAGAACAATTTGAAAATTCCTTTAGTATAAAGACCACCAAAATATAGGATAGCAAAAACTATTCTATACAATAAAAGAACCTCTGGTGGAATTGCTATCCCTGACCTCAAGTTGTATTACAGAGCAATGGTGATAAAAACTGAATGATATTGGTATAGAGACAGGAAAGTAGATCAGTGAAATAATATTGACCCAGAAATGAACCCACACAACTATGGCCACTTGATTTTTGACAAAGAAGCTAAAACCGTCCAGTGGGACAAATACATTATTTTCAACAAATGGTCAGCATGTAGGAGAATTTAAATTGGTACATTCTTTTATCCGTGTACAAATCTCAAGTCTAAGTGGATTAAAGACCTGTACATAAAACCAGATACAATGAAACTAATAAAAGAGAAAGTTGGGAAGAGCCTTAATCACATGGAACATGGAAAATTTCCTGATCAGACCAACAATGGCTTATGCTCTAAGATTAACAATTGATAAATGAGACCTTGCAAAATTGCAGAGCTTCTGTGAGGTAAAGAACATTGCAAGTGGGAGAAAGCAGCAACCAACAGATTGAGAAAAGATCTTTACCAATCCTGTATCTAACACAGTGCTAATACCCAATATGTCCAAGGAAATCAAGAAATTAGACTCCAGAGAACCATATAACCCTATTAAAAATGGGGTACAGTGCTAAACAAAAAATTCTGAACTGAATAATATTGAATGTGTGAGAACCACCTAAAGAAATGTTCAGCAACCTTAGTCATCCAGGAATGTTAAATCAAAACAACCCTAAGATTGTACCTCATAGCAGTATGAATGGCTAAGATAAAAAAATCTCATGTTTTTTTTAAATATTACTCGACTTATAGCATATTTTGCTTGCATTCATCCTGCTAACCAGCCTCTCAGTTTCTTCTCACTTTTCTTGGTTATTAGCAATGGAGAGGACACAATATAACTGTACTATTATTCAGTAAGTCCAAGTGAAAGCCATTGAGGAAAACAGGAAATCAGGCTGTGTAATATGCAACAAAAGTTCATTTACAGCAATGGCTGTTCATTCAACCAGCATCCAACAATTTTCTATGATGTACTTTTATAAACACAATTTAGCAGGAAGTGACTCAACCCCAACAGAATGTACTGAACTTATTTAGAATGACACGATACTCAAAGATCATTAAACCAGAGTTTAGTCTTAGTGACTTACATTGCTTTGTTAGAAGTACCTTTTTCATAGACACTAACAATAATTCTCTTGGATAATGGACAGATATTTTAACTTGGCAAATTTTCTCTTAGCAAGTCCATAAGAGAAAAACAATCCCTCATGTATCAAAGGGCAACACATGGTCAAATATTGAGACTTGTAATTATTCTCTGAGCACCTGGACTATGAATGAATTTCCCTGGTTTAAAACTGAAATTCACAAATTTATCTTGGAAAAATTTATTTTGCATACTTTAGAAGAAAAAAACACCTTTGACTTTCCCTTACTGCAGTGCAAAATTACTTTTAAGTCCTATGCTTCTCATTGAATTAAATGTGCGAGTGTGTGCATGTATTCCCCGATCTAACAAACCCTGAAAATGGAAACATAACCACAGCCTTGGGACTCTGAATGTTCCTATTGTTTCCATGGCAGTATCATTAAGGGAAGTTTCACTGAATCACAATATTTTTTTTTTTTCCAAAAAGAGTAAAGGAGGGCCAACAAAGAAAACCTTTTTCTTTATTCCCAAATTAGTTGTTGTCTCTCAGCATAAGACTAAAGAGGCAAACCAAGATTGTCTTGAAGGATTTGGAGATAGTGGTCATCTAAAAGCCACGTGATAATTATATTATATTACACTCTGAATTTAATACAATTATACCACTACAACATATGCTAATTAAAGATAAGCATGTCTCATAAAAAGAGCTCTGAAAGAGGCCATCTTTATGTACAGTACCAGAAAACTCTCTCTGCCACTTAGCATCTTTGGTCTTTCTATTCACATACTTTAGGCTTTGATGTTTAGCTTCTATCATCAAAGATTTATTGATGTAGGTTCTGGAAAATATTTTAATTAAATTCAGAAAACACAGAAGAATCAGAGTATGATAGGCTGTCCATATAGTGCTTTGCACAGCTAATCATAGCTGAAAGGGCTATGAGAAAATGTTTAATTTACCTTCAACACTTTCTGATTGTGGAAGGTAAGAGTCTTACTTGGCAAATAACTTTTAATCACTCTGCCTAATGTCTTTCATAGATATTAACCAAGATGCCACCCTTTAAATTAGAAGAGTACATGCCATTTCAAGTCAATTCAACATTAGCAGCAAATTAAACAATCTATATCAATTAGGAAATAATTGCTTTTAAAATTTTTGCACAACTATCAATCACTACCCATATTTAATTTGATAGGGATAAACCTTATTTTTCAGATCTTTATATATTATACAGCCATTTGTAAACTGTTTGCTCCTGGGAAATGAAAGCCATCTTTTGTTAATCTTTTTATTTTTTTCCAAAAAATTGCATTATTTGGGGTCCTAAAAGTCTTTTCGAATAATTACTTAAAATGGATTTATATTTTAAACATTTGAGACCACATAGTATGGGACGATCTTAATTTCACTGTAAGATGTAAAAGTGTCTTTTCTCATTTATATTTAGTGGAATAGTTGAAAAAGAATTCTTATTACTATTTTAGTGGTCTGATCAAATTTGGCAGTGATTCTTTCTGGGCATGTACTTCTTGAGTTGACAGATTTTTTTTTTCATATTTTTATTCCATTTAACTCTGCTATCCCTATCCAAAAGATACCATGTTTTTGTATATCAATGTTTGTTTAAATTTTATTTTACATACTTAAATTAGAGAACCCACTAAGTTTCCTACAGCAGAAAAATAGGTAAGGATATTTAGCTTATATATAGAATAAAAGTTTTACAGTCACAAGAAATAGTAAATTTATGATGAAAGCCAGAAAATAAATGAAACCGGAGACACCATCATTAAATGTATTGCACAAAACACAAATATAATATTTCATTTCTTATTTATGGTTCTTAGATTTTATGTACATATTGTGGGGAAGAGAACAAAAAGGGTAGAAGAAGAATGGAGGGAGGGCAAAAGAAGCAGAGAGTGAAGGTGGGAAGAAGGGTAGGAGGGAAAAGAGAGACAAAAATCGAAGTATGGGTTAAAGAGATAGTCCAATAATTAAGAAGCACTTAAGAATTTGGTTAAGTCATTGTTTCTGATGGCTGAGTAGTATTCCATTGTGCAAATATACCACAATTCTTGTAATTCATTCATCTACTGAAGGACATCTGGGTTCTTTCAAGCTTCTGGCTATTATAAATAGAGCCGCTATGAACATTGTGGTGCATGTGTCTTTGTTGTATATTGGAGTGTCTCTGGGGTATATGCCCAGAAGTGGAATAGCTGGATCTTCAGGTAGTACTATGTCCAATTTTCTGAGGAATCGCCAGACTGATTTCCAGACTGGTTGTATCAGTTTACAACCCCACCAACAGTCGAGAAGTGTTTCTCTTTCTTCACAACCTTGCCAGCATCTGCTGTCATCTGAGTATTGGCCAATCTGACTGGTGTGAGGTGGAATCTCAGGGTTGTTTTGATTTGCATTTCCCTGATACACAGCTATCAGAAACAATGACTTAACCAAATTATTAAGAAAATGGTTGCATCTAGACAATATCACCCTGAGTGAGATAACCCAGTCACAAAAGAACAGAAATAATATGCAGTCACTGATAATGGGATACTAACCCCAGAAAGCTTGGACTACCCCAGAAAAAACTCACAGACTGTGTGAAATTCAAGAAAAAAAAATAATAAAACATTATACTCAATCCTTACACAGCAAGAAAACTTTGACTAATTCTCGGTTACATCCTGTTTTACATGTACTTTTTGCTCATTGTAACTAGTAAGACCTTAATGCAGAATATTAGACTTAAAAAAAAAAAGCCAAGCACCGACAAAATTGTATTCATATATATTTATGCAAAAGTGCTTAATATTTGTTCTTTTTATCTTAGTGTTTTCTAAAATAAAATAAAAAAACAAAACAAAACAAAACAAAAAAACCCCAAAAAAACAAAAAAAAAAAATAAAAAATAAAAGAAGAAGAAGAAGAAGCACTTGCTGCTCTTCCAGAGGAACCAAATACAGTTTCTGGTGAAAGCATGGTCCCTCACCATGTCTTTAACTTCTGTTTTAGGGTATTTGTTGCCCTTTTCTGTCCCATGTGTAAAAGACCTGAGCACAACTGATTCCTTGAAAGTACAATTATGCTGATAACTCAGCACTGAAATATTAACACTACCCAAAACAAAAATTATGACCTAATATATTAGAGTTCATAGTTCTGGGAAAATCTTTAAATGTACTAACCTTGCTTTTTTTTATATTTCTCATTCGGGTAACATTTATTGTTAATTGAATTATGAGAGCCCAGGGCATGTTTTTGTGCTTAAAAGCTAACCCTGAAAATGTCTCAGGTCAATACTGAAATCCTGAACACCCAGTATAGTTACTGGCTTGCTATTGCAATGCAAACTGTCAAACCTCTAAAAGAATTAAGTACTGACAAAAATATATTTACATAGTGCTATGTCAAAATTCTTTGAAAAATCTGTACATGTAGCCGTCTTTTTAAAATAAAGTTGTAAGAAAAAATTGAAGGAAAAAAGAAGAAAAAGAAAGAAAAGAACTTCTTATTGGGATAAACCCATGTCTGAGTAGTTGAGCTCCTTGTTGAATATTCCGTAATACACAAACATCAGACACATACCTGGAACATAGAATATATGAATATCAAACACATACTTGGAACATAGACATAAAAGCAAAATTCACTGAAAAACATTTAAAAATGTTAAAAGAATTAGAAGTGGCTATGAATTAGAAGGAACCAATGGGAGGAACACAGATTAAAAACTGGCACATAGTGGGTATAAGGAAATATAACCACTTGTACATGAAAGATTGAAAGGTCATAATGAAATATCTAATAATAGCTTCCACAGGTGGTTTTAAGCAAAATATTTTTGCAATGGTGGTCTTATAACTAATAAATTTAATTGATAATGTAATGTTTTAATTTTAAAGTTATAACAACTATGATATGAGTAATTTTTGTATTTATTATAAAAATATTTTGCAAAATGAGATATTTAAAGACAACATTTGCTTGTCATATCAACTTGACATTTTACTTAGCCAAAGTATTAGCATAGAGGCATGTCCAATCCTTTTTAATGCTGATTCCATTTTATTACACTTCTGCAAAGTTTTCCTAGTGATTTGTGTGGCAATCCCTTCTATATCATAGTTATATGCATAGCATATTCATATTCTTAGCATTTTCCATATTCTAAGAAATGAATGGAAGGTTAAGTTTATTGAAAACTTGTGCATCATGATGTCACCAAAGTACCAAATGAGAGGCCACTGAACAAATCCAAGTAAAAGAATGGTACAATTTTGATATCACTTATTTGACATAAAGATTGGTACTACGTACAGTGTTATTCAAACTGTATCTCTACATGTAGCATCTTATGATTAATCTTAATCTAAAAATTAAAAGCAAACAAACACTCAAACCACCAAAACTATTGTTTTTATTTTCCCTCTTTTTTTTTTTTTTTTTACTAATGGAATGGTAACACAGTATACATGAAAGACCAGTAAATCCCTTAAGAGATGTTTTTAAGGCAGATTTATTTTTGGATTCCTCATATTTTATTAGTCTATGCAAGAATATTTCTATAAAAATAATTATAAAAAACCTCACTTGAGTCAATGCTGGGCATATGCCCTCAGAGGGAAGTATAGATATATGCTTGTGTAAAGCAATCATATGTGAACCTAAATTGATATTTTGCTGAATGGAAGCATTTCAGAATCATGAATGGTTAGCTATATACTCTTCCTCTTTCATGGTAATTAAGAAATTATTATTTTTTCAATGCATGTTGAGATGAAATTAACTCAAAGCAGCTTGCTGTGATTCAACATAGTAGACAACTACATTGTAGTCATCTAGTTACATAAGAGACAAATCACACAAATAAAAAAAATAAACTACTTAAAGATTCTGATACAGTTTGGTTCTTGATCAACTAACTCTACTTCAAATGACCATATTTCTAATGCTATTTTACTATTTCTTCTATAATAGCTCCCATTTTTGTAAATATATCAATGTGGTTTCAATCTATATATCTTTCTTCCATCCATCAGATCTATCAAATCATCCACTAATCTATCCATCACTAATTTTTTTTTCTTACAACTTTATTTTTATAAAAAGAGGGATACATATACAGATTTTTTATACACATTAAATATATTTAGAAAATGTATAAATAGACAAAACAGGGGACTGGAGAGGTAGATTGTCAGTTATTTCTTGGACTTCATACAGTCTGTGAGTTGTTTCTGGGGGAGTGCAAGCCTCTGGGGTTAGCATCCCACTATCAGTGACTGCATATTATGTCTGTTCTTTTGTGACTGGGTTATCTCACTCAGGATGATCTTCTCTAGATGCAGCCATTTTCTTAAGAATTTTGTTAAGTCATTGTTTCTGGTGGCTGAGTAGTATTCCATTATGTATATGTACCACAATTTTTGTATCCATTCGTCTTCTGAAGGACATCTGGGTTCCTTCCAGCTTTTGGCTATTATAAATAGAGCCGCTATGAACATTGTGGTGCATATATCTTTGTTGTGTATTAAAGTGTCTCTGGGTATATGCCCAGAAGTGGAATAGCTGGGTCTTCAGGTAGTACTATATCCAATTTTCTGAGGTATCGCCAGACAGATTTCCAGAGTGGTTGTATTAGCTTGCAACCCATTTAAAATCTATTGTTAATTTTTCTGTCAAATAATTTAACCTAGAAGTAGCAGGTTAGGAATAAATATTAGTTGTCTCCCAACAGATGATTCTAGATGACAGTAATTTACTGGAGCTAGGGAATATCTCAGATAGATCAGACACTACAGTACTTTCTGTATATAAATGAGGCTATAAGTGTTATGCCCAACACATGTAAAGATCATGATATTGTGGTATGCTTTAGTTATTCCAGTATTAGAATAGGTAGACCATCGGAAATCACTTTATAGTCAGTTTATCCTAAAGACAGTGGGCCTTAGGACCTACTTGGAGACCCTATTTTAAAAATCAACTTGATTCTGTGACTAGAGATGGTTCAGAGGTTAGAAGTACTTTCAACTCTTGCAGTTGGATGACTCAGAACTTTCTGTAGTTATAATCTTCTGTTTTAGCCTCTGTGTGCAATGCACTCATATGGTTCTTATACAAATAAGAGGAGAGAGAGAGAGAGAGAGAGAGAGAGAGAGAGAGAGAGAGAGAGAGAGAGAAGAAAGGAAAAAATATAAAGTGATGTTTGCTGATTACTGAGATTGGGGCTGTCATATACACATATATGCAGTCACTAACATCCAAACATAAATCCTCTCACTTAACCATGAATAAAATTAAAAATTTGCAAGTATTATTGTTTTGATAAACAAGGCCCACTAAATATATTCTACTTACTATCTGTGTTTATCAAAGTAATAGTAGATTTTCAGTTTCTACACAACATCATATTTAGGTATGTGTTTCTCTGAGAAAGGGTCACACGAACTTTTTCACTGAATTTTATGAACATCCTATAGTTACTTATTTAGATATTTTATTAATTATTTGAGAATTTTTATATATTGTAATCTTGTCATAGTCTCCCAGTTCTCTAGTTTCTTTCAGTTTTATTGCAAGAGCAATGGAATTTCTTAACCACTGAGGTATCATTTAACTTCCCAGATATAGCCATGTTTAATTCAAAGGTTGATGACAATACTCAGAAAAGGAATCATTGAATCAAGGTAGTCTTTTTGATAGCTTTATATTTTTAATATGAAATATAATCTTCTCTTTACTGACAAGATCAATTATATCTTTGAAAGATATAGACTATCATTTTTCTTTCCAATAGATTCTATTGGAAACATTTTTCCTGACAGAAAAAACTCCACATAGTCTTATAATTGTAATGATCATTTCTCATAAAATGTTGTGAGTTTTCCAATTCTGTTGTAATTTTTCAGATTAAAGCCCTTTAGGTATAAAGTAACTAGATTAAAAATAAGATTGTTTTGTTCCTTGGATGTATACAAATTGCTAGAGCAAAAAGAAGTGGAAAGAGGCAAGCTTTTGTAATAAGCTGCATCAGGATTCCAAACTGGCTCTGACACTGTAATTGTGTTGTGTCCATAGGCAACTTTCTTCATTTGACTCAATAAAAAATGATTGATTGTGTGCTCCTATTCATCATGTGCTACAATATTACCTAGGGTTATAAAGATGTATTCCTTGACTTCACAATGTTCAAACTGGAATAGCAGAAACAAGATTAGAAGACATATAGCAATGGCTTCACATTATAGAGTTTTCATTGCAATATTAGTAGTGTGATGAAAGATAATAAAATATCAGAAAAGAACATTACCCACCATTAGAAAGACCCTGTTAAATTACATTCTATCTATATTTGTGAAACATACTCAAATCTCATATGTTCAATTACAGTTTTGGCACCACTGTAAAGTAATTTGTTCTTGATGATGTCTCTTTGAAAAAAAAATTAAAAATTCATATGGTTTTCATTTATTGAGCTGTATCATCACAATAAATTATGTACTAATTTAAATATATACAATAACATACTTTTTCTGTTATATATTTTTCAATAAGTTTGTACCACAGCCATAATGGCCTACATTGTTTTGTCAGGGAGTTCCTAGTTGTTCCTTAAATTTACTTGTTGTTTTGGGCATACAGCTATATCTCATGGCCAATATTTCTTTTCAGTGAGTCCTAGAGCTACAATTATGTTTTGGTTGAAGAACCTTGGGATTTTACATTAAGTTATCTTCTTGGATACTTGAAAAACATGGAAGTGAAAACCCTCCTCATCCCACTGTTTGAGAAGAAAATACCTGGAGTTAGATTTTATTTCAGTTCTATGTATATGTTGTGATTTAATTGTGAACTGTTTGATAGTCACTTGGTTCCTAATTGAACCATGATAGAATCTTCAGGAACAGTAGATTTGTTGGAAGAAATGGAGTACTAAGGGAGAGCCTGAAGGCTAGGAAGCTGTGCCCCAGTGCCTGTCTATGCTCTGCTTCCTGATTGCCAGCACAAAGTTATCAGTCATTTCACATCCCTGCCTCCAAGCCTTCCTCCCAAGATGCCCTTAAACTGAGAGTCATTAAACCCCTACCTTCCCTAAGATGCCCTTTCCCATTTTTAAACTCATGTGAAACATAACAAGTAAAACATAAATCATAGTTCCTCTTAACAGAGAACTCTGTATATCTTTGAGGCTCATCTCTGCCTTACTTTCTACATTGATAGTATTTGTTCATTCTGTCCAGTTATATTGCTCATGTTCTTTACCCTGTGTCCTAAACCTGTTCTGGCAACAGACATTAGTTCTACATTTTTCCCTTTGAAATATCTTTTGTTGGAATGTGTAAATGACATGTTACTCATTTTTTTCTAATCTAATACACTAGTTCCATAGGTTCTCTGACTTCCCTATTTACAATTACTCTTATCACTTCTTTATCTATTGTTTTCTTATTCTGCCATTTCTACAGTACTACTATACCATAATTTTTCTCATTTTATGCATACATTTATTCATAGAGGGTATTTATTGTTAAAGAAAGTGTACTGTTCATTTATTTCTATTTCATTTACTTTATCTACCTATGGAAATACTGCTACATTAAGCAAGGCATGAGAACCAAATTAAAAATATAATGGGGTACTTTTTCCATATGACAATAAAATTTATATTAGGAAGAAATATTTCATACTACATGTGGATTCCATTTTGTGTAATTTTATAAACTCTGACAGAAGTTAGAGAGTTTGGAACTTACGCATCTCTAAGGAGATAGGCTATCAGCTCAACAATTGTAGGACTGGATTCCTTCCAACAGACTGCCTGCTGCCTAGGTCTGCCTTTCTATCCACAAGAGAGTTTATAATGAGAGAATTTCTTACATAGTACCTCCATGTCTCTCTAAGGAAGTCCTGTCATGAATATTTATTTAATATTTAATGTTTTACACATTCTAACCTAAGATCTCAACCTTACCTTAAGGTGAAAATTTGTGTTTGGGACGTTGACTCTAAGCAGAACAGACCTGCTGTTTAGAGAAAACAGAAGACCCAAAATAAGAAATATGGGGAAAAGCATGGCTATGGATTTATATCTTATGAGTTACATATGTTCATAGAATATCACCATACCGCTTCTGCTCATCACATGTACAATTCACTGTGAATCAATAATTTTAAAATATCTGATATTTCAGAGATTGGGCTACCATATAAATAGTCTTTAAGCTATTTTAAGCAAAGAGTACTAATGTCAACAGAAAATTATAAAATTATTAATCGAAATGAATTGCATTTTTCAGAGTATGTTTCCTAATATGAGTCAATCCACTCAACACAAAAGTTGTTCCCTCCCTTCCTTCCTTCCTTCCTTCCTTTCTTCCTTCCTTCCTTCCTTCCTTCATTTCCTTTTTTCTTTCTTCCTTTTTATTTCTTTCTTCTTTCTTTTTTTACCACTTGTCATATTTAATTAAAATTAAAAACAAGCAAAATGAAACCTCTTCTCTGTCCCTAGACTACTACTCTTTTCCTCATGAATAATTGATGTATATGGTTGTATGAAATTCAGTTTTTGAGTGTAATTCTGGCTGCCATTTTCTTCGCTAAATTAAGCAGAAAGCTTTCCTGCTGTGCATATTCAAGTTGCAGGTGCAGACATTCAGCGCATAAGTAAATATAAGGGAATTGGTGATGCCCATGGGTTATTTGATGTGTATGCATGTTCCTATATCAGGTTTGAAAAATTATGTAATAACACTCAATTAAGAAAGTTTATTTTTAAAAATACAAGCTCAGAAAAGAATGTCTGTAACTCTTTCAAGGCAAAATCAATGTGCAGGAATCCAATTATACAAAGAATAAACATTTGTTTTCTAGTGTCCTTCAAGATAGCTTTCTGTAATGAGTTTTATTTCTGGAATTTGAGGTATAAATCTCATTCTTTACTTATACCTCTCATTACTTAATGTGTTTTAGAGAAAACTGGAAATTCTTGGTATTAAGAGGTTATCACAGACAAAATGAACTCAAAATACAATAGGTATACTAATCAAACTCCCACACCTTGACTGGGACTAATTAGATATATAAATTTTTGTCCTTCTAAAGTCTCAATTGAAGTCTCCAAAGATTAACCTGGGTGTGTTGCTTAATTTACTTGTTCCATTATCTAATAAATCTCCCCTTTTCTGGTTTCCACTTAAAACACACATGTCCAAAACAAGCAAACTTCTCAATGATATTAGTGTGTATAATGGTGACAGCAATGATTATGCTAACAATAAGTAGAGGTTACTTCCCATGTAGCTCACAGCAGTATTTGTTTATCTTCTGGGAATTCATTCTAAGACTATAACTGATTTCTGAAACTTCAAGTAGTATGTACACTTTTCCTGTTTTCCTATGGTTATAAACATAATTTTAAAGTTAAGTGCAATTAGAGATCAATTCCAAAGAAATTATAGGGATTATTATAACAATGAACTATAACTAAATTTGAGAGTGTTCTCTCTCTCTCTCTTTCTCTCCCCGCCCCGCCCTCTGTTGTCAGAGTAACATATTTGGCTCTACTCACATATATTTACAGAATATTGACCTAATGTAAGTGAAACAGCAGTTAACACTCTATGTTGATAGTCATATTATCATTGTGAACATTAAATATTTTATAATTATAATATACCCTTAAAGTCACAGTTCTGGAAAAAAATAAAAGAATGTTAGAGCATTGTTGTAGATTAAAATAAGAATACATATTGAAAACTACTCACTACTATGAACAGAAAGATTATTAGTGACCATTCTCCAATGTTAGGGTGGTATAGAATGAGAAAATGCTGTATGCTCTCCTCAGAGGTTTAGTTAGAACTTACTGAAGGACCTTATTCCACTGCTTCTATAAATTCTCTGCTTTTGTGGAGAAGTCTTGAATCTGTCTGTTTGGGCTTAATGATTCTAACAGATATCACAGTAACTTTGTATTGTGAATTAACAACTTAAATCAATTTGAGGATTATGCTATTTTTATTGGAATATAAACATGGCACCTCATCTCTGAAATCCAGAATAAAAGCCTTCTCATTTATGTATTCTGTAAGATCTTCTAAAGTGTGTGATTAATTACTTTTTTGAACTTCCATGGGGAGGAAAGTTCCCGAGAGACTCCATTCTTACATCTTATCACAAACAGAAGTCTTTAGAGTTTACATAAGAAAATTAAGAAGCTCCATAGCTTTAGACATCTCAACTAACACAAAGGAGTTGGTCCGTGTGACAATTTTCATGGTGGAAAGAAGTTTGAATAGCTAAAACTGTCAGCAGAATGGAAGAGATAAGCAATTAGAATAGGAATGAATTAGAAAGGTCTCTTTGCAATGCAATAAAACCTGAATGGGATACTTACATTTTTGACACAATAATTAAAGCTTTGGATTCATTTTAATTTAAAAACTTTAAGACATATGTTGTTTAATAAACCTTAGCATTTAGCTTTTTTCTTCTGTTATACATATAAAATAAGTAGTTTAATTAAATACTTTTGTGCTCCCTATATTAATTTATTTAATAATGCTGATCTCATAAACCAACTGTATATAGAAGGAGACATATACACAATGGAAATAATTTAAGAGATTAACTGTGATAATGTTTGCATTTTGCAAATATAACTGAAGTGTGACTGTTGCCTTCAATCACATAGACAATACCAAACACAGAGGTTATTGTTTTCATGTGATTTATCTTGAAATAACAATGAGATAATGAGCTAAAAATTCTCAGTTTTTCATGTGATTACATGAGACTACGGTTGGCTATTTAAACACTGTGCCTTGGTTGATGGCAATTGCAAGTTAGAAATTTTTAAACACAATTTTGAAACACATCATTTCGGACTAACAGATTTTGAAGGCCTCGCCTAGACACATTTTGATAATAGCCTGTAAGTGCCTTGTACAGAAATGTCAAAGTTAATAACCTAGAAGTCTTTAGAAGCCATCACCACAAATAGAATTGCTAAGAAAGGACATCTTGATTTCTGAAGTTTTCTTCTGTGAAGTGATTTAACTTAGTTTAAAGAAGATAAGAAACTGAAGGTTCATTAGGACTGGCAATCTGCCTCAGTTTGCTGGGCATCCAGAAGAGCTGCTGGAAGGCACTTAATACTGAGTCCAAGAGTTATTCCACTCCCTTTCCACTGTAGATCCTGAGAGAGGCCCCCTGGACCTCTCAGGGTAAAAGTAGTGATGATGCCTGGGAACACACAATTCCCATCACAGATGCAAGCATTTCAAATAGACTACAAGAGATGGAAGAGAGAATCTCGGGGTACCAAGACAACATTGAAAACATAGACAAAACAGTCAGAGAAGATGCAAAAACCAAAAAGCTCCTAACCCAAAGTGTCCAGGAGATCCAGGACACAATGAGAACACCAAACCTAAGGATAATAGGAATAGAAGAGGGTGAAGAATATCAACTAAGAGGCACATAAAATATCTTCAACAAAATCATAGAAGAAAACTACCCTACCCTTAATAATAAGATGACCACAAACATAAAACAAGCCTACTGAACTCCAAATAGATTAAATCATAAAAGAAATTTCTCCAGACACATAATAGTTAAAACACCAAGTGCCTAAAGTAAAGAAAAAAATTTAGAAGCAGTAAGGGAAAAAGGCCATGTAACATATAAAGGCATACCAATCAGAATCACACCGATTTCTAAACAGAGACAATGAAAGCTAGAAGAGCCTGAACAGACATCATGTAGACCCTAAGAGAGCACAGGTGTCAGCCAAAGCTGCTATACCCAGCAAACCTCTCAATCACCATAGATGCAGAGACTTAGATATTCCAAGACAAAACTAAATTTATACAATACCTGAAAACAAACCCAACACTACAACAAATTACAGGTGGAAAACCGATTACAATGAGGGGAACTACATCCCAATAAAAACAAGAAAACTCCTAAACAAGAAAATCAAAAGAAGAAAGACATACAGGCACAATTCAAACTCCAAAAGCAAAAATAGCAGGAAACAGCAACCACTATTCCTTGATATCTGTTAACATAAATGGACTCAATTCCCCAATAAAAAGACTTAGGCTCTCAGACTGGATACATAAACAAAACCCAGCAATTTGTTGCATTCAAGAAACTCATTCAGAGACAAAGAAAGACACTGTCTCAGAGTAAAAGGGTGGGAGAAAACCTTTCAAGCAAATGGCCCAAAGAAGCAAGCTGGAGTGGTCATTCTAATATCGAATAAAGTAAATTTTCAACCAAAGGCACTCAGCATGCAGAAGAAGGGAAATAGAGCCTTTCTTATTTCCTTGTACAAAGCTCAAGTGCAAGTGAATCAAAGATCTCCACATTAAACCAGGTACACTGAAACTATTAGATGAGAAAGTAGGGAAAACCTTAGAACACATAGGCACAGGAGAAAATTTCCTAAACAGAGCACCAATAGCTTGAGCTCTAAGGTCAAAGATTGACAAATGGGACTTAATGAGATTGCAAAGTTTCTGTAAGGCTAAAAACACTTTCATGAAAACAAAACTGCAGCCAACAGAGCAGTAAAAGATCTTTACCAACCCCACATCAGATAGAGGCCTAATATCCAAGGTATACAATGAACTCAAAAAACTAGATACCGGAGAATCAAACAACCCTATTAAAAATGAGATTACAGACTTAAACAAAACATTCTCAATCGAGGAATATCGAGTGACTGAGAAACATCTAAGGAAGTGCTCAAAATCCTTAGCCATCAGAGAAATGCAAATCAAAACAACCAGATTCCACCTCACACCAATCAGATTGGCCAAGATCCAAAACTCAGATAACAATAGATGCTAGCAAGGATGTGGAGAAGGAGTAACACTTCCCCACTGCTGGTGGGGTTGTAAACTGATACAACCATTCTGGAAATCAGTCTGGCGGTTCCTCAGAAAAATAGACATAGTACTACCTGAAGACCCAGTTATTCCACTTCTGGGCATTTACCCCAGAGATCATACAACAAAGATACATGCACCACAATGTTCATTTCAGCTCTATTTATAATATCCAGAAGCTGGAAAGAACCCAGATGTCCTTCAGTAGATGAATGTATACAAAAATCGTGGTACATTTACACAGTGGAGTACTACTCAGCTATCAGAAACAATGGCTTAACGAAATTCTTAAGAAAATGAATGCTTCTAGAGAATATCATCGTGAGTGTGATAACCCAGTCACAAAAGAACAGACATAATCTGTAGTCACTGATAATGGGATACTAACACCAGAAAGCTCTGAACACCCCAGAAACAACTTACAGACTGTGTGAAGTTCAAGAAAAAAAGAACAAAAAGAATATATTTTAATTAAAATTGAACTGTATCACATCCCCCTTTCTTTCCTACAGACCCTCCCAGTTTCTCTCCTATCCCCTCAAATTAATAATCTCTTTTTCTATATTTTTGTTACATATATACATATATGTATGTATATATACCCACAAATACTTAATTACAACCTTATTTTAAAAAAAAAGAAAAACAGCAACTAATATGGGGCATAGACCTTTGCCCACCCTATATCTACCATCCTGATAGAGGGCTAATATCTAATATACACAGAGAGCTAAATAAGTTAGACTCTAGAAAATCTAATAACCCTATAAATAATGGGATACATAGCTAAAAGAGCAATTCTCAGCCTAAGAATAGTGAATGGCTGAGAAGCACCTAAAGAAATGTTCAACATCCCTAGTCATCAGGGAAATGCAAATCACAACAACCCTAAGACTCTACTCTACGTCACACTTGCTAGAATCTCTGAGATCAAAAACTAAGGTGAGAACTGATGCTGGCTAGAAAGTAGAGAAATAACAACACTCCTCCACTGTTGGTGGGATTGTAAACTGGTACAACCATTCTAGAGACAAGTCTGTCATTTTCAGAAAATTGGATGTAGTACTACCTGCTGACCCAGTTATACCCCTCCTGGGCATATACTCAAAAAAAACTTCAACATCTAAATAGGACACACGCACAACCATGTTCATAGCTGTTTTATTTATAATAACTAGAAGCTGGAAAGAACCCATATGTCCTTCAACAGAGTAATGGATACAGAAATTGTGGTACATATAAACAATGGTGTACTACTCAGCTACTAAAAACAATGATTTTATGAAATTCTTATTCATATTTATGGAACTTGAAGCTATCAACCTGAGTGAGGTACCTTAGTCACAGAAGAACACTCATAGTTTTTACTCACTTGTAATTGGATACTAGCCACCCAAAATAGGAATACCCAAGGAACAATTCACAGAACTTATGTAGCTCAAAGAGAAGGAAGTACAGAAGGTGGATGCTCCAGTTCTTCTTAGAAAGAACAAACACTCATGGGAGGAAGTAAAGGGACAAGTAGAGGGGCAGGGATTGGAGAAAAAAAATCATTCCGAGACTGTCCACCTGGGGATCCATACCAAATGCAGCCAGCAAATCCATGTATTATTGCTGATGCCAACTAGTGCTTACTGGCTGTAACCTGATATGGATACCTCCTTAGAGGCTCCACCAGTGCCATACTGATACACAGGAAGATGCTTGCAGCTAACCTTTAGACTGAACAAGAGAATCCCAATGAAGGAGCTAGAGAAAGGACTGAAGGAGCTGAAAGAGTCTACAACACCATGGGAGGAAAAAAATTATCAATTATCAAACCTACCACAGCTCCCAGAAACAAAAATAGCAACCAATGAGTTCATATGGAGGGACCCATGACCTCAGGTGCATATACAGCAGAGGATATCATTGTCTGGACTCAATTGGAGTGATTACCTTTGGTCCAGTAAAGGCTTATTTTACCCATTTGGGGAATGCCAATATGCTGAGGTGGGAGATGGTGCTTGGGAGAGGGGGCACCTTTATGGAGGCAATGGGAATGGGAGGATGGATGAGACTCAGAGAAGGGGATTACATCTGAAATGTAAATTCAGAGAATAGCCAATAAAAAAAAGATAAAAAAAAACTAAATGGCATTGCTTTGTTTTATATTTTCAAGTTAATCATTAAGAGGTTGCTCTGTTTGTTGTACATCTTTTACTCCTATGCAAAAGTTTACCTTTATATTTTCAGGGTTCCTAACAGGTAACCATAAATACATGTTGTGTGTCTAAACAAATGTCTGCTCTAAGTCACTGCTGTTTAGTTACACTGTGGAACTTAAGATGATGAAGTTACCTGTAGCCTTTTACTGGCTATTTCTGCCATAAAAAACTTATTGGGGGTGATTGTTATTTATATACGCTCTGTTTCTCATATGGTAGTTACTAATGCTTATATTTATGTACTTCCTTTTAAATTTTTTTTCAAAAACTATTTTTTATGTTACTCATGAACTGAAATACTCCTCTTATTATTATTTAGTGAAAGTTAGGTAATGAAAATTTCAAAAGTCCTTAAATAGTATTTCTCATTTATTATATTACATTCTTGGAAAAATTTTTCCAACCTACTCATAAATAAGAATTACATGCACACACTGAAATACACACACACACACACACACACACACACACACACACACACACACACACATGCACACATACACATTACATGGAAATAAACAGTTTGATTTCAGGGTCTATCTCTCCCAAATGTAAAACTTAAATTAGAGATTATTGAGATAAGCATTGTGCCTCATATTGAAACACTAGCATTCATAATTTAAGGCAGGAGGATTGTCGTGAAGTCAAGTACAGTTGGTTATAAAACTCATGTAGAACAGACTGGATGATATAGTAATACTCTGCATCAACTAAAGTAAAATAAGTGTGGGACTAGAAAGATGCCTGTTTTATTCAAGAACTTTCTCCCAAACCAGAGGACCTCAATTCAATTCCTGAATCCCAAGTGGTTTATAGAGAGGAACTAGTCTGTTTAGTTGTCTTATGACATTCATGCCTCCATAATCTCTCTCTCTCTCTCTCTCTCTCTCTCTCTCTCTCTCTCTCTCTCTCACACACACACACACACACACACACACACACTAAATAAATTTAATTATCATAACATATTTAAATATAATCAATAGTCTACTATTGCATTGCCATCTGGACTTAGAAGAATCCAAATTTATCATAAAATAATAATCTATTGTTTATACTAATTCTTGGCAAAAGTGATAGAATTTTATGTTTAAGTAAAGATTATTATTTAATTTTATATAGGTATATGTAGCTAGAAGAAAATTAGTACACCATAAATTCAAATGCAGTATCTATTTCTATATTACAATTAACTTTATACAAAATATTGCTATATTTTTACCTTAATGGATATTTTTGTACATTCAATATATCATTTTGAATAAATATTATGGAGTAGTACACAATTTTCTAATAGGAAGCAGAATCTTTTTTTTTTATTTTTTAAATGACTTTATTTTGCAAAACAAAGATAAATGTAAAGATTTTAAACATTTTTTGCTTAAAATTATACATTTTGTCAGTACTGTTTTTTCAGACATTAAAATAAATTTTACATAAAACCATGTGAATATGTTTTTTAGTCAGTACTTGATTTTTTTCAAGGGCTTGACAGTATGCATTGAAAACCTACTAGTTGCAATAAGCGTAAAGTACATGCAAAACAAAACGCAACATGGAAATAGTCAAAGTCTTCTTGTTTTGTGAATATATGTATAGTTTTTGTTTTCTTTATTTCTTGGACTTCATACAGTCTGTGAGTTGTTTCTGGGGGAGTGCAAGCCTCTAGGGTTAGCATCCCACTATCAGTGACTGCATATTATGTCTGTTCTTTTGTGACTGGGTTCTCTCACTCAGGATGATATTCTCTAGATGCAGCCATTTTCTTAAGAATTTGGTTAAGTCATTGTTTCTGGTGGATGAGTAGTATTCCATTGTGTATATGTACCACAATTTTTGTATCCATTCGTCTTCTGAAGGACATCTGGGTTCCTTCCAGCTTCTGGCTATTATAAATAGAGCCGCTATGAACATTGTGGTGCATATATCTTTGTTGTGTATTAAAGTGTCTCTGGGGTATATGCCCAGAAGTGGAATAGCTGGGTCTTCAGGTAGTACTATATCCAATTTTCTGAGGTATCGCCAGACAGATTTTCAGAGTGGTTGTATTAGCTTGCAACCCCACCAACAGTGGAGAAGTGTTCCTCTTTCTCCGCAGCCTCGCCAGCATCTGCTGTCATCTGAGTTTTGGACCTTGGCCAATCTGACTGGTGTGAGGAGGAATCTTAGGGTTGTTTTGATTTGCATTTCCCTGATGGCTAAGGATGTCGAGCACTTTCTCAGATGTTTCTCGGCCATTCAGTGTTCCTCAACTGAAAATGATTTGTTTAGCTCTGTACCCATTTTTTAATAGGGTTATTTGATTCTCTGGTGTCTAGCTTTTTGAGTTCCTTGTACACCTTGGATATTAGGCCTCTATCTGATGTGGTGTTGGTAAAGATCTTTTCCCATTCTGTTGGCTGCCGTTTTGTTTTCTTGACAATGGTCTTAGCCTTACAGAAACTTTGCAATCTCATTAAGTCTCATTTGTTAATCTTTGACCTTAGAGCTTGAGCCATTGGTGTTTTGTTCAGGAAATTTTCTCCTGTACCTATGTGTTCTAAGGTTTTCCCTACTTTCTCATCTAATAGTTTCAGTGTATCTGGTTTAATGTGGAGATCTTTAATCCACTGACACTTGAGCTTTGTACAAGGAGATAAGAACGGGTCTATTTTCATTCTTTTGCATGTTGAGTGCCAGTTGGACCAGCACCATTTGTTGAATAGGCTGTCCTTTTTCCATTGAATGTTTACTGCACCTTTGTCAAAAATTAGGTGACCATATACATGAGGGCTCATTTCTGGATCTTCTATTCTATTCCATTGATCCACTTGCCTATTTCTGTACCAGTACCATGCAGTTTTCAGCACAATTGCCTTATAATATAGCTTGAGGTCAGGGATAGTGATTCCCGCAGATGTTTTTTTGTTGTTGAGGATGGATTTCGCTATTCTAGGTCTTTTGTTATTCTATATGAAATTGCACATTGATCTTGCCAATTCCATGAAGAACTGGGTTGGAATTTTGATGGGGATTGCATTGAATCTGTAGATTGCTTTTGGTAGGATGGCCATTTTTAAGATGTTGATCTTTCCAATACATGAGCATGGGAGATCTTTCCATTTTCTGAGATCCTCCTCAATTTCTTTCTTTAGAGGTTTGAAGTTCTTGTCATACAGGTCCTTCACTTCCTTAGTTAGAGTCACACCAAGGTATTTCATAATTTTTGTAACGATTGTGAAGGGTACCTTTTCCCTAATTTCTTTCTCCACATGTTTGTCCTTTGAGTATAGGAAGGCTACTGATTTGTTTGAGTTCATTTTGTATCCAGCCACTTTGCTGAACATGTTTATCAGCTGTAGGAGTTCTCTGGTGAAATTTTTGGGGTCACTCAAGTACACTATCATGTCATCGGCAAAGAGTGATGTTTTTATCTCTTCCTTTCCGATTTGTATCCCCTTGATCTCCTTTTGCTGTCTAATTGCTCCAGCCAGGACTTTCAGTACTATGTTGAATAGGTAGGGAGAGAGTGGGCAGCCTTGTCGAGTCCCTGATTTTAGTGGGATTGCTTCAAGTTTCTCGCCATTAAGTTTGATGTTGGCTGTTGGTTTGCTGTATATTTCTTTTATTATGTTTAAATATGGGCCTTGGATTCCTGTTTTTTCCAGGACTTTTAACATGAAGGGGTGTTGATTTTGTCGAATGCTTTCTCAGTGTCTAGTGAGATGACCATGTGATTTTGGTTTTAAGTTTGTTTATATGGTGGATTACATTGATGGATTTCCTTATGTTAAACCATCCCTGCATCCCAGGGATGAAGCCTACTTGGTCATGATGAATGATCGTTTTGATGTGTTTTTAGATTCGGTTTGCAAGGATTTTGTTGAGTATTTTTGCACCAATGTTCATAAGTGAGATTGGTCTGAAGTTCTCTTTTCTTGTAGGGTCTTTGTGTGGCTTAGGTACGAGGGTTATTGTAGCCTCAAAAAATGAGTTGGGTAATATTCCTTCTGATTCTATCTTTTGGAATAGTTTGGCGAATATTGGTGTTATATCCCCAATAAATGTCTGATAAAATTCTGCACTGAACCCGTATGGACCTGGGCTTTTTTTGGTTGGGAGGCTTTTGATGACTTCTTCTATTTCTTTAGGTGTTATAGGGTAATTTAGATGGTTCACTTGGTCCTGGTTAAACTTTGCGACCTTGTATCTGTCTAGGAATTCGTCCATTTCCTCCAGATTTTCCAATTTTGTGGAGTATAAGTTTTTGTAGTAGGATCTGATGATTTCTTGAATTTCCTTAGTTTCAGTTGTTATGTCACCACTTTCTTTTCTGATTTTGTTAATTTGGATACTCTCTCTTTGCCCTTTAGTTAGTCTGGCTAGGGGTTTATCAATCTTGTTGATTTTCTCAAAGAACCAACTCTTTGTTTTGTTGATTTTTTCAATGGTTTTTTTTTGTTTCTATTTGGTCTATTTCTGCCCTAATTTTGATTATTTCTTGCCGTCTATTCTTTTTGGGTATATCTGCTTCCTTTAGTTCTAGGGCTTTTAGCTGTGCTGTCAGGTTGCTGATGTGAGCTCTCTCTAGTTTCTTCTTGGAAGCACTTAGGGCTATGAGTTTTCCTCTCAATACTGCTTTCATTGCATCCCATAGGTTTGGGTATGTTGTGTTATCATTTTCGTTGAATACTGAAAGTCCTTAATTTCTTTCTTTATTTCTTCTTTGACCCTGCTATCTTTTAACAGAGCGTTGTTTAGTTTCCATGTGTATGTGGGCATTTTGTTGTCTTTGTTGTTGTTAAAGACCATCCGTAGACCATGGTGATCTGAGAGGATGCATGGGAGTATTTCAATCTTCTTATATCGATGAAGGCTCGTTCTGTGTCCAATTATGTGGCCAATTTTTGAGAAGGTGCCATGGGGTGGTGAGAAGAAGGTGTATTCTTTTACTTTAGGATAGTATGTTCTGTATATATATCTATTAATTCTAGTTGGTTCATAGTCTCTGCTAGTTTTGCAGTGTCCTTGTTCAGTTTCTGTTTCCCTGATGTGTCCATTGTTGAGAGTGGGGTATTAAAGTCTCCCACTATTATTGTGTGGGGTGAAATGTATTTTTTGAGCTTTAGTAGAGTTTCTTTTATGAATGTGGGTGATTTTTTATTTGGAGCATATATGTTAAGGATTGAGAGTTCCTCCTGACAGATTTCCCTGGTAATGAGTAAAAAGTGTCCTTCTTTATCTTTTTTGATAACTTTTGGTTGGAAATTTACTTTATTCGATATTAGAATAGCCACTTCAGCTAGGAAGCAGAATCTTAAGACTTTCTCCACTATAATAGTTTCATTGTGTAAAACAGTGTTCCCTTAAAATAATTTTAATAGTTATTTTGACACAATGAGAAGTTTATGCTTATTTTAATATTTCTATTTCCAAGATATGAGCAATAATATGATTTTGTTTTAGTTATAATGTTTGGATGCCCATAATAAATGAAAAGGAATAAAAGGTGTGAACCATTCCACTAATTATTTTATCTTAATCATTCATGATGTATATAAATTTGGAAACTTAATTATGTTTACTATAAAATAAAAGTCAGTACATCTATTGAGAATCTGAGAAATTCAGTTATAAAAAATACACACAAAGGCTAGATTGGTGAAAGAATACTTGCATGCACATTACCAACAAGCATGAGAGTCAAAGCATTTTTTCTCAACAAAGTGGTCAAGCACATAAGTTCTTATACCTAATTGCTTACATATAGCAAGATCACATACTCTGTCACATGGTCAAAGTGTACTATACATAATGTACTGGTATGATTCCATGTAATAAAGTCAAACATATCTAGATTTTAAAACACAAACTAGTTCTAAAATTTCTAGGTGATTCAACCTAGGAAAGTGAGATCCATCTTGCTGTATGTCAAGTACAGTGCCTCATATATATTTTGTGGTTTTCTGTATAGCATCTGTATGCAGATTTTCTGTATAACCCTGTTGGGGTTACTAGTTCTGTGTGTGTGTGTGTGTGTGTGTGTGTGTGTGTGTGTGTGTGTGTGTAAGACAAGATCATAGTTCCTAGAAATATATTTCCTAAAGTGTCTCAGTAGAAGGTATCTTCCACTGTGTAATACAGAAGGCATAGAACAATCAAAATACAGATTCCCAATTTTAAAATGGATATAGTTTTGGAGACAAGAATGTGTGATATATTCCCTAATGTTCTTTACTTACACTAACGATCATATAAATTATTTTAATGATCTGAAATGTGCTTCTATATTTCAATTTAACAGTCTTCCTTTGGTTCTCATGTGTCTAATGCCACAGCATTCAAAATAAAATTCACATTATGCACACTCCTATTTCAAGGATAGATAGAGATTAATGATAGTCATTTATAATGTGTTATAAATTCTGTTACATTAAGACAATAGATATTATTACATAAAATATAATAAATGTGTTCATTTAAAAATAAAATATTCTTTAGAGTTTATAATGAAATTTGACATAGTACTTAGAGTTATAAAGAGCATAATAATAGGGGAAGATTTGACTCAGATTCCGGTTTAACAAAGCATCCAGACTAGCACTAGTGGAGGGAAATGGACAGCTGTAACTCGGTGCTAATTCTGCTTCTAATAACACACAGGTAAGTGTAGGCCTCAAGAACTGAAGAGAAGAGCTGTCTCAACACGTTGCTCATTACCCGTGTATGACAGTCCTGTGGAGCCCAGTGAAGAATACAAAAGATGAAATGCATTATTCTCTGTGTCATATATTTTCTGCCTTCAGAATTTCTGAAGTAAGATCATTATTATCTCAGGAATTGTGGATTTTACACTTTTGAGCCTATTTTGAGTCAGCCTATTCCCTTTTATTTATTTTTTTTACTATGAGAATAAAGCTCTAAATCTTGGTGATTCCATTCAAAAAATTCTTAAATCTATCTTTGTACTATTATATCTATCTATCTATCTATCTATCTATCTATCTATCTATCTATCTATCATCTATTACTATGTGAATAATTGCACTTCATTAAGGATATATGATACTGATTCCCAAAGTAAACACACTGTAAATTGCTTACACACCTATCTGCTGCTTCTTTTTTAATGAATTGTTCTTCTCTAGTCTCTTGGTATTTACTCATTTCACTAAAGAAAAGGAACTTAAACTCTCTTCCTCTAGTTTTATGTTTCCAATTACACTATTTATTCTTCAGTTTTATGTATATGTCAAATACAGGCATCCTTTATCACTTTTTAAAAGATTTACTCATTTATATTTACTATGTATACATGTATATGTATACATGATTTAACATATGAGGTTTGCAAGCTTGATGTCCTTGAAGACCCAGTTCTGTTGGACTCACTGAAATTTGCTTTACAAGCATGTGTGAGCCACTTAATGTTCATGCTGCAAATACAAACTAAGTCCTCTGGAAGAGCAGTAATAATGATGCTTAACCAGAAATACACCACCCTTGTCCCAGTACATTTTACTGTAATTTTAATGGTTATATAAAAGCAGAGTAAAAGTAAACATATAATAGTTTACATATCAATTAATTTATTGGAAGTTAATTGTCTTTGAGTTTTTTCATACAACAATGAGTTTTTTTAAATATTTTCATATGCTTCTCAGTATGAATTATTGGATTTTTCAAAAGTATGAGTAGATGGATATTATATTAAATACAAATAAGCATTGTTAAAATTCTTTCCAATTAAATGTCTTATTTGGAAACTCAGCACCACTTAATAATGTCAAGCTTTTATTCTACAAACAGTGAACATAAATATTAGTCTAAATAGAAATGAATAAGATCATAGTTATGATAATTAGCATTTTGTAAAAGAAGAGGAAATCCTATGAACTCTGTTCAATCATGATAGACATATAAATGGGTTGTTAGTAACTACCAGTATATTCAATATAAGTTGAACTACAGTTTTAAACTTTGACTCAATATACTTAATTCTAATGAGTTATTACTGTGTTTAAGTCTTGTATATAAACTTTAGGATAATGTTATTATAAAACAAGGCAGCAAGATATTTCATATTTTTTGTGACTATTGTGAAGGGTTTTTTTTTTCCTAATTTTATTCTCCACATGTTTGTTCTTTGAGTAGAGGAAGGCTCTAATTTGTTTGAGTTAATTTTATATCCAGCAACTTTTCTGAACTTGTTTATCAGCTGTAGGAGTTCTCTGGTGGAATTTGTGGGGTCATTTAAATACACTATCATGTCATCTGCAAATAGTGATATTTTTCTTCTTCCTTTTCAATTTGTATCCCTTTGATTTCCTTTTACTGTCTAATTGCTCCAGCCATGAATTCCATCTTACCAAAAGCAATCTACAGATTCAATGATATCCCCAATAAATACCAACCCAATTATTTATTGTGTTGGAAAGAGCAATGTGTAATTTCATCTGGAAAAACAAAAGACCTAGAATAGTGAAATCCATCCTCAACAACAAGAAAATATCTGCTGTAATCAGTATGCCTGACCTCAAGCTATATTACAAGGAAATTGTGCTAAATACTGTATGGTACTGGTACAGAAATAGGCATGTGGTTCAATGTAATAGAAAAGAAGATCCTGAAATAAGCCCTCACATGTATGGTCACCTGATTTTTGACAAAGAAGCTGTAAACATTCAATGGAAAAAGAACAGCCTATTCAATAAATGGTGTTGTTCCAACTTGCACCCAGCATGCAGAAGAATGGAAATAGACCCTTTCTTATCTCCTTGTACAAAGCTCAAGTACAAGTGAATCAAAGATCTTTACATTAAACCAGGTACACTGAAACTATTAGATGAGAAATTAGAGAAAACCTTAGAACATATAGACACTAGAGAAATTTTCCTGAACAGGACAACAATGGCTGGTGATCTAAGGTGAAAGATTGACAAATGGGATATAATGAGATTGCAATGTTTCTATAAGGCTAAGGAAACTGTCAAGAAAACAAAAAAGATAGCCTACAGAGTGGAAGAAGGTCTTTACCAATCCCAAATCTGATAGAGGCTTAATATACAAGGTATACAAAGAACACAAGAAGCTAGACACCAGAGAATCAAACAACCCTATTAAAAATGGGGTACAGAGCTAAACAAAAAGTTCTCAATTGAGGAATTTCGAATGTTTGAGAAGCATTTACGGAAGTGCTTTACATCATTAGCAATCAGAAAAATGCAAATCAAAACAAACCTGAGATTCCACCACATATCAGTCAGATTGGCCAAGATCAAAAATTCAAATGACAGCAGATGCTGGCAAGGATGTGGAGCAAGAGGAACACTTCTCCACTTTTGGTGGGGTTGTAAACTGGTACAATTACTCTTTAAATCAGTCTGGTGATTCCTCAGAAAATTGGACATAGTACTACCTCAAGACCCAGTTATTCCACTTCTGGACATTTACCCCAGAGACACTCCAACACAACAAAGACACATGCACCACAATGTTCATAGTGGCTCTATTTATAATATTCAGAAGCTAGAAAGAACCCAGATGTCATTTAGTAGATAAATGAATAAAAAAATTGTGGTACATCTACAGAATGGAGTACTACTCAGCCATCAGAAACAATGAGCTTATGAAATTCTTAAGAAAATGGATGCATCTAGAGAATATTATCCTGAGTGAGATAACCCAGTCACAAAAGAACAGACATAATATGCAGTCCTGATATTTGGATACTAAACCCAGAAAGCACTGAACACCCCAGAAACAACTCACAGACTGTGTGAAGTTCAAGAAAAAAAAAAGAATAGAAAAATCTATTATGTTTACTCCTTAAACAAGCAAGAAAACTTTGACTTAAAAAATAAATTAAAAACAGCCAAGCAATGACAAAAATGTATTCGTATACTTTTATGCAAAAAAGCTTAAAATTTGTACATTTATCTTTGTTTTTTTAAATAAAGTTCATCAATAAAATATAAATAAATAAAATAAAACAAGATAAGTCAACCTCTCATTAGATGAGAAGAGAGGGTAGGAAGGGTAAAGTCTAAGAAGGAGTGAGGAGGAGGAGAGGGAGGAGATTCAAGATGGAAGACAAGGATGACTCATCTTCTTTGAGTGACTCTGAGTAGCCATTGGTAGATACAAACACACACACACACACACACACACACACACACACACACATGCACACACATGTATGTGTATATATATATATATATATACATATAACTATGGATGGATTTCAATGGGTCACTTTAGCTTATCTAGGAGGGCAGTTTGTATCTTTTAAAGTAGTTTTAGCTCATGTGAAGGATTTATAGATTAAGAATTTAACATATAGATCTGTTTGATAAATTATTGATTGTTGAGTCATGTTTTTATCGGGATGTGGAGGACAGTGTTTGAAAACAATGATTGAGAGGCAGCTGGTACCAGCAGTTCTAGCTCTGTTGTCCATGTGATGTGAGGGTGCACAGGCCTGTGGAACAAGATGTGTGGGTGCCAGGTACCTATTGTCCTAGGGGATTGCACATGGCTCTGCACTGAAGTGGCTTCCTGGAGTGAGAGCTCCCATTGAGTCATAGCAACAGAAACATTTATTTAATATTAATGCAACAATTAACTACATAATTTCTCTTTGTTTCATGTGAATAAGGATTGCCTTGACTTTTCTATATATCCAAGGATTAACCTTTTTCCTTGGTATCATGGTATCTTCCACAATGTCCAGCAAAACTATGTCATTTTATGATCTGAAATTAACACCTTTTAGAAAACTATGGTTGAGTGGTATTTCAGAGGATCCTATATAGTGTTCACATTTCTTTTTTTTCCTTACAACTTTATTAATAAAACAGAGATACATGTACAGAATATTAAACACATTTTAGCATAAAATATATGAAATTATTTTTGTAAGTATTTGAGTTTTTTTAAAGGTTTGATAATATGCATTCCAATCTCACTATTTAAAATGATCATAATGAATATGTAAAACAAAACATAACTTGGAAATAGTCAAAGTTTTCTTGGTGTGTATACTTTAAACATAATGATATTTAACTACCAAATATTGCTACATTGCTATCTTCTTAGCTCTTGTGTTATTAATGAATTAAGGTCTAATTGTACCCCACTCTGAGAGGGTACTAACCTAGTCATAAAAGAACAGACATAATATGCAGCCACAGATAATTGGATACAAGCCACAGAAAGCTCTGAATACCCAAGAAACAACTCACAGACCATATGAAGTGCAAAAAAAATTGTAAAAATGTAGAAGTGTTCACATTTCTATATCTCAGGGATTGAGATAAGTTATGCCTCTTCCTATATCATATTTTTGTGTGTTTTAGGTCCATACTAAATTGTCTTAATTAGTCTTAAAACGCTTCATCATATTAAAGAATTAATTAATCAGTGGATTTTCAAAATTATTATTTCAATATTATTAAAACTGGGCATTTGTTTGTACATGAAAAAGTACCACGAGTTTCCACTTATTTTTACTATAGAGAGTAATAGTGGTAAAGTTGTTTTTTGTGTGGATAGCAACATTCTTATGTTGTATACCATATTTTCAACTTTTCTGAGGATTTTTAATAAAACTGTCATGGAATATTTCAATATATAATAGAAAAAACAATGAATTTAGAAACATTTAAAACCATAGGAAAAAGTATGTATTTTGACATTTATTTAAACACACACACAAATATGTCTATACAGAATAATCAGTATTTATGTATGTTTGTACACACACACACACACACACACACACACACACACACACACACACACACCCATGCAATCTTCTGCTTTTTTGCTGAATGATTTTCATGCAACATTGTGACTTTGTAGCTTGTTTATTCTACTAAAGGAGCTAAATTGTATTTATCACTGTAATACTGCTAGACCTTGATTTTTTTCCAATTTGGGGTTGTGAGCATATGGTTTCTGCAAAGACTCCGGTGTATATTTAATGCATATGCATGCTCATTCTCTGGAGACAATTACATGCTCATAGAATATGGATGTGGTAACTCTAAGCAGATTGTGCTACATAGTTTTTCAAAGTGATTACAGTCTCTTAACCATATGGCAGAAGTTAGTAAGGGTCAAAAGGTTGCTATTAACAGAACTTTGGGTTTCACTATATTGACAGAATGTATAGAAACATGTCATTGAGGTTATAATTAAATTTCCTGCATTGACCTTGTCTTTGTATTTCTTTTCTTTTCTTTATATTGTATATTTATCTTTTGACATCTGAATTCCCGCTGAAGCATTTTGAGCATAATTTACTATTTCAAAATCTAGATAAATATGTGGATTCTTTGTTGTTGTTCTATTATCATAGAATGCTCAGTTCAAACACTATTCACTTCTATGTGTTTGCATTAAATGTTAGACTGCTTATCCCACCTCTTGGAAATCATCCTTCATTTTCTACAATGTCTCAGCTTCTTTAAACTCTCTCTCTCTCTCTCTCTCTCTCTCTCTCTCTCTCTCTCTCTCTCTCTCTGTGTGTGTGTGTGTGTGTGTGTGTGTGTTTGTGTGTGTGTGTATGTGTTTTAATATATCTATATTTAAGTATTATTTTTGTATTCATACCCTCTGATGTTCTCTGAAACATTGACCATGTGATATATAATATTATTTAAAAGAACTATTTAATTGTTATCACTTAAAGAGAAATGTAGAAATTTATTTTTTGTAGTTGGTGATTTACTGTTTTCCTCTATCTTCAGCTTGTATATTTCAGCTATACTTATATATTACGCATTTCTATGTTTAAAATCTTTTTACAAATGCATGTATGTGTCTTGGCAATACCCATGCCCTACTCTTCCTTTCAAGGTCTTCTTCCTCTCTGGTTTATAACTCGCAATGTTCAGTTAGTGACTCCTACATGTACATGAGTATAGATGGAATCAACCACTGAGGCCTAGACAACCTACAATTGGTCACCCATGCCACCAGAGAACAATGACTCTTTCTTCACAGCATCTGTCAACTCTCAGTCATTCTTCATATGTGTGTAATGTATTAGGAGCTTGCTCATGTTTCTACCATTCTTTTAACTCTCCTTCTCTTTAATAGATCTTATGCAGACAATACAGCTCATGTGTGTAATGGCCATGTTATCTCCTGATGCTAGTCTTTGCATTAGCTCTCCTTGGTTTCTCTTCTTCTTCTTTCCTTTTTTGGGTACATTCTCTTGGTCGTGGCAGGGGTAATGGAGATGTTTCATCTATGACTTAGCATTCACAGCTATTTAGTTCAGCACTTTAAACAGTTATGATTCTCTGTATTACCCACTACAAAATAAACATTATTTGACAAATGTTGAGAGTACCACATATCTATGGATATAAAGTGTTTTGAAGGAAGTTTGAAAATATCTTTAATTCACCTGTTTTATGTGGATATTGCATTCTGGATTTTCTGAATGATGTTTTTTTCCCCTCAGTTTTCTGTTTTCATCACATTTTTTCCTATGAAGGAACGCTGGGTAGGGCATATCTCCTATCACACTGATTCTCTCTTAAGTGCTCTCTCATCTAATTATGTATCTACAAATTGTATTCTTCAATTGTAATATAGTATAATTTAATGTTAAAAGGGTTTTAGTGTCATTATTTGATATTAAGTTCATCACTGACTGGCTTTGTCATGTTTTGAATGGGGAATGTGACAAAACAATTCACTGTGGCAGGGAGATTAGTTAAAGAGAATTATTTATCTAACAAAATAGTAAAATACTAAGATTTCAGGACCCTCTCCAGGGCTGACTTCCTAATGTAGCACATATAGATGAAGAGGTTCCAGTCCTTCATATAAAGGACTACAGCGCATGTGGGAGCAAAGCAGCAGCTCTAGCATTTTTTGAATTATTTCACACTCCTCTTATCTAATATGACCCAATTTTTATTCTGATACTTTTAGTTCTGTGATGAAATCCTTTAATAGACTATTCATTGTGTGTAGTATGCTTTAAGTTGACAATAACTTTTCTAAAATTGAGGATATTATCACATCTGTGTTTTCTCTTCTTATGCTCTTTCTGTTTGCAAACAACATATCCCTTGCCTTTTAGAATATCTTGTAATTTTTGCCTAAAAATAGACATACTTTCATGAGTTTCTGGGACTGAGATAACCATGTCTTCACTTTGAGAAAGTACATTTCCCCGACAGTTTGTCATGCTCTTTGTCCTGCTGTATGTTTCAGAGGCTTTAATTTACAGAAAACTCCTTGATTCTTATCTTTGTGCTTCCCTAATTACTACTCTCATAGAATTCATGTCTATTGCCTTGTTTTATTTTATTTATTTATTTTTTTTCAACCATTAGTTTTTGCTCTAGAATGCTATTAGTCTATTGAGAAGATCTGGGGCAGGGTAAGTGCTGTGTTATGTCAGTTAAACTCATTAAAGACAACCTCATTGGAATCAAACTATGTCAACATTTAATTAAGTAAAGAAATCTTAGTGTTGCTACTTTGATTAATTTGACCAGGAGTGAACCCAAGGTTGAATTCTCTACCTTTATTGTGTCTTCTGTTTCTAACAAAAGACTTTAACTTTTTTTTTAAGTGTAAAGAAAACATTGCCACAGGAAGGAATGAGAAGTGCTTTATTAAAAATTTTAAGACAGGTTTTCAAAGGATTTACTGCTGACCAGAAATGATCCCAAAATACTCACAAGAGCAAAAACTACTATAGACATATATTACCTCATTATATTCATGCTGTTTCCAACATTTATGGTAGATACTTGTGTAAGATTATTTTCTGTTAGATGATTATATTAAGTGATCAATATAAAACACATTCAGGCATACACACACAAACACACACACATAGACAAAGTGTGTGTTACGTGTGTGTGTGTGTTGTATGTGTGTGTGTGTGTGTGTGTGTGTTTGTGTGTGTGTGTGTGTATTCTGTGTCAGGACATAAAAATGAAGATTACAACTATGTATTAGCATAGGTTGTAAAAATGTAAATTTACTCACCAAAAAAGTAAAAATTGAAAAAAAATTAAATTGGAATTCCACAGCTGGTAGGGGTGTTGAGCTTTACACTGTTTTCTTAAAGAACAGTTAAACAAACAGGCTGAGTATACAGAAGGATGTTGTGGTAAATATTAAAAGGATGGCTTAACCTTTAATTGGCTTCGACGGTCTCAGTCCAAGGACGATGTGACTTTAGTGTACCCAAGGTGTATTATTAACTTGGTTGTGAAGACCTGCAAAAATTCTAGTCTCCTAGAATGTAGACAATGTTTCCATAATATATATATATATATATATATATGATTAAATTTCTATCATCCAGTGAGACCATGCCTCTGGATTGGGATGAGTAAGTGTACTTAATTCCCTATTATTAGCCTTAGGTTTGGCTACCCATGCTATATGATTATTCCCTTTTTCTCTGTGGCATTAGTATCTGATACACATTTCAGAAAAAAAAATTTTCTTGAGTAAATATTTTAAGTAAGTTCACAACAACTGTTTTCTCCATATATAAAACAATGAAAGGATAATTCTTGACTTTTAACTATGAGTACCTTTTGATGATTTTAGATGTGAAAGGTTTTGCCACTCCATAGGAGGAACAACAATATCAAAGAACCAGACTCCCCATACCCAAATACACCCCCACAAAGCTTCCAGGGACTAAAACACCAACCAAAGAGTATGCATGGAGGAACTCCTGGTGCCAGCCCCATATGCAGCAGGGGATGCTCTTGTCAGATATTAATGGAAGGAGAGGCCCTTGGTCTTGTGAAGGCTCAATTCAATTCCCCAGGTTAGGGGAATGCCAGGGCAGTGAGGTCGTAGAGGTTGGGTGGGAGGGGAAGCAACCTCATAGAAGCAGGGGGAGGAAGATGGGATAGTGGGTTGGCTGAGAAGTAACCAGGAAAGGGGATAACTTATGGAATTTTAGGACTTCCATTTATACCAGACATAGAAATGTTCTACTTTACTTTTAAGCCACAGAATTGCGCCTCAGTTAGTTATGGTCAGCATTTGTCTTATTATTTTATGATTTCTATAATTTCTGTTTAAAGTAACCATATCCCGGGATTGGATATGACTGAAATGGTTTTAGGTATAACAATACGTGTTGTATCCTCGATTTTATGATAGCTTTCAGTCACTCATTACTTTTCTGAGACCTGACTTTTTTTTTATACTTTTAATTTTTTGAAGCATGATTATGACAGCTTCTGGTCTTGTTGCATAATCAATCTGAAATAAAAATTGGACAGAGCATTTTATAGTCAAAAATGCATACAATTTTCATTTATTTTTAAATTATTCTGGGTTTTCTAAGATAATAGTTTTACATCATTTTCCATTTCTCCTTTCCTCATCGGAATGTGACTATCTACCCTTGCTCCCTTTCAGATTCATGGGCCTCTTTTCTTCTTAGTCTCATTATAAAAATGCATAACTATGAAGCCAAGTCCTAGTAGACAATAACAACTTCAGCAAGGGACAGGCAAGCTTGCTGAAAGGGGCAGAAAGATCATAAAAGCCAATGGATCAGGGACTTTTATTTGTTTCTTAAGATTGTCAGAAGATAAACTCATAAGGTCTCATCAACATGACTGCCTAAACATGACCTGAACAGAAACAACAGTAAAAGGCATGCTATTATGTGTTGTATAAAGCCCATGATGTCTCAACCTTATACAAAGAACTCTACCACTTTCTAAAGTATTGTTGTTAAATCTATCTGAACTGCCAGCATTCTTGTTTATATATCTGTATTTTGAATATAATGTACTCTACATTTTAGCTGGAGTATTGTAATTTATTAAGTATTTAATTTTAAGTTATTTTGGTTATATTAAAATGTTAATCAATATTTCCAACATAACAAGTGTGAGGCTACCCTCGAACCCAGGAAACCAACCAACCAACCAACAACCCACCCAACCAACCAACCAACCAACCAACAAAAAAGGCAGGAGATATGACTAAGCTGGTATAGGCAGGTACTACCTTGCTTGACACATTTTCTTCTGATTTTGATTTTAAGAAGCATTTTGTAGGAGATAACTAATTATGCAAGATGTCTCCTGACATCCATGAATACATGTTGACATGTGTATTCTGACTCTCTGACATCCATGAATACATGGTGACATATGTATTCCAACTCAAACACACACACAAATATATGGGTGTAATAAAAAATAAGGTAAAAAAAAACAAAATTTAAGTGTATTTTATAATCATTATAAAATGATATCTGATGTAAAGATCCTAGAGCCTGACATTTAACTTAATAATTTGTGATTATGAAGAGGAATTAGTTTATCAAACATCATGATTAAATATTTACTATATAGCAGCACATGAAAATATTAAGTAGTTTTATTTCAAATTTCCAAATTTTACTATCATCTCTGACACTATATTTTTACACCTTGTAGCTTGGATACCTATTCTCAAGTATTCCCCACAAATTATTTTCAAACCTGTTTGATGCTTTAAATTCTACTTTTTTTGTTTGTTTGTTTTTTTAAGACAGTGCTTCTCTGTGTAGCCCTGGCTATCCTGAAAATTTCTCTGAAGACCAGGCTGTCTCAGACTCACAGAAATCTCTCTTCCCCTGCTTCCTGAAGCCTGGGTTTTAAAGTGCCTACCACCACTGCCTGGCAGGTATCACTTTTCTATATTTTAAAATTTAAACATTATTCTATACAATCAACTCATTCCATGTAGAAATTATTTGTATTTTTCTTTTGATTTCTTACAGTACATTATTTTCTTTTGTAAATCCTTGTTAAATAAATATTTCTTCAAACTCACTAGGTTAAAAAGATTTTATTCTTTAGTTGAAGGTACTACTTTGAAGAAAACTCATTTTTTGTAAAGGAACTTAACAAAACTTGGATTTTTGTGAGCATTTCTTTTACACCTTAAGATTTATTTAAGAAAATTGTTCTTGGGATTATTATTCAATGTTCAGAGTGGCACAAACATGTTTCTTTAAATATATTCTCAAAATACAATATGAAGGTCAGTTCAAAATCATTTTGATATCCATGGTCAGGGTGCTATATAGGTCAATTTGAAGAAATATTACTCAATATTGCTGATTTTATTTCTTATTTATAATCATTTATCAGAAAAATTTGTTCATAGATCTTAAAATAGTGTAACCTTGGATATATCTATAGGAGACAAGTCCTTTAGAATTGTACCATCTGTCTTAATAATATGCTCTCATAGTTCTAGATGATTTCATGTATAAAGGTGTAAAAATCTCAGGGGTGAAATTTTCCTCAAGAGCCTTAGCTATAATTCATATTCAAATAGCCACATATCTAAAGTTGAAGTTGTAGGAGGATAATATCTACCTAGAGAGTATACCCTCATGTAGAGTGCTATTGATATCCACATATATTAGTCAAGAGAAGCATACTCCTGAGAGATATGTACTGATCAAATAACTCACTTGCTCCTCCACTGTTAATAGTTTGACCTCTTTCTTCCGTGCAAACATCTTTCCTAAATTTTGTATTACAAACCTATTCTAACAACTTTTAGTCTCATGTGTAGAAATTGTATGAGGAAATAATAAGATGCACTTACATTTCCTTTCTTCTTCTAATTTACAGAGCAGGTGGGTAATGATTGAATGAGATACCATCTAACCAATGTCCATCTTTTTCATTTTTAACACCATCACTATTTTCCTTATGCTGACTGACATATTTTTATTGTTAACACATTTTTATTTCTATATTAAGGGGTTGCATGTGAATATATACATAAGGAATCCTGCATAATTTTCTATTAATTTTAGGTGCTCTCTGCATATACACACACATGCATACATAGTTCCTCATGCTTATACTGCTCTCCATGTAATAATTATACCAAATACTTATACACTTTTATTAAATGATTTCCTGAAATCCAAACCGATTTAAAACAAAATGTACTAACTCAAGATAATAGAATACAGGTCTTCATGAAAATGTGTAATTGGGTTTCACCAGTCACATGAGCCTGGGATTCAGTGCTACATGAAGCCTGTCTGAATACCTCAGCTCTTCTTCTCTCATATTGGAGAATCTCTACAATCACTAATTTTTCATGGCAGGAGAAGTAGCTAAGGAAAGCTTGCTGTATTTCTGATGTGCACATTCACTCCATTCTTAGATCAGAAATGTTTCTTAATTTTAGCTTAAAACGCTCAAAAATAAAAAAGAGAATTTTCTCAGTCTGGCTCAGATGCCATCCTGTACAATAACACAGTAATGAGTATAGAATGTGTCAGGCATGTACAATTAATAGATGTGGTTTGAACTTATGGACTGTAATGAATGGTGCATAGTTACTGCCATCATAGTGTTGGGACAACAGGTGACAAACTTGTGCTTGCTATATCATGAATATTTATATTTTCATCAATTTTTATTTATTATCAATTTTCATTTTCATTTGATGTCAACTTTTCAGTGTGGCGGTGGTCACAGATGAGGCCTTTAGAAAAGTCAGTGATGAAGATGCATTTGAGATGAGTGGTTATAACAACTTTATGGGTGAGGTCTTGCTCTAAAGTAGACCTCTGTCTCTTTCCCTTTCTCTCTCTACTCACATAATTGTACATTTTGTTAGGCAATAGCCTTTTCCCTAGACTCTAGAGTTGGAGTGATGTTTATTTCTTAGTCTCCAGAAGTCAGAGGAATGTATTTATATTATGTATAAATTACTGAGTCCACAGTCATTTTTTTCTAGTAGTTTAAACAGATTATAATAGTTGTCATGACTCAATGCAGTTGTCAACATGACTGAAATGAGAAATACAGGTACTGGTAAAATATATTTGTAAGAGTAGTTGGAGAATTCTTCTCAGGTTGAAATTTATATATGTAAAAGAAAATGAGAGTTATAGCAACCCTGCATCTGGGCATGTTCCAGACAAAATCAAGGGGAGGAGGCAAGACAACAGCAGGAGAAAGGTTTAGTTTCACTTCCTCAGTAATCTGTCTGATGTGAGCTAAGAAACTCTCCTCCTCTATCTCTGTCCATTAAAGTACTTTTGTCTTGCCACAACCCTAAGATTGAAACACACTAATTATGTTAATCATGAACCTTACCGAGATAAACATTTTTTTCAGGCAAGCATTTCATTTCAGGTCTTGTCTTAAAAATCTATTTTATATGTATTATTTATCTTTACTCTTTCTCTTATGAGTTAACATCATGCTACAGATGAGAAACTAAGTATCATAAATATTAACTAAGTCACCAAAGACAAATTTTCATTTGGATGTCTGCTTTTTAAGATCCTTGATTTTATTTGTTACACCAATACTTCTTTATTTAAATTCTTGACTAAAAATTCTATGAGATCTTTTTTTCTAAACATTGACTCCAACAAAATAATTAATTTGTTGACATATGACTCATATAAAATAAAACATTAAGTAAAAAGTAATTAAAGCAAGATATGTTAAAAGGTGACTTAAATCCCAGATCCACCTCAAAACCAAAATGTCAGCATGAAAATGTCTTTTCAGGAGCTACAATGAAGTAGATGGTGCACCGACTTTTCTTGATATGGTGGACTCATTAAGAATGACTAATACTGCTAATAGTGTTTTAAAATAGTCCCTGGGTGAAATGAACACAGATTCCTCCACCGAATTGTTTTCTGTCTTTCATTGTCTTCTGGCTAAGAGTGGCTCAAAAGAAAACAGACATTCCCTTGCATTTCCTTTCCACCAGATGTCCATTTAGGTATTTGTTCATATTTATATGCAACACACCCTCTTTTACTGTCTTTCTTGGATGCTTAAAGTGGAAACTGTAACTAAGAATAAAACAAGAAGCATCACTGGTTATCTATCATTTGCTGTATCCAAACGTGATTTGCCCTAGTTGTGAGAGCATCACATGTGTGGTGGACAGCGCACTCAAATTGTACTATAGGCAGGTAAGAAAAACCGACATATGGAAAATGTACCAAATTCATGGAGGGTAAAAATGATGTCATCTAACATTAAGTCTGACTTCACATGCTAGAATTAACCCCTTCAAACTGTGAGAGAAAACAAATCTCTCTCCCACAGTTGTTTGCTATCAGGAACTTAAGTACAATGAGAAGAAGAACAATTAAACACAATATCTTTTATAAACTCTCCTAAGTTATTTTTTATTGGTTTGAATACAGTGTGTGCTTTTGACGTTGTCTCCAAAGAGAGCAAACTTATACCACAAGCACCAGTTTCAAAAATGTCCACTGACAGTGAAGTAAAGATAAAAAATTTGACACTGAACTTACCATCAGAATAAGTCAGTTTTAACCTAGTCTTTATCCTTTCTTCTAATCATTTATTATCATCTACTGGGATTGGATATGAAATTTCACCTTGCAAAAATTTATGTTTATTATCATTATATCTTGATTTATGGTCTTATTTAAAATTTCCTTTTGAGAGTGCATTAAATAAGGGTTTCCTTTAGTTTGGCTGAATTGATCCTATGACTCCCAAAGCATGATTTGACAATTATTTTCTGCCAATTCTACAACCCTGTCAGATGCTGCTGTACTTTTCTATATCAAAAATTCCACCGTTTATTTAAGTTCATTATCTCTGGATATATTTTTTCTCTCTATGGCATGCTAGCCTTCTATATAGTCTCTCAATTTTCTGCCCATTTGCAATAACATACAATTTGACCAGGTCATAGGAGTTATTAACAACCCAATTACTAGCAGTAATTGGTTTCTTATTTATTTCAGGTAAATGTACAATGTAAATTTTAAAAATCTGACAACAGGATACATTATGTAAAAGCACAACAATATTAAATGTCTTAATTCAATAATTTGTCACATTCAGGACCTAAGGAAAGGGTTAGGTAACAAACAAAAGAAATTAAGTTTTACCATAATGACCAATCCTTTACTGAGTCAGGAAAAAAACACACACACACACACACACACACACACACAAAATAGGTCAGATGTATTTCTTAATAATTCAGGACTTTTCAGAAGAGGAAATAATGCTTGACATTATTTTAAAGGTCAATGACAGAAAAGATGGTAAGAAATATAATCTGCCTCCCACGTTTCTTTTTCCTCTTTGTCAGAATCAGTCCAATGTTAAATCATCTTTGAGCCATTGCAGGTCTCCACAAATGCCTATGCTCATTCTCAGGTAGCATTATATTTCCTCTACCTTGGAGAAATGACAGGGGACAGGGGAATTCCAACATTACGCCAGTTGAGCTGGCACATGCTCTCAGAATACTCAATTGAACAGCTTTTTGCAGTGTTTTCAGGACACATTTGTTAGCAGATGTGAAATAAGAACACAGCAATAACAAAGGGGAAAATGAGGAAATACCAAAGTTGGTTTGTTTGTTTGCCTGAAACACCCATACTTTATGTCTCATACTTAAACTTATTTTTTGGAAAACAGTATATAATTGGGCTGAGAGTTCTGAAAGAAAAAAATTCTACTGATTATATATTTGTATTCCTAGGAACTAATACAGTACTTAGAAGAATTATTCTAAAGTAATCCTTCATACAGGATAAAATTTTATAAAGAAGCCAATACTTTATATGGCTCCAAAGTTATCTATTTTTAGCTTTGGTCCCCAACATTCTTTTCTACAATGGTATATATTTCTTTACTACTAAATTAAATAGAAGTTATTAAGATAGTGGCTACACGATTCGATCCCTGTTCATACCGAGGTTTTCCTGTTTGTTCCTAAGTTTTGCGTTAAGAAATTAGAGCCAAATGAAAGTAAAACCAGAGCTAGTAACAGAAGATGTGTTCAGTGATGAGGACAAGAAATTTATTTAAGAAGACAATACATTTAAATTAGCTTGATGTGATAATTACATCCCATCATGTGTTCAAGAGAAATCATTGATTGGTATAAAAATGTTAGTGGAAAAATCATAAGGACTCACATCCCACAGTATTATTTCTAATAGTTCTTTCCCTTATACCCTGAATCTAGTTAAGTATAAAACTATGAATCTTTGCAATCTTAAATTGAAATTTTCTAGCCTGGTGCTTTGTTTGGTTATCACCAACTTAGTATAGATAGAAGAGGCACTCACAGATTAAATAACATTTCACATTATAGAATGCTGCTGAGCAGCTAATGACTTGAAGCACTATGGTGATAAACTGTTTTTCACCACATTTATATATTTCTTACACTACAGTTAAAATATAAAGAGGGTCTATATTTTATATTTTAATGCACAGATACATAAATATGTATGTATATACTTATAGAAATATTATAAATTCTATAATCATTAACCTAATATTTCCAGTTTTAATTATGCAGTCAACTTTAGTATCTCCCATAACAAGTGATTATTTATTTTACTGTATGATTAATTCTAAACATTTAATTTAAACTATACTACAACACTATAATGTGCAGATAAAAGGAGCTAAGAGATTACATTTCTGAATATATAACAATTAAAATCTAAGTTTCAACTCATATTTAATAATTATAGCTTATTGAATAAAAACTAATAACTTAATTGGAGCAATAACTCAGCAGTTAAGAGCACTGACTGCTCTACCAGAGGTCCTTAGTTCAATTCCCAGCAACCACATGGTAGCTCACAACCATCTGTAATGAAATCTGATGCACTCTTCTGGTGCAGAAGACAGCTAGAGTGTACTCATATAAATTAAATATGTAAGTCTTTAAAAACAATAAATATAACACATCTTGCCTTTTTTATTAATAAAGTCAAATGTAACATATCTACTTATACACAGGTTATTCATGAATCATAAGCACCCACTCTATTTTTGCCTACATCTCTACAGAAGCCCAATTGTAGTCATCTCTATATACTATTAGGTGAGCTTGAACTAGTTTCCTCTTATGAGTGAGAGCATCTCAATATCTATATTTAGTGCCCTTCCTACATCAGGTTTAACTTTGGTGAGCACTGCTGTTTTCCAAGTAAAGACTTCAAAGAATAGAAAATTTATATATTTCTGCTCTTTAAAATTCTCTTATTTTAAGTGACCTTACATTTATTGATTAATAGAATTTGTGGTGTGTGTGTGTGTGTGTGTGTGTGTGTGTGTGTGTGTGCGTGTCTGTGTGTGTGTGTGTGTATACATACAGGTGTAGGCGAGTTGTTCAGATCAGCTTCTGTACTGGTTGGTTTTGTGTGCCAACTCGACACTAGCTGGAGTTAGAGTTATCACAGAGAAAAGAGCTTTATTTGAGAAAATGCCTCAATGAGATCCATCTGTAAGGCATTTTCTCAATTAGTCATCAATTGTGGCTGAGCAAACTAGGGGAAGCAAGCTACTAAGTAATATCCCTCTATGGCCCCTTCATCAGCTCTTGCTTCTTGACATGCTTGAGTTCCTGTTCTTTAGTAATAAGCAGCAATGTGGAAGTGTAAGCTGAATAAACCCTTTCCTCCCCAACTGACTTATTTGTGCAGAAACAAAAATTCTTTCTAAAAGAACTTTCTTTGTCTATCATTCCCCAGCTTACATATATTATTTTGAACAACTTTATTTTAAAAAGCAGATAAATGATCAAATTTTAGGCATTTTTGCTTAAAAGTAAATGAATACATTTTTGTCAGGGCTTGGCTATTTTTGTTCAAAGTATTGATAGTGTGCATTAAGGTCTTATTAGTTACAATTAGCAAAAAGTACATGTAAAACAGGATGTAACACAGAATTAGCCAAAATCTTCTTGGTGTGTGAAAATTGAACATAGTTTTTTTTTTTTTTTTTTTTTTTTTTCTTGAGCTTCACGCAGTCTGTGAGTTGTTTCTGGGGTGTACAGAGCTTTCTGGGGTTAGTATCTCATTATCAGTGACTGCATACTATGTCTGTTCTTTTGTGACTGGGTTATCTCACTCAGGATGATATTCTCTAGATGCAACCATTTTCTTGAGAATTTTGTTAGGTCATTGTTTCTGATAGCTGAGTAGTACTACATTGTATAAATGTACCACAATTTTTATATCCATTCATCTACTGAAGGACATCTGGGTTTTTTTCAGCTTCTGGCTATTATAAATAGAGCTGCTATGAACATTGTGGTCCATGTGTCTTTGTTGAATATTGTAGTGTCTCCGGGGTATATGCCCAGAAGAGGAATAGCTGGATCTTCAGGTAGTACTATGTCTAATTTTCTGAGGAATCGCCGGACTGATTTCCAGAGTGGTTGTATCAGTTTACAATCCCACCAAGAGTGGAGAAGTGTTCCTCTTTCTCTACAACCTCGCCAGCATCTGCTGTCATCAGAGTTAAGGGTCTTGGCCAATCTGATTAATATGAGGTGAAATCTCAGGGTTGTTTTGATTTGCATTTCCCTAATGGCTAAGGATGTCGAGCACTTCCTTAGATGTTGCAAAGCCATTCCATACTCCTCAATTGAGAATGTTTTGTTTAGCTCTGAACCTCATTTTTTAATAGGGTTGTTTGATTCTCTGGTGTCTAGCTTTTTAATTTCTTTGTATAGGTTGGATATTAGGCTTCTATCTGATGTTGGGTTGGTAAAGAACTTTTCCTACTCTGTTGGCTGCCATTTTGTATTCTTGACAGTGTCCTTAGCCTTACAGAAACTTGGGATTCTCATTCAGTCCCATTTGTTAATCTTTGTCCTTAGAGCTTGAGCCATTGGTGTTTTGTTCAGAAAATTTTCTCCTGTGCATATGCGCTCTAAGGTTTTCCCTACTTTCTCATCTAATAGTTTCAGTGTACCTGGTTTAATGTGGAGATCTTTGACCCACTTACACTTGAGCTTTGTACAAGGAGATAAGAAAGGGTTTATTTTCTTACGCTGAGGGCCAGATGGACCAACACCATTTGTTGAATAGGCTGTCCTTTTTCCATTGGATGTTTACAGCTCCTTTGTCAAAAATCAGGTGACCATTTATGTGAGGGCTCATTTCTGGATCTTTAATTTTATTGCATTGATCCACGTTCCTATTTCTGTACCAGGACCATGCAATTTTTGACACAATTGCCTTGTAATATAGCTTGAGATCAGGGAGAGTGATTCCCACAGATGTTTTCTTGTTGTTAAGGATAGATTTTGCTATTCTAGGTCTTTTGTTATTTTAGATGAAATTGCACACTGTTCTTTCCAACTCAATGAAGAACTGTGTTGGAATTTTGATTGGGATTGCATTGAATCTGTAGATTGCATTTGATAAGATGGCCATTTTTAAAATGTTGATCCTTCCAATCCATTAGAATGGGAGATATATCCATTTTCTAAGATCTTCCTCGATTTCCTTTTGTAGAAGTTTGAAGTTCTTGTCATACAGGTTCTTCACTTGCTTAGTTAGAGTCACACCAAGGTATTTCATAGTTTTTGTGACTATTTTGATGAGTATCTTTTCCCTAAATTCTTTCTCCACATGTTTGTCCTTTGAATATAGGAAAACTACTGATTTGTTTGAGTTAATTTTATATCCAGCCACTTTGCTGAACTTTTTTTATCAGCTGTAGAAGTTTTTAGGTGTAATTTGTTGGGTCAATTAAGTACACTATCTTGTCATCTGCAATGAGTAATGCTTTTCTTCTTCCTTTCCAATTTATATCCCATGGATCTCCTTTTTCTGTCTGATTGCTCCAGCCAGGACTTCCAGTACTATGTTGAATAGGTAGGGGAACAGTGGGCAGTCATGTCGAGTCCCTGATTTTAGAGGGATTGCTTCAAGTTTCCCATCTTTAAGTTTGATGTTGGCTGTTGGTTTGCTGTATATTGCTTTTACTATGTTTATGTATGGACCCTGGTTTCCAGTTCTTTCCAAGTCTTTTAATATGAAGGGGTGTTGAATTTTGTCAAATGCTTTCTCAGCATCTATTGAGATGACCATGTGATTTTGTTCTTTGAATTTGTTTATATGGTGGATTACATTGATGGATTTCCTTATATTAAACCATCCCTGCAAACCAGGGATGAAGCCTACTTGGGCTTGGTGAATTTTTGTTTTGATGTGTTTTTGAATTTGGTTTGCAAATATTTTGTTGAGTATTTTTGCATCAATGTTCATAAGTGAGATTGATCTGAAGGATTGATCTGAAGTTCCCTTTCTATGTAGGGGTTTTGTGTGGTTTAGGAACGGGGGTTATTTTAGCCTCAAAAAATGAGTTAGGTAGTACTCCATGTTTGTTTCTTTTATAATCTGGTCTCTTTGTTTTGTTTTGTTTTCTTTTCTTTTTTTTTTTTTTTTTTTTTTTTGCCTATTTGTTTTGGAGTTCTTTGTGCATTTTGTCAGATATAAATCTTATAGTTATTCTCTCCAATTCTTGCTGTTTTTTTTTCTTTACGCATTGGCCTCTTTTCCTAGATTTGCAGAGGGTTTATAGTTCTATTAGATGAGAAATTTCAGTTGTTGTCTTTAATTTTTGGGCATTCATAATTCTACAAAGAAAGGCATTTCATATACATATGTTTTCTAGGGCACTGTCTATGATTATTTCTAGCAATTTTCGTGACTAATATATCTGGAAGTATAAAGGGACCAAAGGTGGGGTTCAGTGTAGGTTGAGTATGACACAATAGCATGCTTTAGGGAATACTAAGTGGGGAAATGAGAAGCAATATTAAGTGAGAAAATAAAAGACAGGGGTAGACTACACCTAGAGAGATGGATACAGATAGCCAAGGGGGGGGGGGGTAAAGTAAAATCAAACCATGGTAAGTTATATAATAAAGCATCAGAGAATCATATTTTATATGTGTCAAAATAGTCTTATAACCTCAAACCAGTAAACCTTCTACCCCTCATCAAAAAAGCTTCATTTTGCAGCAAATGAAGATGTTTTTGTGCAAGTTTTTCTAGCATTGGCTGCACAAACAACATTGGAACAATGAACACACGAAAATAGAATGCAGAATATTTCACAGGCTTATTCCTTTAGACAAAGAACTATAGGCAAATAATGACAGCTAAGAGAGGGGGCATTTGACTCTCCTATGGCTGAGTGTAGGATTAGCTTTTTCAATATCTCACTTTAGTAAGTGTTCTCAAATGTTTGAGTCTTCCTTCTAGCCCAACTTCTAAAGATGGGGGAGAAAAGATGGTAAATAGGGGATGGGGACCTGTTTCGAAGTAATTTTTTTTTTTTTTTTTTTTTTTTTTTTTTTTTTTTTTTTTTTGTGATTTCAATGTCTGTCAGGTACCAGCAGTCCATATCAGTAGTGTCAGGAAAACAAAATTCAATCAACAACAGTGGCTCATCCAGGAGAAATAGTCAGGCCACTGACTAATCTACATGAGTCAGAAGGAGCAAACAGTATAAGCCCAGTTCTGGGGAAGTTCTCTGCCCTGTGTCTCTGCTAATGAAGTGTAAATCAGTAAAAATAAAGATTCAAGACCAACAAAGTATTGCTAAACTAGCTATGCAAGGACCTCATACTTATCCATTGAGTTCCATGTATACTTTCTTCAAGTATAACATGTGCTTTCATAGGTCTTTCCTCAGCAAAATATCATATGTATATGCTTCAGCAAGATTCCATGTGAGTCTGCATCACATGACATAACCAGAAACTTTTACTGCAGTTGAGTTTCCTTATTGTTTTTACAATGAAGAATGGTTAGCCCTGAAACTATGTAGACACGAAGAACAAAAATGGACTCATCAGAGTTACAGTAAATATTAAATTTGTTGGTCTATCCCTTTATTGGCCCCTGTGGTCTCACTCTGCGGGCACTGCTTTTAGTATGGAAAAGAATGCATGGACTCTGTCACAAGGTCCACGAGTCAAACTCTCAGCAAGATTACCTTCCCTGGCAGTTCACTCTGCCTGACTTGCTGTTTCTGTCTCAGGTCATGGTTACCGCCTTGGCGTTTTCTATCCTCCACAACTCATCACAAACATTAATCCAAAGCCCAGTAACTTTTCAAACAGGTTAACTTAATAGGTTCTCAATTCACAAACCCTCCACACAATAAGACTGCATCCAATAGACAACTATACAAGCAAACCTTCTATAAGAGATAAAAAAATCTATAAACAATTTACAGACTGTGAAGTTCAAAAAAAATAGAAAAGAAATGAAAAAAACATTATGTTTACTTCTTACACACCAAAAAAACCTTGACTAATTCCAAGTTACATCCTGTTTTACATGTACTTTATGCTTTATGTAACTAGAAAGATCTTAGTGCACACTATCAAACCTTATTTAAAAAAAGCCAAGCAGTGACAAAAATGTATTCATATACTTTTATACAAATATTCTTAAAATTTATACATTTATCTTTGTTTTATTTAACAACTTTATTTTAAAAAACAAAGATAAATGTATAGATTTTAAGAATTTTTTTGAGTAAAATTATACAATACATTTTTGTCAGTACTTTTTTCAGATTTTAAAATAATTTTTACATAAAACTATATGAATATATTTTTTAGTCAGTACTTGATTTTTTAAAGGTTTGATAGTATGCACTGAAAACTTAATAATTACAATGAGCATAAAGTACATCTAAAACAAAATTTAACATGAAAATAGTCAAAGTTTTCTTGTTGTGTAAAGATTTTTTGTTTTTTTTTTTTTTTGTTTTGTTTTTTATTTCTTGGACTTCATAAAGTCTGTGAGTTGTTTCTGGGAGAGTGCAAGCCCCTGGGGTTAGCATCCAATTATCAGTGACTGCATATTATGTCTGTTCTTTTGTGACTAGGTTATCTCACTCAGAATGATATTCTCTAGATCCAGCCATTTTCTTAAGAATTTGGTCAAGTCATTGTTTCTGGTGGCTGAGTAGTATTCCATTGTGTAAATGTACCACAATTTTTGTATCCATTCATCTTCTGAAGAACATCTGGGTTCTTTCCAGCTTCTGGCTATTATTTCTTTTTAAATGACTTTATTTTACAAAACAAAGATAAATGTACAGATTTTAAAATTTTTTTGCTTAAAATTATACATTATTGTTAGTATTGGTTTTTCAGATATTAAAATAATTTTTACATAAAACTATGTGAATATATTTTTTAGTCAGTACTTGATTTTTTCAAGGGCTTGACAGTATGCATTGAAAACCTAATAGTTACAATGAGCGTAAAGTACATCCAAAAAAAAAAAGGGGGCAACATGGAAATAGTCAAAGTGTTCTTGTTTTGTAAATATATATATTTTTTTGTTTTCTTTATTTCTTGGACTTCATACAGTCTATAAGTTTTTTCTGGGGGAGTGCACGCTTCTGGGGTTAACATCCCAATATCAGTGACTGCATATTATGTCTGTTCTTTTGTGACTGGGTTATCACACTCAGTATGATATTCTCTAGATGCAGCCATTTTCTTAAGAATTGGGTTAAGTCATTGTTTCTGGTGGAAGAGTAGTATTCCACTGTGTAAATGTACCACAATTTTTGTATCCATTCATCTTCTGAAGGACATCTGGGTTCTTTCCAGCTTCTGGCTATTATAAATAGAACTGCTATGAACACTGTGGTGCATATATCTTTGTTGTGTATTAAAGTGTCTCTGGGGTATATGCCCAGAAGTAGAATAGCTGGGGCTTCAGGTAGTACTATATCCAATTTTCTGAGGTATCGTCAGACTGATTTCCAGAGAAGTTGTAAAAGTTTGCAACCCCACCAACAGTGGAGAAGTGTTCCTCTTTCTCCGCAGCCTTGCCAGCATCTGCTGTCATCTAATTTCTGGATCTTGGCCAATCTGACTGGTGTGAGGTGGAATCTCAGGGTTGTTTTGATTTGCATTTCCCTGATGGTTAAGGATGTCTAGCACTTACTCAGATGTTTCTCGGCCATTCGGTGTTCCTCAACTGAGAACATTTTGTTTAGCTCTGTATCCCATTTTTTAATAGGGTTATTTGATTCTCTGGTGTCTAGCTTTTCGAGTTCTTTGTATACCTTAGAAATTAGGCCTCTATCTGATGTGGAGTTGGTAAAGATCTTTTTCTATTCTGTCGGCTGCCGTTTTGTTTTCTTGACAATGTCTTTAGCCTTACAGAAACTTTGCAATCTCATTAAGGCCCATTTGTTAATCTTTGACCTTAGAGCTTGAGCCATTGGTGTTTTGTTCAGAAAATTTTCTCCTGTGCCTATATGTTCTAAACTTTTCCCTACTTTCTCATTTAATAGTTTCAGTTCATCGGGTTTAATGTGGAAATATTTGATCCACTTACACTTGAGCATTGTACAAGGAGATAAGAAAGGTTCTATTTTCATTCTTTTGCATGCTGAGTAGCAGTTGGACCAAGAGCATTTGTTGAATAGGCTGTCCTATTTCCATTGAATGTTTTCGACTCCTTTGTCAAAATTAAGGTGACCATATACATGAGGGCTCATATCTGGATCTTCTATTCTATTCCATTGATCCACATGCCTATTTTTGTACCAGTACCATGCAGTTTTCAGCACAAATGCCTTGTAATATAGCTTGAGGTCAGCGATAGTGATTCCCGCAGATATTTTCTTGTTGTTGAGAATGGATTTCGCTATTCTGGGTCTTTTGTTGTTCCGTATGAAATTGCACATTGATATTTCCAATTCCATGAAGAACTCGGTTGGAATTTTGATGGGGATTGCATTGAATCTGTAGATTGCTTTTGGTAGTATGGCCATTTTTAAGATGTTGATCTTTCCAATCCATGAGCATGGGAGATCTTTCTATTTTCTGAGATCCTCCTCAATTTCTTTCTTTAGAGGTTTGAAGTTCTTGTCCTACAGGTCCGTCACTTGCTTAGTTAGATTCACACAAAGGTATTTCATAGTTTTTGTGGCAATTGTGAAGGGTACCTTTTCCCCAATTTCTTTCTCCACATGTTTGTCCTTTGAGTATAGGAAGGCTACTAATTTGTTTGAGTTAATTTTGTATCCAGTCACTTTGCTGAACTTGTTTATCAGCTGTAGGAGTTCTCTGGTGGAATTTCTGGGGTCACTCAAGTACACTATCATGTCATCGGCAAAGAGTGATGTTTTTATATCTTCCTTTCAGATTTGTATCCCTTTGATCTCCTTTTGCTGTCTAATTGCTCCAGCAGGAATTCCTGTATCATGTTGAATAGGTAGGGGGATAGTGGGCAGCCTTGTCGAGTCCCTGATTTTAGTGGGATTGCTTCAAGTTTCCCACCATTAAGTTTGATGTTGGCTGTTGGTTTGTTGTATATTGCTTTTATTATGTTTAAGTGTGGACCTTGGATTCCTGTTTTTTCCAGGACTTTTAACATGAAGGGGTGTAGAATTTTGTCAATTGCTTTCTCAGCTTCTAGTGAGATGACCATGTGATTTTGATCTTTCAGATTGTTTATATGGTGGATTACATTGATGGATTTCCTTATATTAAGCCATCCCTGGATCCTAGGGATGAAGCCAACTTGGTCATGATGAATGATCGTTTTGATGTGTTCTTGGATTTGGTTTGCAAGAATTTTGTTGAGTATTTTTCCATCAGTGTTTTTAAGTGAGATTGGCCTGAAGTTCTCTTTCCTTGTAGGGTCTTCGTGTGATTTAGGTACTAGGGTTATTGTAGCCTCAAAACATGAGTTGGGTAGTATTCCATCTGATTCTATCTTTTGAAATAGTTTGGAGAGTATTGGTGTTATATCCGCAATAAATGTCTGATAAAATTCTGTAGTGAACCAGTCAGGACCTAGACTTTTTTTAGTTGGGAGGCTTTTGATGACTTCTTCTATTTCTTTAGGTGTTATAGGGTTATTTTGATGGTTTACATGGTCCTGGTTTAACTTTAGGATCTTATATCTTTCTAGGAATTCATCCATTTCCTCCAGATTTTCCCATTTTGTGGAGTATAAGTTTTTGTAGTACGATCTGATGATTTCTTAAATTTCCTCAGTTTGAGGTGTTATGTCTCCAGTTTCCTTTCTGATTTTGTAAATTGTTATACTCTCTCCTTGTTCTCTAGTTAGTCTGGCTAGGGGTTTATCAATCTTGTTGATTTTCTTAAAGAACCAACACTTGGTTTTGTTGATTTTTTCAATGGTTCTTTTTGTTTCTATTTGGTCTATTTCTGCCCTAATTTTGATTATTTCTTGCCGTTTACTCTTCTTGGGTATATCTGCTTCCTTTTGTTCTAGAGCTTTTAGTTGTGCTGTCAGGTTGCTGACATAAGCTCTCTTCAGTTTCTTTTTGGAAGCACTTAGGGCTATGAGTTTTCCTCTCGGTGCTGCTTTCATTGCATCCCATAAGTTTGGGTATGTTGTGTTTTCATTTTCGTTCAATTCTAGAAAATCCTTAATTTCTTTCTTTATTTCTGCTTTGACCCTGCTATCGTTTAACAAAGCGTTGTTTAGTTTCCATGTTTATGTGGGCTTTTTGTTGTCTTTGTTGTTGTTAAAGACCAGCCATAGACCATGGTGATCTGAGAGGTTGCATGGGAGTATTTCGATCTTCTTATATCGATAGAGGCTCGTTCTGTGTCCAATTATGTGGTCAATTTTTGAGAAGGTTCCATGGGATGCTGAGAAGAAAGTGTATTCTTTTACTTTATGATGATATGTTCTGTATATATCTATTAATTCTAGTTGGTTCAAGGTCTCTGCTAGTTTTGCAGTGTCCTTGTTCAGTTTCGTTTTCCATTATATGTCCATTGGTGAGAATGGGGTATTAAAGTCTCCCACTATTATTGTGTGGGGTGAAATGTATTGTTTAAGCTTTAGTAGGGTTTCTTTTATGAATGTGGGTGCTTTTTTTTTTTTGGAGCATATATGTTAAGGATTGAGAGTTCCTCTTGACAGATTTCCATGGTAATGAGTATAAACAGTCCTTCCTAATCTTATTTGATAAGTTTTGGTTGGAAATTTACTTTATTCGATATTAGAATAGCCACTCCACTTCAGAGACACTTTAATACACAACAAAGATATATGCACCACAATGTTCATAGCGGCTCTATTTATAATAGCCAGAAGCTGGAAGGAACCCAGATGTTTTTCAGAAGATGAATGGATACAAAAATTGTGGTACATATACACAATGGAATACTACTCAGCCACCAGAAACAATGACTTAACCAAATTCTTAAGAAAATGGCTGCATCTAGAGAATATCATCCTGAGTGAGATAATCCAGTCACAAAAGAACAGACATAATATGCAGTCACTGATATTGGGATGCTAACCCCAGAGGCTTGCACTTTCCCAGAAAAAACTCACAGACTGTATGAAGTCCAAGAAAAAAAGAAAACAAAAAAAAATATACATATATTTACAAACAAGAAGACTTTGACTGTTTCCATGTTTCGTTTTGTTTTGCATGTACTTTACGCTTATTGTAACTATTGGGTTTTCATTGCGTACTGTCAGGCCCTTGAAAAAAATTAAATACTGACTAAAAAAGTATATTCACATGGTTTTATGTGAAAAATTATTTTAATGTCTGAAAAAACAGTACTGACAAAAAAGTATAATTTTAAGCAAAAAATGTTTAAAATCTGTACATTTATCTTTGTTTTGTAAAATAAAGTCGTTTAAAAAAAAAAAAAAAGAATAGCCACTTCAGCTTGCTTCTTGAAACTGTTTGCCTGGAAGTTTTTTTCCCACCCTTTTACTCTGAGATCGTGTCTGTCTTTGTCTCTGAGTTGAGTTTCCTGTATGCAGCAAAATTCTGGATTTTGTTTATGTATCCAGTCTGATAGCTTATGTCTCTTTTTTGGGGAATTGAGTCCATTTATGTTAACAGATATCAAGGAATAGATGTTTCTGTTTCCTGCCATTATTGCTTTTGTGGGTTGAGTTGTGTCTGTGTCTTTTTCTTCTTTTAGTTTTCTTGATTACGAGTTTTCTTGTTTTTACTAGGCTGTATTTTCCCACAGTTTATTGGGTTTTCCATCTATAATTCGTTGTAGTGCGGGGTTTGTAGTCAGATATTGTGTACATTTTGATTTGTCTTGAAATATCTTCATCTCTCCATCTATGGGGATTGATAGTTTTGCTGGGTATTGCAGCTTGGGCTGGCACTTGTGCTCTCTTAGGGTTTGCATGATGTCTGTCCAGACTCTTCTAGCTTTTATAGTCTCTGTTGAGAAATCAGGTGTGATTCTGATTGGCCTGCCTATATATGTTTCCTGACCTTTTTCCCTTACTGCTTTTAGTATTCTTTCTTTGCTTTTGGCACTTGGTCTTTTTACTATTATGTGTCAGGAGGTATTTCTTTTCTGGTCCAACCTATTTGGAGTTCTGAAGACTTCTTTTATGCTCATGGTCATCACATTTTTGAGGGTAGGGAAGTTTTCTTCTACGATTTTGTTGAAGATATTTACTGTGCCTCTTAGTTGATACTCTTCTCCCTCTTTTATTCCTATTATCCTTATGTTCGATCTTCTCACTTTGTCCTGGATTTCCTGGACATTTTGGGTTAGGAGCTTTTTGTTTTTTGCATCTTCTCTGGCTCTTTTGTCTATGTTTACAATGTTGTCTTTTGCCCTTGAGATTCTCTCTTTCATCTCTTTTAATCTATTGGAAATGCTTGTTTCTGTGACTTCTGATTTCTTTTTTAATTGTTCTACCTCTAGGGTTATCTCTTTTAGTGATTTCTTTATTGTATCAATTTCCATTTTAAATTCCCTCTTTCATTCCTTTGACTCTTTGGTTGTGTTTTCCACTAGTTCTTTGAGGTCTTTGTGTGTTTTTCTTGCTTCCTCTTTAAAAGCTTCTGAATCTTTTTGATTTTCCTCCCGTTCTTGTTTAAGTATCTCTATCAGCATCTTGAGGTATGATTTCAGGTCTACGTCTTCTTTTTCTGGAGTGTTTGGCATTCCGATGTTTGCTGTTATGGTAGAGCTGGGTTCTGGTGTTGCCAGGTTGTCTTGGTTTCCTTGGGATATACTCTTTCTCTTTCCTCTTTCCATTTTGTTGTCAGTGATGTGTTCTCGCCTTTCCCTTGTATCTAGTCTGTGTCCCTGGATCTCCACTGGTCCAGGTGGCAGATGGGCCGAGCCCTGTTCTATGCCTCAGTGTCGCTGGGTGGGAACAGAAATTCCAAAGTTCTGTTCCTGGTCCCTGGATCAGGAAGGGCAGGGCTTAGGGTGTGCTTTCTGAGCGTACTCCACAGAGATCTCTCTGCTCCCTGGCTGCCCAGATCTCCTACTCACCAGTTTTGCAACCCTTAGGAGCTGGCGTTCCACGTGGCAGATGGGCCGGGCTCTGTTCTGCACCCTAAACTTATCTTTGTTTTTTTTTTATTAAATAAAGTTCTTCAATAAAAAATATTTTATACACATGAACTTCATAAAGCCAGATTTAACAAAATGAAGAAAGTTTGACCACCTACAGTAAAAAGGAAAAAAAAATCCCTTAAAAAAATTTAAATCGATCTAATGCCAGTTATGGCCACCAGGATCCAGGTCTGCTTTCTCCAGCTCCATCGTAATCTCCTCCTCAATCTCTGTTCCTCTTCTCTTTTCTTACCTTTTTTCACCTACCTCTCCACTGTCCAATTATGTTTCAACTTAACATCCATCTATACATCACGTTGTATTTCTACTTTTATACACAAGTACACACATATAAAATGTGTGTCTGTATAAATATAATCCAGGAAATAGTCTATGTCCTTGAGAGTAGGTAGCACATGGCAAAACTGAAGGTTGCGGGGGGGGGCGATTGAGCGAGAAAAGGATGTGAAAAATTGTAGAATTCTATTACAATTAAAAATATAACATATTTTAAAGTTAATATATAATATGTAGAACTTGAGTCAAATTATAGTAACTGCATACTCACATAGATAGGTGCCTAATATATATGTGTTCCTAAAACTTCTAAAATTTATTTTTATCTAAAGTGCATTTGTTATTTTGCTTGTATGTATATCTGTATAAAAGGGTTGGATCCCCTGGAACTCAAATTACAGTAACTTCCATGCGGGTGCTGGAAATTGAACCCAGATCCTCTGCAAGAACAGCCAGCACTTTTAACAGCTGAACTATCTCTTGTATACATTGCACACAAATTGTATGTATTATATACAAATTTCTACAAATTGTTGTAACAAAGTATATTTATTCTCAAAAATTGCACAGATTTCCCAAAAGCAGTATTGCCTTCAGCCACAAACTACCAATATAAATCCCACATACTTGGCAATAAGATCACATTAGTTCTGTAAAGGCTATTGATGCCTTTTGTATTTTACATTAGGTATCATGCTGCCCCTTACTTCTAAGGGGTAAGGGTAAACAGTGGGACCTTTATGATCAGCCCAATTGCTGTAGGGTAGTGAATAGTTGCATAATTAGCATAAAACTGAAATTAGTCTTCACTATAGTTACTTAAGAAACAGTTGACCAGGTCTGTCTGTCACTGCCGTGTTCTAAAAGACTCCACACATGCTATCAAAGTAAGAGTAAACAGACTGACATAATTGAGTACTGTGTTGCTAATGAGAAGGGTACAGTTATTACAGAGCAAGTCATTCCTGTAAAATCACTTCACATTAAAGAAACCCTCAAAATATTGCATGTCATGGAAAGTACAAAGGATGAGACTTGAGAAACTAATTCATAATTGGTAAGGAGAACGACAATTCCCCAAGGCTGAGGAAGGCATTCATACTGTTAGATACATGAGAGGAAAGTGAGCAATATTTAAGCTCTCTTAAACGTGTGTCAAAGAATCAATTTCAAGAAGAAATTCTCTAAAGAGATTAATCTATTTTCCATAATTTTACTGTTCTAAAGCACACTGAACTATCTACGATTTTCAGTCTCTTCTGTATCTGCCGCTGATAGAAAGAATATTTTCAATATTTAATAAAATACCTAAATACCTCAGGAGAGTCAGTGATAATTCTTACACTAATTATTAAGATTACACTGCAGATCACTTTATGTTGTCATATGGTAGCTACTATATACAAAGATTAATTAAATTTCATATAAAAACCTTTATGGTAATAAGATAGAATTCACTGGCTATCATTTTCCAATGTCCGGAATGAGGTAACTCAGACATAAAGGAACACACATGGTATGCACTCACATAAAAGTGAATAACAGCCAAAAGACTCAGAAGACACGAGATGTCATTTTCAGACCACATGGAGCTAAAGAAGAAGGAAGAACAAAATGTGGATGCTTCACTCCTTCAAAAAGGAGTGAACAAAATACTCACAGGAGGAAATACAGGGACAAAGAATGGAGCTGGAGATGAGGAAAAAGCCATCCAGAGACTGCTCCACCAGGGGATTCATTTCAAATGAAGCCACCAAACCTAGTGATTATTGCTGATGCCAAAATGTGCTTGCTGAAAGGAGCCTGATATAGCTGTCTCCTGAGAGGTTCTGCCAGAGCCTTACTGATACAGATCAAAATGCTTGCAGCCAACCATCAGACTGAGCATGGGGACCCCATGGAAGAGTTAGAGAAAGGACTTAAAGAACTGAAGGGGTTTGCAACATCATAGGAAGAACAATATAAACCAACCAGAGACCCCAGAGATCCCAGGGACTAAAATAACTTCCCAGGGATGTAGGGATGGTTCAATATACAAAAATCCATCAAATAAATCTACTATATGAAAAAACTCAAAGGAAAAAATAACAAAACAAAGGATCATCTCATTAGAAGATGAGAAAGCATTTAACAAAATGCAACACCCTTTCTGGTTAAAAGTCTTAAAAAGATCAGGAATTTAAGGTCCAGACTTAAACATAGTAAAAGCAATATACAGCAAACCAGTAGCCAACATCAAACTAAGTGGTGATAATCTTGAAGCAATCCCACTAAAATCAGGACGAGACAAGGATGCCCACTCTCCGTATACCTATTCAATATAGTACTGGAAGTCCTAGCCAGAGCAATCAGAGAGCAAAAAGGTAGTCAAAGGGATACAAATCCGAAAGGAAGAAGTCAACATATCATTATTAGCAAATGATATGATAGTATACTTAAGTGACCCAAAAAATCTGTGAGAGAACTTCTACAGGTAATAAACAATTTCAAGAAAGTGGCTCGATATAAATTAACTCAAATAAATCAGTAGCCTTCCTCTACTGAAAGGATAAACATGGTGAGAAAGAAATTATGGAATCAAAACTCTTCACAATAGTCACAAAAATATAAAATACTGTGGTGTGACCCTAATAAAGCATGTAAAAGTTCTGTATGACAGCTACTTCAAGTCTCTGAAGAAAAAAATTTCAGAAGACCTCAGAAGGTAGAAATCCCATGCTCATGGATTGGAACAATCAACATAGTAAAAATGGCCATATGCTAAAAGTAATCTACAGATTCTATGCTATTCTCAACAAAATTCCAACTCAAATCTTCATAGAGTTAGAAAGAACATTCTGCAAATTCATTTGGAATAACAAAGCATAAAATAGTGAAAACTATTCTTAGCAATCAAAGAACTTCTGTGGGAATCACCATCCCTGACTTCAAGCTGTATTTACAGATCATTCATGATAAAACCTTCATGGTATTGGTACAGAGACAGGCAGGTAAGTCAGTAGAATAAAACTGAAGACCCAGAAATGAACCCATACTCTTGATCTTTGCAAAGGAGCTAAAAACATTCAATGGAAACAGGACAGCCTCTTCAACAAATGGTGCTGGCTCAACTGGAAGTCAGCATGCAGAAGAATGAAAATTGACCCATTCTTTTCTTTTTGTACAACTCTAAGTAGATCAAAGACATGCACATAAAACCAGGTATAATGAAACAGAATAGAAAGTGGGGAAGAGCTTAGAGCACATAGGCACAAGGGAAATTTTCTTGAACAGAACACCAATGGCTTATGCTCTAAGATCAAGAATCGACCAATGGAACTTCATGAAATTGAGAAGATTTTGTAAGGCAAAGGACAATATCTAGAGGACTAAATGCCAACCAACAAATTGGGAACAAACTTTACCTATCCTTCATCTGATAGAGGGGTAATATCCAATATATACAAAGAACTCAGGAAGTTAGACTCTCGAGAATCAAAAAATTCCATTAAAAATGGGGTACAGAGCTAAACAAAGAATTTTACCATTAAGGAATATTGAATGGCTGTGAAGAAATTTTCAACAATCCTAGTCTTCAGGGAAATGCAAATCAAAGCAACCATGAGATTCCACCTTACACCAGTCAAAATGTCTGTGGTCAAAAACTCAGGTGAGAGCAGATGCAGGCAAGGATGTAGAGAAAGAGGAACACTCCTTCATTGTTGGTGTAATTGCAAGCTGGTACAACTACTCCTGAAATCAGTCTGGCAGTTTCTCAGAAAATTGGACATAGTAATACCTGAAGACCCAGTTATTCTACTTCTGGGCATATACCCAAAAATGCTCCAACATACAAGAAGGGCACAAGCACCATCATATTTTGAGCAGTCTCATTTATAATAGCCAGAATCTGGAAATAACTCATGTGTCTTTCAACAGAGGAATGAATACAGAAATTGTGGTACATTTACACAATGAAGTACTACTGAGCTACTAAAATTAATGAATTTATGAAAGTCTTGTGCAAATGGATGGAGCTAGAATTCATCATCCTGAATGAGGTTACCCTGTCACAAAAGAACACACACGGTATGCTCTCACTGATAATCTGATAATAGTTCCTAAAAGCTCTGAATACCAAGAAACAATTCACAGACTTTATGAAGATGAAAAAGAGGAAAGACCAGAATATTGATACCTCAGTCCTTTTGAGAAGGGAAAAGAGAACACCCAGGGAAGGAAATAATGAGACAAATAGAGGAGCAGGGATTGAAAAAAAATAGAGACTGCTTCACCTGTGGATTCACACCATATGCAGCCATCAAAACCAGGCACTATTTATGATGCCAAGGAGAGCTTACTGGCAGGAGGTGGGTATAGATGCCTCCTCAGAGGCACTGCCAATGTCATACATATATAAGTGAGGATGCTTGCATCTAACCATCAGTCTGAAGACAGGGATCTCAATGAGGGTACTGGAGAAAAGACCGAAAGAGCTTAAAAGGTTTGTAATCCCATGGGAAGTACTACATTATCAACAAACTGAACCATCAAGAACTCCTAGGGACTAAAACACCAACAAATGAACACACATGAAGAGACTCATAACTTCAGTTGCATATGTAGCAGGGAAGAGCATTATCTGGCATCAATGGGAAAAAAATAGGCATTTGTTCCAGCGAGGAAACCTTCTCCCAGTGTAGGCAAATGCCAGGGAGCTGAGGTGGGAGAGGGTGGTTGGAAGAGGGATCACCTTCATGGAAGAAATGGGAGAGTAAGAGGAGGATGGGTTGGGGAAAGAATAACATTTGAAATGTAAATATAGAGAATATTTACTATTAAAATCATCCAAAATAAAAAATAAAACATAATACACATTGGGAGATCCATGGCTCCAGCAGGACTTGTTAGCAGAGTACGGCATTATATAAGAACAATAGGAGCAGAAGCCCTTGGTCCTATGAAGGCTAGTTTCCCCAGTGTAAAGGAATGCCAGTATGATTAGGTGGAAGTAGGAGGGTCAGAGGGGAAGCATCCTTACCATTTCAGGGTGAGGGGAATTGGGTGGTTGAGAGGGTAACTGAAAAAATGGGAGAAATTTGAAATTTAAATACATAAAGTATCCAAAAAATTACCTTTTCAACTAAGCACAATAATTTATGTTTACTTTAGTACATATTTTAGTACATATTAAAAATCTAGTTTGAGGCAGATTAATGATGTTAACAATTTATTGCAGAAGATATTTCATTATGAGAATATATGTTTTTATGCAATTTATACTGCTTTATTCATCTGTTTATATGCTTTTATAGAATAGCTGTGGAGATGCTGAATCTTTATTACGTAGGTAGATTTTTTCATTGTTTAGCCCAATTGACCTTATTCCAGGATACAGTAATAATATGGAGATTTGGGATAGTTGGTATTCTTATTTCTGTTACCAAGATCCAGACTACTCCTCAAAAGGAGGAAAAACATTCATCCCCATTTAAGTATTAAGGACAAACTGTCTATCATTGTGGGGAAGTCACTGTGATCATACAACTATATGCAGCAAAGACATGTGACTGGGACCCCTCAACACACACACACACACACACAGAGAGAGAGAGAGAGAGAGAGAGAGAGAGAGAGAGAGAGAGAGAGAGAGAGAGAGAGAGAGAGAGAGAGAGAGGTGAGACTAGGCAGAAAGTAGAATAGTAAAATTTAGGTAAGGCTGTAATATAACTCCCGAAGGGCTCACTTCTTGCATTTCCACAGCCTTTAAAATCAGCAGTAATAGCCGTGAACAACTGTCGAAACAGATGTGATTATGGTAGACATTTTTCTTCAAATCATAACTGGGCTCTCTGGTGAAAATTTTTAAAAATCATCACTCATATTTGTTTTTAAATAATACATTGTTTTTGCTGTTCTTACATTCTCATTTAAAGTGTATTTTGTGGTGTTTTTATGTTTTATTGCAGCTCAAAACTGTTTGACTTTAATTAGCCTGAGATCAGTGTAGGCAATTTGCTGTTTCTGGAATATGATTAAATTAAGATTAACTAAACATTTTTCGCTTTATTCTCATTTAAGTCCATATACTGTTTTGCAGTGAGTTATTATTATACAAGTGCCAAATATTTTCATAATCCAAATTTTGTTTACTTATTCAGTATGTACTATGTTACATCCTGGAGAAGCAAATAAGCAGAACTTAAGAACTTTGGGTTTTCTTGGTATTTCCAATATAGAAATGATGAGAATCTTTATTTTGTAGCAAATGCCATGGAAGAACGCAGGAAAATGAAAGATCTCTTTAGCTCTTAGGTTAATCTCTGCTCTGCAACCTCTTATTGTTGTGAATTACAGAGTATAACCTTGACTGCAATAAGGTCTCTTTTGTCTTTGTTAGGAGAAAGTCACTAGAAAGGAATTGGAGAACACTGTAAAGGAAGTCTGTTTCTCCAGTTTAAGGAGTGCTGTTAGTTACTGGCTGCAGGAAATACTTGAAGCAACTGTTTTCATTTCTGGCCTTATTATACTATATTAGGAGCTTTCAGAGAAACCAACTAACCAATCAACCAACCAAACAAACAAAAACTGAGAGGTCTGGTGTTATTGGTTCAGAATTACAGACACCATTTGCAGGCATAATCTTCTAAGTACCCCTTTCTAAAATACAGAGGTTTATATTTAATAAAGCATAGATATTCTCATCTTTTCCCCCATACATATAAAATTGTTAAGTGTGAACCATCTTGCCTGATTTGGGCACATCTGAAGATCAAAGTGAGGTACATGCACAACACGGATATACTTAATGAAAGATACAGAATTCATCTATTCTAGGGTTATACATTAACATTATACAGTAACATCTTCAAATAACTCTTGCCTAATTTCATGTGCTTGTAATTGTTATTTGCCTTTAAAAGCTGACATACTTAGAAAAATAATGCTTAATGAATACATAACACACTGTGATGGAGATTGTATATATACATTCTTATCTTCTTGAATATACTTCATATACTTTCGCAGGGAATACAGTGTTGAAATAAGATAAAGCTCAATAATTTATGGAGACAGCTTGACCATAAGAGACAGAGGGAAGAGATGTCCCCAGGAATAAAGCGTACCCCAGAACAGTGGTATGAACTCAGAGATTGTGGCAGCATCCAAAGAGCCTGTAAGGTTCAAACAAGGAGTCATATAGAATAGACAGAGCAAATGGACATCAAATTCCACCTCTTAACACAAAGCTTTTTGTAAATAATACCCGTTGGAGAAAGGAAGATCCGTTTACTCCTGTGGGTGTCCGTGGTTATATCAACCACATTCCCAGGCATGCCTCAGGCCCAAGATTGAACAGACAAAAATGCCAAAATGAAACAGACTTTGTTTTCCCTGTGGTATGTTTTATTTGGTATATTTTTGTAGTGTATTTGCTTTTGCTGTTGTTATTGTTTAATTATGTTTCAATTTTTTCATTTTTTTGGTTTTGTTATTGTTGAGAGAAAAAAACATGAAGTTGAGTAGGAGAGAGGATCTGTTAGAAGCAAAAGAATATGAACAACATATCTGAAAATTTTAAATAAAAGTGTAAAAATACTTAAAATATAACAAAGTAAAATACTTGGTTGAAAATTACCAGTAGTCCTTCACTTCTATGAACTTTAATTTGAAATAAAATGGATCCACAGGAGACACCAGTTCATGGTCATTTTCAACATTCACAAAAGAATTAATCAAATGATACCGCCTGAAGTCATTATCAATATGCATGCTTATTCATGCTATGAAACTTCCAAGGCCAAGATATAACTTTTAGTGGTAGCAAATATTACCTTTTATGCTAATGACTTTAGTCTATAATTTCAAGATATATATATAAATGATATTAAAATAATTTTCAACTTTTTTCCTCTTTATGTCTTTCATACAGCTGATGTTAAATATTAAATATCCTTATAAAGGAAATTTGTTTGCTTTTCTACAATATTTACTTTGGTTTTTTTGAGATATACTATAGACATAGAAATCTATAGTATCAATGATTGGTATTTCTGAAATTACTATTCATATACATTGGAATTAAACAGACAGTGAACAGAAAGAGTATCATTTAAGTGGCTTTGGGCGTTATTTTTCAGAAGAAGATGATGTTTTCTAGAGTCAAAATATACAGGTTTTACCACAGTCCCTTCTATTAATGGTCCTTTCAGAAGACATCCTCTAATTCTCTGGTTCATTGTCAAATTTCCCCAGTGTGTAATTTAGTTATTATATTTCTCTGATATTTTCTTATGAATACACATAAGCTATAAATATGACATTATTTTATAAAATGGCCTCTGCAGTTACAATTTTCTTGATGCTCTAGGGAGGGGATCATCCTGTATTGAGACGTTAGGTTTTAAAAATAGAGTGATATCAGTCATTATAAGATATTATATGAAAAGACATCAACACAGACAAAAGTACATGATGTCTAAAACAGTTATTGGAGCTTAAGTAACAAGCCAAAAGTCATCAAGAGCTACCAGGTACAGTATAAGCTACATTCTAACCATGTTGAATGCAACACCAATTTCAGATATCTGCGATCATTAATGGTCAAAAAAGCAAAGTTTTATGCCATGTTCTTGTAGCTCTTAGTAGTGTCTGATATCAGAAAGAGGGGTAAAATGTATACATTATACACTAATACGTAAAATGGGGATTAATCCCTGAATCTCCTTAAAGCAGAATGTATTGACAAGTATCAACATGGTTTACAATATAAATGTAATTAGCGTAACCAATAATTTAACCTGAATGTCTTCATATTATAAACTATGTTGACACTTCCCTATGGGTAATATTCTAAATTAAATACTGCTTTATCTTTAAACTTTTGAAACTTATTTTGTAATCTACCATGTGATGTGATTCTTAATTCTGTTTTTCTTCCTCTAATGGGGATGAATAAACTCCTGCAATTAGACACTGTATTTAAAGCAGCTAATTAAAGATATAATTTTCTGCTGTACAGTGAAGACAAAAGAGACTTTCTCAATATATGATAGGTTTTGGATCTTGGAAATTCAGTGGTTGAAAAGGTCATAGCAATTTTCATTGACCACATGCTACTGGCGAAATGAAATCATCCAGCTTATGATTCTTAGAAAAGATAGGACAATAAGAAAAAGAACTCTAAATGTCAGAGTAACCTCAGTTTAGAAGACATTCCTAAAAACTACAGAGGAGGGTGACGAAAGAAGGATTCAGAGAAAGCATACCATTAAGAAACATATTTATTTATTTATTTATTTATTTATTTATTTATTTATTTTTATCACCTTTCTTTAATTACACATGGGAGTGGGGCTCAAATGCATGCACAATACACTTGTTGGAGTGAGGGAACAACTTGTTGGAGTAAACACTTTTGTCCTTTTAAGCAAATGCCAGTCATCAGGTTTAGTGTTAGTTACCCATTAGGCCTTCTAGTCTACCCTAGAAACAATTATTTAATTGCTGTCAAATTAAATTCTCCTAAGATTTCTCTCAAGAAGATATTTTAATTGTAGAAAAGAATTTCATTGTTTTTAAAGCATACAGATAACATTTTTTTTCTTGGACTCACAAGAAATGTTAATATATTTGCCATTTATGTTTATGGAAATTGTGCTGGGATAGAGAGAAGGAATATGTGCTATAGTACCAACCTCAGCATGGATGAGTGAGTGGGCTTTTCTCCATTTCCTTCCCTCACTTTTTGGATTTTATTCTTCAAAAAATGAAATCAAATTTCACTTTCATTTTTTTTATTTCTTTTCTTCAATAGTTAGTCATTATTTTTGTTTTGGTTTCTGGTTTTTTATCATTATTTACAGAAGGGATTTGAGCAGATATGACCATATTTACTTTATTCAGAATTGTTCTTTCACAAGACAGTGCTGAATATCTGGCTCAGGAAATAATACCAGAAGTGAATGGGCATATACATAACTTTTGAGAAGAGTTTTGATGTTTCACCATTTATTTTGTTTCATCCTAAGTGAATCAATATAAAAACGTAAGGATTTTTGTTGTGGTGGTGCTTTTGGTTTGGCTTGGTTTTTAGTTGAAAATAATAGAGAATTTCTAAAATGTCAGCATTTTTGTCAGCTTGAAGACGCTGGCCCATAAGAATGAGGTATAGCAATGTTACTTCAAAAATATTTTTAATAAAAGGAAATGATCCAAAGAGTATGAAGTATCTCATCTTGAAGCCCTTAGGACAGAAAACATTCACATTCTGTTTTATTAGTGCTTTTATTTGTTTCTTAAAGCAACCAGCTAATGGACAAAGTCTCCCAATAATCATTTTTTTCCCTCTGAAGAATTTGGCTGTTTGAGTTCATGCAGTTAACAATGTCTGGAAAGTTTATATGAGTGGACATAGTTCAGTTAATATTATGCTGCTTCCACTGAAGTGCTGACAATCAAGAACATTCTATAATTGAATAAAATGGAGTGGCTCCCAGTGGATTGCTCATGTTGGCTTTAAAAAATACTCTCAAAGTGGTTGCTTTTCATTATCGTAAGAAATGAACAATACTTTATTTCTAACTTGCTCAGATTCTTTCCCACATATTCAATGTTTATTGCTTTCTCAGAAAATTGACACAAATGTTATTTTGTTCTTAAGCCTACTGTACACCCATGTTGTCATCAATAACCCAGTGCATCAAACTAAGAAATATAAAAGTTTTTTCCAATGACAAAATCATATTTTGTAAGCTCATTATCACCGTTTAAAAGAAACACAGCAAAAGAGACACAAGAATGATATAAAAAGAGGAATGTGGGGCAGAAATGTGAATGAAGAAGGAATATGGATTAATTATTTAGATTAGGTTAAATTAAGAATGCAATCTACTTGTATAGCAGTACCTGTCTTTTCTGGTTTTTATTAAAATTCCAGCATTTTTCACCCAATAAGTTATAAATTTTAGAAAAATGTTACAAAGGTAGAACTAAAAATCTACTGCTACTATCTGGAAAGATTATAAAATATGGCATGGTTTCTTTTCATATTCAGTATAAGTTCATTTAATATTACCTAGAAAATACATTTAGAAGTACATGTATAAAGTTGTTTCCAGAGACATTTAACTGAGGAGACACGACATTCTCTAACAGTGTGTAGTGTTTTCCTATGGACTTCAGTCCTGAACTGATAAAATAAAAAAAAATGCATTGGATACAAGCATTTATCTCATCTGCATGGCTGCCTCAGACTCTTCCCCACCACAGGTATAAGCATTTCTTTTTACTACCATGTGCACCACACAATAATAGACAAATGTTAAGACTGATCCAAAATGAAAAATTAGTATAATAAATTTATACAGAGGAGTGGAAAAATTACTATGATAAGTTTGTTGCTTATACCCAAAGAGAATATTGCCTTTTGAACAACATTAAAACATTGAAGATCTGAGGGATTGGTACAAATTAACTAAATACATTTTAAGTCAAATGTCTGTAAGCCTATGTGGAGAATGGGTGAATATTATGACATGTTTGTTATTAAGTTTATAAAGGTAAACATAAGAAGATTAATCTTATCAAGTTGATTGAACTTAGAAACATCAAAGAGAGAAGCTTCTAGGTGTGACTATGAAGGTGTTTTCAGAGAGGTATAATTATACAGAGAAGATAAATCTTAGCCCTTTCCCTTGAGATATAGTACCAGAATGAAGTTATAAATGATAAATATATTTGAAGACCAGCATTTATCTCTCTCACCTTTCTGCATATGCACTAGTTAAACTTGAAAAAAAATTAAACTAATGAATTAATTCACAGCTTAAGGTATGTTGGGAAAATGGAATACAACTCAGAACACACTGTGCTACTATTATATGCAGCCATATGAATCAAACTTTCATAATTATATTTAATGAAAAATGTGGAACAACAAAATAAACTGTCATTGATGGCAAATGTTTACCTTAGGATGTTATCAACTAGTCAGTGAATGTAATAGGTTATAGTCAGCGAATTATTTAATTATACATTACTTATAGAAAATAACAAGAAAAGCATATAGATTGTCTTTATTTCTTTTAATATATATTTCCACTATGATTCCCAGGTTGTTCTTGAACAGTGACTGACCTGTTTCTACCTTTGAAGCAATGAAATCACAGAAACACTCTACATGTCTAATTCTCCTATTTACTATGGACACACTGTCATTGTTGTACACTTATGTCAATGATTACCAAATTGTGTAACTTAAATATGAATTACTGATAGTGTATTACTTTTACCCCATGGCAGAAAATGGAGAGGAAGATGATAAGGAAGAGGAATGAAAGGTCTAAAAATGCAGTCAATGAGACAAATTAATAACTCATGACTCTGAAAGTAAGCTTTACTGTTATATTAATAAAGGTATAGGATTGGATTACCTTGAAATGCATGATACTTTGACTTTATTAATATTAAAGTATTCAAGATAACAAACACACACACACATATATATGTATATATATATATATATATATATATATATATATATATATATATATCCATAATTCTTTTGAAAAATTTTTCTGTATTTTACTTTCCGTTTGTTGAGACTCTTTTGGCCCTTGGAAATGTTTTGCAATCCATTTCAGTTGTTAAAATTTTAGTTGAGTTGCATTTTAACTGAACTGCAGTGAGTTTTCTTAAGCAGACAAAAGTACACTCAATCAGTGCATTTAAGACAGAAGAAAGTGGTCTTAAAATACTCCGCGAAGGATTGAGAGGTCACTATGACCAGCATCAAGATGTCCTGGACTTTATTCAACAGAATCATGTGGAGTCAGGAACATAGTGAAATAAACCAGGCTCTTTATTGTGTTTACCTGTTAATATTGGAATGTTCTGATATATATCACCATGCAAATTATTGAGATAATTATTAGTTGTGATATTTATCCTCTTCAGACCTAATATTAAATATAATGACTTATCTCTCAAGAGTTTGTTTTTTGATTTAAATTTTGTGTCTGTTGAAAGGCATTTGAGTTCCTCCTCCATTTTCTTTCAGCTCTGTACCAATTAAATACAATTTTAATTAGTTATTTAATATTAATCAATATAGATCTACTTATTCCATGGTAGTCCTGAGCCTATATATGTCAAAATATGGCTTGAGTGACTGATATTTCTTCAACTGTTTCCCTAAGGGGTTGTTTTAGCAACAACAAACCATATACATTTTCAGGAACTATTGCACATTCGCCACAAGATATAATTTCTTATTTCCAAATAAATACGTTATAATTTGTTTACTTCTGCCCATTGAAATCTTTTTGTTCCTTGGATTAATTGTGATTTACCAAAAACAAGCAGGCAAGCATAAAAATAAACAGAAAATAACAAACAAACAAAAAATCAAAAACCTATTTCTCTGCTAAGAGTTGACATTTGTTCTAGGTTCCGAGCATAAACAAAGAACTTAGTAAGTAGTTTAATAACATGCAAATTTGGCATATGAGAAATAGGTTATTTCTTATGGAATAAATCAGAAAATGGTTGATCACTCCCATAACTTTCTTGCTATTATTATACCAATAGGCATATCTTTACATTCTTTAAGGATATAAACTTCCCCAAACTTTTCAAGAGCATTGGTTAGAAATTATTTAGGTAAGGATTGGGTGGATGAAAATTCCAATGTTGTTTTTGAAATTCAAATTTTCTAAAACTGACAAATTATAAAAATAATATTCATATGAAAAAACAACAATACTTTTACAGAACTCATTGCTATGATCAACAATTTAGTTACTATTTATTTATTTATTTATTTATTTATTTATTTATTTACTAAAGGTGTTTAAATCATATCACCAATATTGAGCAATTGAGCAGGTAACAGCAGTGCCCAAACTCCAGGGCATCCAAAACAATCTTTGGCCTCCTTAGCCTCTATGACCACTCACACAGATAACTGTTCACACATGCACAAGAACAGTCACATGTAAACATAACTAAAATAAAAACTTAAGGATATATAGGCTTTAATTTGACTTGGGATTAATTAGTATGTGAATTAATGCATCAACTATCATAATTCTTTTATTGAACAACTTTTTCTTAAAAAAGATAAATGTACAAATTTTAAGCATTTTTTGCATAAAAGTATATGAATACATTTTTGTCAGTACTTGGTTTTATTTAAGGTTTGATAGTGTGCATTAAGATCTTACTAGTTACAATGAGCATAAACTACATGTAAAACAAGATGTAACCCGGATTTAGTCAAAGTATTCTTGGTGTGTAAAAATTAAGCATATTGTATTTTTCTTTTCTTTCTTTCATTTTTTTTCTTTTCTTGAGCTCCACACAGTCTGTGAGTTGTTTCTGGAGTGTTCATAGCTTTCTGGGGTTAGTATCCAATTATCTATGTCTGCATAGTATGTCTGTTCTTTTGTGACTGAGTTATCTCACTCAGGATGATATTCTCTAGATGCAACCATTTTCTTAAGAATTTCATAAAGTCATTGTTTCTGATAGCTGAGTAGTACTCCATTGTGTAAATGTACCACAATTTTTGTATCCATTCATCTAACTGAAGGACATCTGGGTTCTTTCCAGCTTCTGGCTATTATAAATAGAGCTGCTATGAACATTGTGGTGCATGTGCCATTGTTGTATATTGGAGTATCTCTGAGGTATGTGCCCAGAAGTGGAATAGCTGGGTCTTCAGGTAGTACTATGTCAAATTTTCTGAGGAATCGCCAGACTGATTTCCATAGTGGTTGTATCAGTTTACAACCCTACCAACAGTGGAGAAGTGTTCTGCTTTGTCCACATTCTCACTAGCATCTGCTGTCATCTGAATATTTGATCTTGGCCAATCTGACTGGTGTGAGGTGGAATCTCAAGGTTGTTTTGATTTGCCTTTCCCTGATGGCTAATGACACTGAGCACTTTTTTAGATACTTCTCAGCCATTCAATATTCCTCAATTCAGAACTTTTTGTTTAGCTCTTTAACCCATTTTTTCAATAGGATTGTTTGATTCTCTAGCTTCTTGAGTTCTTCTGTGTGAAGTCTGAAAAAAAATGAAAAGAAAAGAAAAAAACCATTATGTTTATTCCTTACACACCAAGAAAACTTTGACTAATTCCAGGTTATATCCTGTATTACATGTACTTTATGCTCATTGTAAGTAGTAAGATCTTAATGCACACTATGAAATCTTAAAAAAAGAAAAGCCAAGCACTAACAAAAATGTATTGGTATACTTTCATGCAAAAATGCTTAAAATCTGTGCATTTATCTTTGCTTTTTAAAATAAAGTTCTCCAATTAAAAAAAGAAAGCTCAGTTATATAAAGGAAAAAAATCAAGTAACAAATTGATGCAGATTTTAGAAAAAAACTAAAATTTCAGAAGTTTTATGATATTGAAATTAGAAAATGTAAGGAAATTATTTGAATACTACCAAAAATTATAAAGGGGTAAGAAAACATTTCATAAAAGTTAATTTGGATGTACTTAAGAAGTTAGTAAAAAATATGTAAGAGTATGGAAATTATAATAAATAGATATTTCTTGTATCTTTCTGTGGGTGTGATTATAAAACATAATGCTTTGTTTTTTTGTTTGTTTGTTTGTTTGCTTGGTTTTACATTCAAGATTTTATTTTCCTATTGCTCTACTCTCCTATTTTTCCACATCCCATACCTCTTTCGTGTCTTTCCTGTCTCTATAAGGATGTCCCCATCCCACCTACCCTGCAAATCTTCCAAACTCACTGGAGACTCCAGTCTTTTGAGGGTTAGGTAAATTTTCTTTCAATGAACCGAGATGCTTGAGTCCATTGCCACATATGTGCTGGGGGACTCATATCAACTGTATGTTATCTGGTTGGTGTTAAAGTGTCTTATAGATCCCAGAGGTCCAGGTTAGTTGACAATGCTAGTCTTCTTATAAAGCCACTCTCCTACTCCTCAGTTTTCTCTAGCTTTTCCCCAGTTGAACAACAGAGATCAGCAGCTTTTGTTAGATGATTGGGAGCAAATATCTGAATTTGACACTTTTAGCTGCTCTTTGGGTATTTCAGGTAGTGGCAGTCATAATAGGTCCCTTTTTGTGAGTACTTCCAGTAATGGTGTCAGATCTTGGGGTCTCCCCTTGAACTGGATTCCCCAATTGGGACTGTCCCTGGACCTTCTTTTTCACATTCTTTTACTCATTTCCATTCCTGAAGTTCTTTCAGACAGGAACAATTATGGGTCAGAGTTTTGACTGTGCGATAGTAACCCAATCCCTCATTTGATTCCCTGTCTTTCTGCTGAATGTGTGATCTACAGGTTCCCTCTCCCCACTGTAGGGCATTTCATCTGTCCCCGCCCTTTGAGTCTTGAGGGTCTCCTACTTCCCAGGTCTTGTGTACATTCTGGGGGGTCCTCCCAATTTTCTAGCTCCTGAATTTGACTGTTTCCATAATTTCTGCTGGCCCTCAGGGCTTCAGATTTTTTCCCAATCTAACACCAGATCATATTCTTCTCTCTCCTTACCACCTGTCTCCTTTCCTTCCTGATTCTCCCTTCCTTCTTGTTGCTTTCTTCTTCGTCCTAAGTGGGTCTGAGGTATTTATTTGAACCCTTAACTTTTTAACCTTTTTGAGTTCTGTGTACCATATATTGGGTATTCTATACATTTTTTCTATTATCCACAGATTAATAAGTATATACTATGCATGTTCTTTTGGGTTTGACTTACCTCACTCAGGACAATATTTACTAGTTATATTCATTTTCCAGCCAAACACAGAATGTCCTCATTCTTAATAGCTAAGTAGTATTTCACTGTGTAAATGAACCACATTTTTCTGTATCAATTCTTCTGTCCTGGGACATCTGGTTTGTTTCCAGCTTCTGGCTATCACAAATAAGGCCAGTGTGAACACATTAGAACACGTGTCCATTTGGCATGGTGGGCTATCTTTTGGGTATATTCCCAAGAGTGTTATTGTGGGGTCCTTAGATAGATCTATTTCTAATTTTCTCAGGAACCTCCAAATTGATTTTCAGAGTGGTTTCATCACTGTGGAATCCCATCAGCAATGAAAGAGTGTTGTTCTTTCTCGATATTTTCACCAACATGTGTTGTGAAATGAGATTTTGATCTTAGACATTCTGATAGGTTTAAGGTAGAATCTCAGGGTCATTTTGATTTGCATTTCTCTGATCATTAAGAATTTTGATCATTTCTTTAGGTGCTTCTCAGCCATTTAAGATTCCTCTGTCCTGAATTAGTGCTTTAGTTCTTTACTCCATTTTCTAGTTGGGTTGCTTGGTATTTTGTTGATTAGCTTCTTGATTTTTCTTTTTTTTTTTATAATTTGGTTATTAGCCTTTTATAGGATGTGAAGATAGTGAAAGTATTTTAGCAGTCTATGAGTTGCAGATTTGTCTTATTGACTATGTCCTTTGCCTTACAGAAGCTTTTCAGTTTCATGAGGTTTCATTTATGAATTCTTGATCTTAGAGTAGGAGTCATTGGAGTTTTGTTTAGAACCCCCACCCCCTGTGAAAATGAGTTAAAGGTTTTTTTTTTTTTTTTTTTTTTTTTTCCTATTTTATCTTCTCCTAGGTTCAGTGGATTTGGGTTATGTTAAGGTCCTTGATCCACTTTGACTGGAGATTTGTGAAAGATGACAAATATGTCTCTTTTTTCATTTTTTTCTTACATACAGACAGCTAGTTAGATCAGCACCATTTATTGAAGATACTTTCCTTTTTCCATTGTATATTTTTGGCTTCTTTGTCAAAGATCAAGTATTTAAGCAAAGTAAGTGTTTTTTTTTTTTTTTTTTTTTTTTTTTTTCTGGGTCTTCAATTCTATTTTATTGACCAACATGTCTGTCTCTGTACCAATAACATGCAGCTTTTGTATCACTATTGCTCTGTAGTAGAGCTGGATTTCAGGGATGATAATTCTCCCAGCCATTATTTCATTGTTGAAGATTATTTTTGTTATTCTGAGTTTTTTTGCCTTTTCAGATGAATTTGAGAGTTGCTTTTTTTATGTCTTCGAAGAATTATGTTGGTATTTTAATAGGGCTTGCATTGAATCTGTAGATTGTCTTTGGAGGATGGTCATTTTTACTATTTTAATTGTGCCAAGCCATGAGGGTGGCACGTCTCTCCATTTTCTGAGACGTATTTTAATTTCTTTCAGTAATTTAATTTCTTTAAGTTATTATTATATAAATATTTCACTTGTTTGGCTATTGTTACCCCAAGGTATTTTGTACAATTTGTGGCTATGGTGAAAACAATTGTTTCACTATTGCCTTTCTCAGCCTGTTTATCTTTTGTATAATGGAAGACTACACATTTATTTCAGTTAATTTTATATCTTACCATGTTTCTGAAGCTGTTTTACAGCTAGAGAAGTTCTCTGGCAAAAATTTTGGATCGCTCCATTGTAAATCTAAATTTACACAATATCTGACCCCAAACCCAGCACTACAATGAATTATAGATAGAAAACCCAATACAACGAGAGGAACTACATCCTAGTAAAAACAAAAAAACTCCTAAGCAAGAAAACAAAGAGAAGAAAAAGACACAGACACAACTCAACCTACAAAAGCAATAATAGCAGGAAAAAAATATTCCTTGATATCTATTAACATAAATGGACTCAACTCCCCAATAAAGGGACCAAGGCTATAAGACTGGATACATAAACAAAATCCAGCATTTAGCTGCATACAGGAAACTCATCTCAGAGACAAAGACAGACACTATCTCACAGTAAAAGGTTGGGAAAAAACTTCCAAGCATACAGCCCCAAGAAGTAAGCTGGAGTGGCTATTCTAATATCGAATAAAGTAAATTTCCAACCAAAAGCTATCAAAAAAGATAAGGAAGGACACAATTTACTCATTAATGGGGAAATATGTCAGGAGGAACTCTCAATCCTTAACATATATTCTCCAAATAAAAAAGCACCCACATTCATAAAAGATACCCTACTAAAGCACAAACAATACATTTTACCCCACACAATAATAGTGGGAGACTTTATTACCCCACTCTCTCCAATGAACAAATCATGGAAACAGAAACTGGACAAGGACATGGTAAAACAAACAGAGACTTTGAACCAACTAGAATTAATAGATATATCCAGAACATATCATCCTAAAGTAAAAGAATACACCTTCTTCTCAGCACCCCATGGCACCTACTTGAAAATTGACCACATAATTGGACACAGAACGAGCCTCAATCGATATAAGAAGATTGAAATACTCCCATGAATCCTCTCAGATCACGATGGTTTACGGCTGGTCTTTAAGAACAACAAAGACAACAAAAAGCCCACATACACATGGAAACTAGAAAACGCTTTGTTAAACAAAAGCAGGGTCAGAGAAGAAATAAAGAAAGTAAGGATTTTCTAGAATTCAATTAAAAATGAAATCACAACATACCCAAACATATGAGATGCAATGACAGCAGTACTGAGATGAAAACTCATAGCCCTAATTGCTTCCAATAAGAAACTAGAGAGAGCATACATCAGCAACTTGACAGCACAGCTAAAGGCCCTAAAACAAAAGGAAGCAGATAAACTCAAAAAGAGTAGACAGCAAGAAATAATCAAAATTAGGGCAGAAATAGACCAAATATAAACAAAAAGAACCACTGAAAAAATCAATAAAACCAAGAGCTTTTTCTTTGAGAAAATCAACAAGATTGATAAACCCCTAGACAGATTAACTTGAGAGCAAATACAGAGTATAAAAATCAACAAAATCAGAAAGGAAAGTGGAGACATAACAACTGAAACTGAGGAAATTCACGAAATCATCAGATCCTACTACAAAAACCTATACTCCACAAAATTGTATAATCTGGAGGAAATGGATGAATACCTAGACAGATACAAGATCCTAAAGATAAACCAGGAACAAGTAAACTATCTAAATAATACCATAATAACTAAAATTAGAAGAAGTCATCAAAAGCCTTCCAACCAAAAAAAAAAAAATAAATAAATAAATAAAGGCCAGGTCCAGACAGGTTCATTGTAGAATTTTATCAGACATTTATTGCAAACATAACACCAATACTCTCCAAATTATTCCACAAGATAGAATCAGATGGAATGCTACCTAACTCATTTTTTGAGGCTATAATAACCCTTGTTCCTAAACCACACAAAGGCCCTACAATGAAAGAGAATTTCAGACCAATCTCATGAACATTTACGCAAAAATACTCAACAAAATCCTTGCAAATCGAATCCAAGAACATATCAAAACGATCATTCACTATGACTAAATAGGCTTCATCCCGGGTGTGCAGGAATGGCTGAATATAAGGAAATCCAACAATGTAATACACCATATAAACAAACTCAAAGAACAAAATCACATGGTCATCTCAATAGATGCTGAGAAAGCATTTGACAAAATTCAAAAACCTTCATGTTAAAAGTCCTGAAAAGAACAGGAATCCAAGGTCCATACCTAAATTTAATAAAAGCAATATACATCAAACTATCAGACAACATCAACTTAATGGTCAGAAGCTTGAAGCAATCCCACTAAAATCAGGGTCTCGACAAGACTGCCCATTCTCCCCCTACCTATTCAACATAGTACTGGAAGTCCTGGCTGGAGGAATTAGACAGCAAAAGGAGATCAAGGGGATACAAATCAAAGAGGAAGAGGTAAAACATCAATCTTTGGAGATGACATGATAGTGTACTTAAGTGACCCCAAAAATTCCATCAGAGAACTCCTACAGCTGATAAACAAGTTCAGCAAAGTGGCTGGATACAAAATTAACTCAAACAAATCAGTAGCCTTCCTATACTCAAAAAACACAAATATGGAGAAAGAAATTAGGGAAAAGATACCCTTCACAATAGTCACAAAAACTATGAATTACCTTGCTGTGACTAAGCAAGTGAAGAACCTGCATGACAAGAACTTCAAACCTCTAAAGAAGGAATTCGAGAAAGATCTCAGAAAATGGAAAGATCTCCCATGCTCATGGATTAGAAGGATCAACATTTTAAAAATGGCCATCCTACCAAAAGCAATCTAGAGAGTCAATGCAATCCCATTCTAAATTACATCCCAGGTCTTAATTGAGTTGGAAAGATCAATGTGCAATTTCATATGGGATAACAAAGGACTTAGAATAGCGAAACCCATCCTTAACAACAAGAAAATATCAGCGGGAATCACTATCCCTGACCTTAAGCTATATTACAAGGCAATTGTGCTGAAAACTGCTTGGTCCTGCTACAGAAATAGGCAGGTGAATCAATGGAATAGAATAGAAGATCCAGAAATTAGCCCTCATGTATATTGTCACCTGATTTTTGACAAAGGAGCAGTAAACATTCAATGGAAAAAGGACAGCCTATTCAACAAATGGTGCTGTACCAACTCGAACTCAGCATGCAAAAGACTGAAAATAGAAACTTTCTTCCCTCCCTGTACAAAGCTCAAGTGTAAATGGATCAAAGTTCTCTACATTAAACCACATACACTGAAACTATTAGATGAGAAAGTAGGGAAAACCTTAGAACACATAGGCAAAAAAGAAAATTTTCTGAACAAAACAGCAATGGCTCAAGCTCTAAGGTCATAGATTAATAAATAGGACTTAATGAGATTGCAAAGTTTCTGTAAGGCTAAGACCATTGTCAAGAAAACAAAACGGCAGCCAACAGAATGGGAAAAGTTCTTTAACAACTCCACATCAGATAGAGTCCTAATATCCAAGGTATACAAAGAGCTCAAAAAGCTAAACACCAGAGAATCAAACAACCCTATTAAAAAATGGGGTACAGAGCTAAACAAAAGGTTCTCAATTGAGGAATATCCAATGACCAAGAAACATCTGAGGAAGTGCTAGGCATCCTTAGCCATCAAGGAAATGCAAATCAAAACAACCCTGAGATTCTACCTCACACCAGTCAGATTGGCAAAGATCCAAAACTCAGATGACAACAGATGCTGTCGAGTTTGCAGAGAAAGTGGAGCACTTCTCCACCATTGGTGGGGTTGTAAACTGATACAACCACTCTTGAAATCAGTCTGGTGATTCCTCAGAAAACTGGACATAGTACTACATGAAGACCCAGCTATTCCACTACTGGGCATATACCCCAGAGACACTTTATTATACATCAAAGATACTTGCACCACAATGTTAATAGCAGCTCTATTTATAATAGCCAGAAGCTGGAAAGAATTCAGATGTCCTTCAGTAGATGAATGGATACAAAAATTGTGGTACATTTACACAATGGAATACTACTCAGCCACCAGAAACAATGACTTAACCAAATTCTTAAGAAAATGGCTGCATCTAGAGATTATCATCCTGAGTGAGATAACCCAGTCACAAAAAACAGACATAATATGCAGTCACTGATAGTGGGATGCTAACCCCAGAGACTCACACTGCCCCAGAAACAAATTCAGAGATAGTGTGAAGTCTAAGAAAAAAAAAGAAAACAAATCAAAACAAAAAACAAAAACAAAAACAAAAGTCATGCTCAATCCTTATACACCAAGAACACATTGACAAATTCCGGGTTACATCCTGTATTACATATACTTTTTGCTCATTGTAAAACAAAAAGAAAGAAAGAAAACAGAAAAAAAAACATGGAAAATCGCATGATCAAAACCATCACAGGTGAATTTTGGAAAGACCAGAAGAAAATTCATAGCAGGTAAACCAGGAGATTCTAGAAGTGGAGCAAAATGGTACTTTGGGTTTTGTTTTCTTAAAGCTGAATACAATTTCCCTTTAAATTTTAAAAATCAATAAATAGACTGATCAAAGGCCTATGATACATAATCAATCTGTACACTAAACTTAAATTTCAGTTCACTCTAAAAAAAAAAAAACAAAAAAAACAAAAACAAATAAACAAAAACAAAAAAAATACAAAACAAAAAAACAAAAAAAAACAAAACAAAACAAAACAAAAAAAACCCGAGTACTTTCACCTTCTACATTCCTTTCTCCAGGGGTCCAGGTGCTCAGTCTGATGGTTAGCTGCAAGTACGTTTTTTTTTTTTTTTTTTTTTTTTTTTTTTTTTACAGATTTTAGAAAATTATAATTGGGACAATAAAAAGAAGAAATTTTAGTAACAAGCTTGAATAATAGTGTTATATGCTCCATGTTACAAAATGTGATATTTATTAAAATTATAAATATCTACCTGAGTCATAATAGAAGCAGTTGGGGATTATCTTTTTTTTTTTTTCTTACAACTTTGATTAAAGAAGAGAGATACATGTACAGATGTTTTAAAGCATTTTGCCAATTCTTTTAGAGGTTTAATAGCATGCACTGAAATCACTTTAGTTACCATAAGCATGAACTATATGCAGAATAGAACATAACATGAAAACAGAGATTTCTTGGTGTTTCTAGATTAAACATAATGATCTATGAATACCAAAAATTGCCACAAGGCTATATTCCTAGCTCTTAGATTATTAATGATTTTATGTCAAGGTGTACCACACTCTGAGAGGATGATATACACTTATGTTTTTTTTTTTCCTAAGAAGGACTAAGGATTCAGAATTTGGCCATTGTTATTTTTGAGCTTCATATGGCCAGTGAGTGGTTTCTGGGGTATTCAGAGCTTTCTGGGGTTAGTATCCAATTATCAGTGAGTGCATATTATGTCTGCTCTTTCATGACTGGATTACCTTACTCATGATGATATACTCTAGATAAATCCATTCAGTAAGACTCTGGCAGAACATCTCAGGAGAAATATATATCAGGCTTTTTATCAAATACTTCTTGGCATTAGCAATAGTGACTGCATTTTGATGCTGCATTTCGAATAGATCCCCACAAATTCCACCAGAGAACCATTACAGCTGATAAAAAAGTTCAGCAATGTGGCTGTGTATAAAATTAACTCAAAAAATCTGTAGTTTTCCTATATTCACAGGACAAACATGTGGAGAAAGAAATTAGGGAAAAATACACTACACATTAGTCAAAAAATATGAAATAATTGGGTGTGACTCTAACAAAGCAAGTGAAAGACCTGTATGACAAGAATTTCAAACCTCGAAAAAAGGAAATTGAGGAAGGTCTCAAAAATGGAAAGATCTCCCATGCTCATGGATTGGAAGAATCAACATTTTAAATATGGCCATCTTACCAAAAGCAATCTACAGATTCACTGCAATCCCCATCAAAATTCCAAACCAGTTTTTCATTGACTTGGAAAGAGCAATGTGCAATTTCATCTGGAATAACAAAAGACCTAGAATAGCAAAATCTATCCTCAACAACAATAAAACATCTGAGGGAATCACCATCCTTGACCACAAGCTATATTACACGTCAATTGTGCTAAACCCTGAATGGTACTGGTACAGAAATAGGCATGTAGATCAATGAAATAGAATAAAAGATCCAGAAATGAGCCCTCATGTATATGGTCACCTGATTTTTGAAAAAGGAGCCATAAGCATCCAATGGATAAAGTACAGCCTATTCAACAAATGGTGTTGGTCCAATTGGTACTCAGCATGCAGAAGAATGAAAATAGACCCTTTCTTATCTCCTTGTACAAAGCTCAAGTGTAAGTGAATCAAAGATCTCCACATTAAAACAGGTACACTGAAACTATTAGATGAGAAAGTAGAAAAAACCTTAGAACTTCTAGGCACAGGGGAAAATTTCCTGAACAGAAAACTAATGGCTCATGCTCTAAGGTCAAAGAATGACAAATGGGACTTAGTATGAATGAAAAGTTTCTGTAAGGCTACAGAATGTCAAGGATACTGTCAAGAAAACAAAATGGTAGCAAATAGAGTGCGAAAAGACCTTTACCAACCCCACATCAGATAGAAGCATAATATCCAAGGTATATAAAAAACTCAAATAGCTAGACAATAGAGAATCAAACAACCCTATTAAAAACTGGGGTACAGGGCTAAACAAAAGGTTCTCAATTGAGGAATATCAAATGACTGAGAAACAACAAAGGAAGTGCTCCACATCCCTAGCCATCAGGGAAATGCAAATCAAAACAACCCTGAGATTCTACCTCACACCAGTCAGATTGGCCAAGATCCAAAACTCAGATGACAGCAGATGCTGGCATGGTTGAGGAGAAAGAGGAACACTTCTCCAGTGTTGGTGGGGTTGTAAACTGATAGAACCACTCAGGAAATCAATTTAGCGATTCCTCAGAAAATTGGACATAGTACTACCTGATTATCTAGCTCTTCCACTTCTGGGCATATACCCCAGAGACACTCCAATAAACAAACAAATCACATGCACCACAATGTTCATAGCAGCTCTATTTATAATAGCCAGAAGCTGGAAAGAACCCAGATGTCCTTTAGTAGATGAATGGATACAAATAGCGTGGTACATTTACACAATGGAGTACTACTCAACTATCAGAAACAATGACTTAACAAACTTCTTAAGAAAATGGATGCATTTAGCGAATATTATCCTGAGTGAGATAACCCAGTCACAAAAGAACAGACATAATATGCAGTCACTGATAATGGGATACTAACCCTAGAAAGCTCTGAACACCCGACAAACAACTCATTGACTGGGTGAAGTTCAAGAAAAACGAAACAAAACAAAACAAAACAAAAACATTATGCTAAATCCTTACACACCAAGAAAACTGACTAATTCTGGGTTACATCCTGTTTTACATGTACTTTTTGTTCATTGTATCTAGTAAGACCTTAATGCACACTATAAAACCTTTGGGAAAAAAAGCCAAGCACTGACAAAAATATATTCGTATACATTTATGCAAAAATGTTTAAGATTTGTTTATTTTATCTTTGCTTTTTAAAAATAAATTTGTTATAAAAAAAAGAAAGAAAAGGAAATATTTTTGCTGTAAAGCACACTGCAGGAAACACAGAATTTGTTCATTAAATTTAGTTAGTAATAAAGTATCAACTCAACTGGCATATGTGATGAATCCTACAAAAGTTCCCCTGCCTTTCAAAGATAAGCTATGTTGTACCTCTACATTCACAAACATGCAATGTGCATTTAAGAATTGGGCATGGTTCTGGAAGGGCAGAACTTTGCTATATGAGTAGAAAGCGTAAGACAAGGTACAATAGCAGGGTGGATCAGGGGAATGGGAGGTAATCTGCTAATGCACTGTGCCTTTACTTGTGCTGAGGAAAATGAAATGAAAACAGTCTTTCATTCCTACTAAGTTATGTTAGCTACCCAGTTACTGTTTTAAGTTTTAATAAAATTTCTTTAAGCTAAATCTTAGCTAAAACAAAGTATAGCTTTTCTTTCCATTGGCTAAATTATTTGGATCAGAAGGCTACTATTAGGGACTTTTATTCCAGGAACAATGCAAACCTTCAGTGCTGGTACCATGGCTTTTTTGTTTGTTTGTTTGTTTGTTTGTTTTTGTTTTGTTTTGGGAGTATACATAGTCACAGGTACAACTACAAAGAGAGCAATTAAGATGATGTGTCAGGTGTGGAAATAAATGTTTCTATTGCACATGTAAATGTTGTTTTTTCAAAGGTATGAAGCAGAAAAAAAAGAATCATTGAAATACCAACCATTGTATGACTCAGGAAAATAATCAGACTTTTCTCATCAATGCATGACTACACTTAAATGTTAATTTGTTAAAAGTAAGCACTATCTGTACAATAGCACAAGAGAATCTATTGACTAATTGATTGGTTTTCTTTACTCAATAGAATAAAAGCACGCATGCTGACTGAGATGCATGTATTTGATGGCACAGTCCAAGTATTTTCTTTTTTGCTTTTCTGTTCTCACCCCATTTATTAAAGAAATGTAAAAAAAGATATAATGCAAAACAAAAACCCATCAACCATCTTCTCCTTTTTTTTTCATTAGTTTATTGAATTGTTTTCTTAAACTTTTTTCCTCGGGTATACATAGGCCTGCAGTTCCTAATTCTCCACTCACCACTAGAGGACTGGCTCACCTGCTGTCTAGTGATGCTGCATTGGCGAGCAGACCATGATTCAGTGACTGATCTGGGCACTCTGGAGCTAGTCATGTTCTACTTCCAGACATTTCCTTGGGGGTTTGAACACAGAATGGGAGGTAGACACCCATGTCACAGACCCACCACATTTCTGCTTGACTGGGTGTGTAGCATTTTCTATAACCACAAATTTCTAAACCCTCCAAATTTCTAATATTTACTGTACTTACTTTGCCCATTTGCATGATTTCTTTTAATAGCATACTCTACTGTTCTTATTTAACTTTAGTAATATAAGTACCATCATTCTTAAAATAGAGTCTCTCAAATTATATGTATGATAAACCTCTTAATTAATATTTGAGAAGAGGCTGCATTGATTATTACTTCAAATACTAGTAACCAGAACAGGCTACACAAACATGAAAAAAAATATTCAAAAAGTAAAATAAATTTCTGTACATGACACCTCCATTGCACTAATGAACTAAAATTACACAAAAGGTTCGTATGATTGGGCATGTCAACAATTCATCATAGAAGGGTGAGTGCAAAAAGGTCTCACTACTCCCTGGAAATATCTTATCAGTTAATAGTTGCTGGAGGAAGAAGTGTTATTTTCTTCAGTGTGATAAATGCTGACAATTTTCCCAAGTTTCAGTAAATAACCTCCCACACTTGCTCATGCAAGCAACCCTAATTAGACTCAGTGGGTCACATACAAGGAGTGCCTGGAAGGAGCATGGTGACTTATTGGTATTAGGAGAGCTTCAGTTGGAAAAGGAGAGGATGAGAAATAGTAATGTGAGGTCAAAATCACTGAAACTCATATACCTGCATGGAACTGTTAAAGAACAAATATATGTAAATAAATGATACTCTGATTTAATTTCTAGTGGGGGTAAAATTCATTTTATGAGTATTTAATGCTATTAATGTTATTACCAAGTAAAGTAAAAATTTTAATTTTTTATGCTTGTCTACTATCTGGCTTTATTGATGATACTCAAAAAATATTAGGTTTAATTTATCTTGGAATTTAAGTGGGATATTGTAAATCATAAATTTAATGTTCAATAGTTTCTATATTTCTTAGAATGTATATCTTATTTTAATATTAAAGTAATCTCTTGCTTGTAAAGCCAAGCTCCTAAACAACTCAGATTTTTTTAGGAAGCAAGTGGTAATGAGGGGAGTGTAGAAGAAAAATTTCTAATCCTTACTTCCCCACCTGGGAAAATGAAAATACCACCAATATCAAAAATGATTGTAAAGATCCGTAACATATGTATTTGGGATGACTTTGCTAAAATTGATCATACAGGATGGTGAGTATACAGTTATATGTTGAAGTCTGAGTTCCACACATCTGACCTTACATCTGTGGTACCCTCCAGTAGGCCTTTCCTCTTCACCAGTGTCATCTGAGTGGCATTGCTTGATAAACACCTACCATGGTTTCAATCTTTTTCTTTTTATTCCTTGGCTTTGAAATAGCTGGCTTGAAATAACAATTGCCTTAGCAGGGACTACAAATGTTATTGGTTCCTAGTGTTTGATATGCTGTTTGAAATACTTCCCATTGAGCATCGTTTTGGTATATGTCCAGGAGCAGTATAGTGGGGAATTCAGATAGAAGTCTTTCTACTGTTCTGAGGAACCACCAGAATAATTTCCAGAGTGGCTGTACAAGTTTGCAACTCCACCAGCAATAAAGGAGTATTCCTCTATCTCCACATTCTCTCCAGCATCTGCTGCCCTTTGAGTTTTTGATTTTAGCCATTCTGATTGATGTAACGTAGAACCCTGGATTAGGTAACCCAGATCCAAAAGGACAGGCATTACATGTATTCACTGGCAAGTGTATATTAACCAAAAACATGCAAAATTTCAAGGATGCAATCTACAGAACTCAAGAAGGTTAACAATTCAAAACACTCAAATGAAGATGCCTAAATTCCACTTGAAAGGGAGAATAAAGCAATTATGGGGGAGGAGGCAGAGGGATGGAAGTACTTGGGTGGGGATGGATAGGTAGAGGAGTAAAGGGGAACATGACTGGCCCAAATCAGGATCCAGCGTAAGGGGAGGCTTCAATGTCTGGAACTATTATTGATATTAAGGTGTCCTTACAATGCCTAACATGGCTGTCCTCTGAGAAGCCCAATGAGAAGCTGAATGAGTCAGATAACGATACTGAGATACATAGAGACTTGATGCCCCAGGGAAGAGGGATGATGGAGGGATGGAGGATGGAGGATTACCCTCTTAGAAGCAAAGGTGAGTGGAAAGAGCATAGGGTGAAGAACTCTGGGAGAGGGGACTGGGGTGGGCCAATATTTGGAATATAAATAAATAAAATGTTTTTTTAAAAGAAAAGTAAAAGTGAAATTATTCCTGTGAAGTTTTGTAATGATCCACTAATTTTCCTTGTTATCAGCAATTTAGATATCAGCCTGTAAAAGAAAGTGATCACATGCCTCTCAGGCACTGATCCTGTACCAGAGGACCTGTGTATTCAGTCTATGGTCCTATAGTAGTGTTCTCACAATTCATTCAAAATCAGTGCACCTTATCCTGAAAAGCTGTTAATGCCAAGAATGCCAAGTAACTGCTCTGTTGTTCTTCGGGATTAGTGACTCCTAATAAAGTATTAACCTTATTAGGGAATTGTAAACATTCAGTTAATTGCTTTTTATTCTCTTGATACTTTAAGTAAACATTAAGTCACTCCCCATACTTCTGTGACTGCCCTGCAACCCAGAAGCTTCCCCTGCTCATGGGTCATGATGTTCAGCAAAATGACTTCCACCACCAGGGTCATGCAGGTAGTGAAGCCACATGCTCCACTAATAAATTTTGCTAACAGAAGAGACAAACCTAAACTCCATTTCCCAGAAGCTTTGGGATCTTCTGCACAACCTGCCCCCCACTCCTCTATTATTTCACAGCATTATAAAGGAAATTTGTCCCCAGATTTACTGATGCATCAGGGGCCACTAGACACTGCAGAAATAATAAAAGCATTACCTCAGAAGTACAGGAGGAAACCTATATCTCAAGAGAAAATGAAATTTATCCAGTATGTATAAATCCAGTGATCATTGTGGCTGCTGCTTGTCCCCATACAGAAGGATTTGCTGTACAATAAAGGACTTCAAAAATGTCAAGTGAAAAGTCATATATTAAGCAACCATAATAAATATTCTGTAAGCAGAATGAAGGATAAAACCTCCAGGTTGTCACATGTATCTCCTACCTTGTGTATCTTGGTCAGCTTCCCCACAAGCTGACCTGGACACTTAAAGTCTACATTTTTAAATGTTAGCCTTTCACTTATTCTTGATTATGAACTGTTACCAGTGCTAAACTATTAAAAACACATAGTATCTAAAAAAAGAAAACAATAAGTATCAGATTTCAAAAGGCTTTACATTAAGCACAAAGATAATAAAGAAATGGGCTTATTGGGCACTTAACATTGGGTTTTGCTAGCCACATTATATGTCAAAAAAATGTTTGATTTATTTTCAATTTTCCAGTGAGACAATTCATTCACTTATGTGTTTTTTAATGGTCCTCATAAAGCTAGCAAGTATGCTCCAGAATTGAACTAACAAAAATCTCTCTCTGAATTTGGTTTGCACACTATATGAAGCTGCCTTTTTAACATTTGGTTTGGTCCACCAATAGAAAGATATTAAACATTTAGATAAAGATACAAAAAAGAAACAGGCTGATCATAGTTGTAAATCTGTTCAATTCCTGCCAAAAGGGAGGCCACATTATGAGATTCTAAATCTCAAAGCCCATGAGATCTGCCTAACTTTACATGAATATCTCTTCAAATACTCCAGTGTTAGGTAACAAAGCCCAAAGACATGTGTCTGAGACTGAATCGTATTTTTATAATTTGGGACGCAGAATCATAAAATAACACTCATTTTAAGAAGAAAATTGTTATTATTTTGCGAGAAAGGAGGTAGATTGAACTCACAAAAAATAAAGTTGTGTAATAATATCAACATTATTTAAGCCAAGTAGTCATGAAATTTGGAATGAAAACCATCTCCCCTACTCACAAGTATAAAACATTTTAGTCTTCAGCCTTTTACATTATTCCTTAAAGCAGACAGGTTTTATCCTAACAGTTTGCAACCTTGGCTCCTTTCTTCTGAAACACACAACTAGAGTTGCCCTGAAACCTTGAGTTCATCTCTCCAGCATCCACCACACTCTTACCAGTGATATTAAATATTGATCTGTTCACATCTCTACAGTTTTCAAGGCAAGGAATTTGGGGGTAATGCATTAAGAATATTTTTTTATAATGTTATCATGGGACACGCACATGTGTAAAGATATAAGGGATTATCACGTAAGACAGTCTAACATGAATAAATACAACTGGATAAAGGTGGTTTATAGAACAAGGAGAGTAGAAAAAACTGTTTTGACTGAATGGCTTAATAATAGATCTTTTAAGGCAGTGGCTTTTAAATTGTTTGATGTGACCTCTTTGACAAATGTCTATGCCCAAAAAATATTCACCTTAGAACTTATAGGTACAAATATCAACAAAATAATTTTATGGTTATGAGTTACATCAACATGGGAAACATATATTACAAGATCACTGTTTTAGAAAGGTAAAATGAGAACCAAGAGGAATATGTGATCTTGGTGGGCCTCAGAGTAAGCTCTGATACAATATTAAAAGAGTTTTTATAAAAGCTCTTGTGATGGAGACTGTTGGCACATTTGAGTAGCAGTTACAAGAGACAGAAATACTATAATATCAACAGTGACATCTAAGAAAGTAGTGAAACCATTAAAGATGCCCAGTGTGGGAGAATGCAATGCCGGAGAGGTGGTAATGGATGGGTGGGTCACAGAGCACCCGCACATAAGCATGAAGGAGGCCTTGGATTCCTGTTCTTTCCAGGACTTTTAACAAGAAGGGGTGTTGGATTTTGTCAAACGCTTTCTCAGTGTCTAGTGAGATGACCATGTGATTTTGGACTTTGAGTTTGTTTATATGGTGGATTACGTTGATGGATTTCCTTATGTTAAACCATGCCTGCATCCCAGGGATGAAGCCTACTTGGTCATGATGAATGATGGTTTTGATGTGTTCTTGGATTCGGTTTGCAAGGATTTTGTTGAGTATTTTTGCATCAATGTTCATAAGTGAGATTGGTCTGAAGTTCTCTTTCCTTGTAGGGTCTTTGTGTAGTTTAGGTACGAGGGTTATTGTAGCCTCAAAAAAATGAGTTAGGTAATATTCCATCAGATTCTATCTTTTAGAATAGTTTGGCGAGTATTGGTGTTATATCCCCAATAAATGTCTGATAAAATTCTGCACTGAACGCATCTGGACGTGGGCATTTTTTGGTTGGGAGGCTTTTGATGGCTTCTTCTAATTCTTTAGGTGTTATAGGGTTATTTAAATGGTTTACTTGGTCCTGGTTTAATTTTGGAACCTTGTATCTGTCTAGGAATTCGTCCATTTCATCCAGATTTTTCAATTTTGTGGAGTATAAGTCCTTGTAGTAGGATCTGATGATTTCTTGAATTACCTCAGTTTCAGTTGTTATGTCACCACTTTCCTTTCTGATTTTGTTAAATTGGATACTCTTTCTTTGCCCTCTAGTTAGTCTGGCTAGGGGTTTATCAATCTTGTTGATTTTCTCAAAGAACCAACTCTTTGTTTTGTTGATTTTTTTCAACGGTTCTTCTTGTTTCTATTTGATCTATTTCTGCCCTAATTTTGATTATTTCTTGCCATCTACTCTTTTTGGGTATATCTGCTTCCTTTTGTTCTGGGGCTTTTAGCTGTGCTGTCAGGTTGCTGATGTGAGCTCTCTCCAGTTTCTCTTTGGAAGCACTTAGGGCTATGAGTTTTCCTCTCAATACTGCTTTCATTGCATCCCATACGTTTGGGTATGTTGTGTTTTCATTTTCTTTGAATTTTAGAAAATCCTTAATTTCTTTCTTTATTTTTTCTTTGACCCTGCTATCCTTTAACAGAGCTTTGTTTAGTTTCGATGTGTATGTGGGCTTTTTGTTGTCTTTGTTGTTGTTAAAGACCAGCTGTAGACCATGGTGATTTGAGAGGATGCATGGGAGTATTTCAATCTTCTTATATAGATGGAGGCTAAAGCAATATACAGCAAACCAACAACCAACATCAAACTAAATGGCAAGAAACTTAAAGCAATCCCACTAAAATCAGGGACTCGACATTGCTGACCACTCTCCCCTTACCTATTCAACATAGTATTGCAAGTCCTGGCTGGAGCAATTAGACAGCAAAAGGAGATCAAGGGGATACAAATCGGAAAGGAAGAGATAAAAACATCACTCTTTGCCGATGACATGATAGTGTACTTGAGTGACCCCAAAAATTCCACCAGAGAACTCCTACAGATGATAAACAAGTTCAGCAAAGTGGCTGGATACAAAATTAACTCAAACAAATCAGTAGCCTTCCTATACTCAAAGGACAAACATGTGGAGAAAGAAATTAGGGGAAAGGTACCTTTCACAATCATCACAAAAACTATGAAATACATTTGTGTGACTCTAACTTAGAAGTGAAGGACCTGTATGACAAGAACTTCAAACCTCTAAAGAAAGAAATTGAGGAGGATCTCAGAAAATGGAAAGATCTCCCATGCTCATGGATTGGAAAGATCAACATCTTAAAAATGGCCATTCTACCAAAAGCAATCTACAGATTCAATGCAATCCCCATCAAAATTCCAACCCAGTTCTTCATGGAATTGGAAAGATCAATGTGCAATTTCATGTGGAATAACAAAAACCTAGAATAGCTAAATCCATTCTCAACAACAAAAAAACATCTGTGGGAATCACTATCCCTAACCTCAAGCTATATTACAAGGCAATTGTGCTGAAAACTGCATGGTACTGGTAGAGAAATAGGCATGTGGATCAATGGAATAGAATAGAAGATCTAGAAATGAGCCCTCATGTATATGGTCACCTGATTTTTGACAAAGGAGCACTAAATATTCAATGGAAAAAAGACAGCCTATTCAACAAATGGTGCTGTTCCAACTGAAACTCAGCATTCAAAAGAATGAAAATAGACTCTTTCTTATCTCCTTGTACAAAGCTCAAGTGTAAGTGGATCAAAGATCTCCACATTAAACCAGATACACTAAAACTATTAGATGAGAAAGTAGGGAAAACCTTAGAACACAGAGGCACAGCAGAAAATTTCCTGAACAAAACACCAATGGCTCAGGCTCTAAGGTCAAAGATTAACAAATGGGACTTAATGAGATTGCAAAGTTTCTGTAAGACTAAGGACATCGTCAAGAAAACAAAACAGCAACCAACAGAATGGGAAAAGATCTTTACCAAGACCACATCAGATAGAGGCCTAGTATCCAATGTGTACAAGGAACTCAAAAAGCTAGACATCAGAGAATCAAATAGCCCTATTAAAAAATGGGGTACAGAGCTAAACAAAACGTTTTCAGTTGAGGAACACCGAATTGCCGAGAAATATCTGAGGAAGTTCTGGACATCCTTAGCCATCAGGGAAATGCAAATCTAAACAACCCTGAAATTCCAACTCACACCAGTCAGATTGGGCAAGATCCAAAACTCAGATGACAGCAGATGCTGGCGAGGCTGTGGAGAAAGAGAAACACTTCTCCACTGTTGGTGGGGTTGTAAGCTAATACAACCACTCTGGAAATCAGTCTGGCAATACCTCAGAAAATTGGATATAGTACTACCGGAAGACCCAGCTATTCCACTTCTGGGAATATAACCCAGAGACACTTTAATACACAACAAAGATATATGCACCACAATGTTCATAGCGGCTCTATTTATAATAGCCAGAAGCTGGAAAGAACCCAGATGTCCTTCAGTAGATGAATGGATACAAAAATTGTGGTACATATACACAATGGAATACTACTCAGCCACCAGAAACAATGACTTAACCAAATTCTTAAGAAAATGGCTGCATCTAGAGAATATCATCCTGAGTGAGATAACCCAGTCACAAAAGAACAGACATAATATGCAGTCACTGATAGTGGGATGCTAACCCCAGAGGCTTGCACTCCCCCAGAAACAACTCACAGACTGTATGAAGTCCAAGAAATAAAGAAAACAAAACAAAACAAAAAAAATATTTACAAATCAAGAAAACTTTAACTATTTCCATGTTACATTTTGTTTTACTTTAGCTCATTGTAACTATTAAGTTTTCAAGGCATACAATCAAACCTTGAAAAAAATCAAGTACTGACTAAAAATTATATTCATATAGTTTTATGTAAAATTTATGTTAAAATATGAAAAAAAAGTACTGACAAAAATGTATAATTTTATGATAAAAATGTTTAAAGTCTGTACATTAATCTTTGTTTAGTAAAATAAAGTTGGTTTTAAAAAATAGTACTGACAAAAATGTATAATTTTAAGCAAAAAATATTTAAAATCTGTACATTTATCTTTGTTTTGTAAAATAAAGTTGTTTAATAAAAAATAAAAATAAAAAAAACAAAAAAAAAAAAAGAAGCATGAAGAAGGGAAAATGGGATGGAGTTTTGCAGAGGGGAAACCAGGAAGGAATTGGCTTTTGAAATGTAAATAAATAAAATAACCAATAAAAAAAGGATTATACACATATTTAGAATAATATGTGATTTATAAATATCCTGAAAGAAAAGGTGGAAATAATAAAATATACAAGGATTCTCAACAATAAAATGATCAAATCTGTTTTATTTTATGTCCTATATTAGCTGTGTTTTTACCAGGACTCAACTTGAGTTGGATACATCATAGCTTCCATAGTTTTAAAGGAAAGATGCTCCAACACACAATAAGGACACATGCACTAAAATGTTCATAGCAGTTTTATTCATAATAGCCAGAACCTGGGAAGAACCTAGATGTTCTTCAGTAGATGCACTGATACAAAATCTTGTGCTATATTTACACAATGGAGTACTACTCAGCTATCATAAACAATGACTATATGAAATTACTAAGAAAATGGATGCATCTAGAGAATATCATCCTGAGTCAGGTAACCCAGTCACAAAAGAACAGACATAATATGTAGTCACTGATAATTAGATCCTAACCCCAGAAAGCTCTGAATATGCCAGAAACAACTCACAGGCCATATGAAGCTCAAGAAAACAAAGGCCAAAAATATTAAAGCCTTAATCCTTTTTAGGACAAAAATAAATGTGTAGCACCCTCTCTGAGTGTATTACACCTGGACCTTAAGTCATTAATAATCCAAGAGCTAAGGATATAGCCTTGTGGCAATTTTCATTATTCACAGATCATTATGTTTAATCTATACTCAACAAGAAAACATTTTCCATGTTATATTCTGTCCTACATGTACTTTATGCTTATGATAACTAGTGGGATTTCAATGCATGTTATCAAAACTCTATTAGAATTAAGTACTGATAAAAATATTCATATAGTGTTATGCCAAAATGCCTTTAAATATCTCTATATGTATCGCTCTTTTTTAAAAAATAATGTTGAAAGAGAGAAAACAAATAAACTGAAAAATATTTTAAAAAAAAACTTTGCTTTGCTCTTTCATTGTCAAATTGTATTCATTTTGAAATTGATCAATTCTTCTGTAAACATTAAGCTACATATCATAACACTTGTCATGACTAAAGATAGTTTCCTTGAAAAGGCCTGAGTACTCAAACTTACTTATAAGATATAATTAGTTGGAGAAAGAGTATCAAATTAAAAATGAAAATACTGCAAAACTACTGGAAATGTGTCAGAACCTGCAAAGACAGAGTTGTCTGAGGAGAAGTCTGAGAGCTTATAGAAGCATTCAAGGAAAGAAGACAAGAGCTGTGTTATTTCAGTTTCTTCCAACCATGGAACTGTTCTGTAATGTTTTTTGTGCTTGATACAGGTATAGTGGAAGGAATGACTTTACTTCAGGTTACTCATTATTGTTTGAAGTTGGTATCCAATTAAATGTTTGATCTCTCCTTTATTCCTCTATGGAAAACAGGTTTTTGTCATTTGTGGTTTGCCCTTGTGTTTGTAGAGAGTTTCAACTCACAGATACTTTACTAATGTTGGCTTTCTTAGCGTCAGTGTATGGACTGTCTGAGCCTCTGGATGAAGGTGCCTGATGTATCTTGGTCTGTGTTTTTATAGACTCCATTCTCCCAGGTTGTCTCCCCCTAGTTCAGTGACAGAAAGAGCATTGAAATTTCTATTTCATAATGTCCTAAACAATAAGTTTCCATTTTAGATAAAATAATCAAAAACAATATTTGTTATTTTGTTGAAGAGTACTTTTTTGGTATATTACATTTATCTTCCTGCTTGGATTTCTAAGTGCATGTTCAATGTGAGGGTAAAATGGAATATTTCCTTTCAACAATGAACCAGGGAATTTCCAAAGACATGAGTCATGATAGTTTGTGAGCCTAGTAGAGGAACTCAATTGATACTTTTTTTTTCTTGAAAAGGCATTAAAAAGGAGCTATAAACATGGAAAAAGGATAGCCTTTTCAACAAATGGTGTTGGTCCAACTTGCACTCAGTATGCAGAAGTATGAAAATACACCCTTTCTTATCTCCTTGTACAAAGCTCAAGTGCAAGTGGATTAAAGATCTCCACATTAAACCAGATACACTGAAACTATTACATGAGAAGGTAGGGAAAACCTTAGAACACATAGGCACAGGAGAAAATTTTCTGAATAAAACACCAATGGCTCAAGCTCTAAGATCAAAGATTTACAAATGGGACTTAATGAGATTGCAAAGTTTCTGAAAGGCTAAGAACATTGTCAAGAAAACAAAACGCCAGCCAACAGTATGGGAAAAGATCTTTACCAACTTCACATCAGATAGAGGTCTAATATCCAAGGTATACAAAGAACTCAAAAAGCTAAACACCAGAGAATCAAACAACCGTATTCAAAACTGGGGTACAGAGCTAAACAAAACGTTCTCAATTGAGGAATATTGAATGGGTAAGAAACATCTAAGGAAATGCTTGACATCCTTAGTCATCAGGGAAATGCAAATAAAAACAACCCTGAGATTCCACCTCACACCAGTCAGATTGGCCAAGATCCAAAACCCAGATGACAACAGATGCTGGCATGGCTCTGGAGAAAGAGGAACACTTCTCCACTGTTGGTGGGGTTTTAAACTGGTACAACCACTCAGGAAATCAGTCTGGCGATTCCTCAGAAAATTGGACATAGTATTATCTGAAGATCCAGCTATTCCACTTCTGGGCATATACCCCAGAGACAGTCCAATATAGAAAAAGAAAAAACAAAACAAACAAACAAAAAAAAAAAACAAAAACGCATGCACCACAATGTTCATAGAAGCTGTATTTATAATAGCCAGAAGCTGGAAAGAACCCAGATGTCCTTCAGTAGATGAATGGATACAAAAATTGTGGTACATTGATACAATGGACTACTACTCAGCTATCAGAAACAATAACTTAACCAAATTCTTAAGAAAATGGATGCATCTAGAGAATATCATCCTGAGTGAGATAACCCAGTCACAGAAGAACAGACATAATATGCAGTCACTCTTAGTGGGATGCTAATTCCAGAGGCTGGGACTGCCTCAGAAACAACTCACAGACTGTGAAGTTCAAGAAAAAAAGAAAAGAGAACAAAACAAAACAAAACCTACAAAAAAAAAAAAAAAAAAAAAAAAAAAAAAAAAAAACATTATGCTCAATCCTTAACACCAAGAAAACGTTGACTAATTCTGGGTTACATCCTGTTTTACATGTACTTTTTGCTCATTGTAACTAGTAAGACCTTAATGTAGATTATCACACCTTTAAAAAAAAGCCATGCTCTGACAAAAATATATTTGTATACATTTATGCAAAAAATGTTTAAAATTTTTTCTGTTATCTTTTTTTTTAAATAAAGTTAAAAAATAAGCCTAAAAAAAGAAAAGGCATTTAAAAGAACTCTATCTCTAAATGAATGTTTTTATGTTTCTTTTTTGTAGAAAACAGAATAATCAACTCCTTTTTTTTCAGAAGTGAAAATAAATAAGTGTATCCAAGATTCATAAATTTTGACTTTCTGAACTTACGACATACATAAATACATAAAACAATCTTCAAGTTTATTAAGTTGGCCAGGATGGCAGGTTTATGCCATTTATGTAAAAGAAAAGTGACAGTTTTCAAACTATTATTGAAGTTGTATACACCTAATTAAATTCTCAATTATTGTGTAGAATGTGTCAGTTTGAGCACACAGAATTATGTGTAGCTCAGAGTTACAATATCAATATTAAATCAGATTTATTTATAGAATCGTAATAATACCAAAAATTAGCCTGGAAGGTAGAGGAAAGAGAGATTAGTTCTGCAAGAATAGTCATTGAAAATCATACCTTTAGCTTTCCATATCCCATTGAGCAAGAACCTAAAAAGGAGCATGAATCTTGCCGGTGGGTATAGAGGAACCATTTTGGGTACCGCATGCAGATTACCATAAACTGAATATTGAAACTGTTTAAAAGGGATATAGATAGATAGATGGTAGATAGATAGATGATAGATAGATAGATAGATAGATAGATAGATAGATGATAGATAGATAGATAGATAGATAGATAGATAGATAGATAGATAAATAGATAGATAGAGATAGATAGATAGACAGACAGTTAGATGGTAGATTGATTTTTTGCACAGTATGCATATGCATGTCTGCTAAAGGCAAAATTTCCTTATTCTTATCTTGTAGTCTAACTTGTAGTGCAAGATTCTATTTGAAGACACCACATGTAGCAAGATAAAAATTGTCGTGTCATTCATCTAACAGATCTTAATCTCAGGAAGTGATATCCTTCTAAGAAGAGACATAAGAGATCTGACAAGATAATCCCAGAGAATAATCAGATGAGGACATAGGAGCCAAACAGAGGCATCACTGTTAGACATCACTGAAAATGAATTTCTGCATGATGTCTTACGCTTGACTTTCCATCATCGAAAAATTTAAAGAATGGTTATTTGTGTTGTTCATTTTATAGACTGTTTTTCATATAAGCCCAAACAGAACTAATAATGTATCATCAAAATCGTGTGTGTGTGTGTGTGTGTGTGTGTGTGTGTGTGTGTGTGTGTGTATTTACTCCAGAACAAATACAAACAGAGGTAAGGTAAGTGTGTAGGCTGCTTAGCCCTGCATTATTGCCCCTGGACAGCAGACACAAAGGGTTCTACCACCATACCAGGTTCTGCACCAATGCCACTCTAAATACATTTTATTAATGTGTCAGGTAGAACTATGTTCAGTAACTCTCTTTTCACATTTTCATAGGTAAAAGTCACTTTTGCTTTTAATCCAGATAGCTAAGTATCATTTTCTTCAAAATATCTTCTAAGTGCCTGCTAAGTTCATTTTTGAAATCTCCTTACCTCACCCTCCTTGAATAATACATTTATAATTTACTTCACACATATTCACAATGCAGTGCCATTTTATTCAAAAATGCAATTTATTTAAAGATACCTCTGATAATTATTTAAATTGGGACTAACAAGCAGACTATTCAGAGGGAAGTCATTGAAAATGGAACTCTTTCATTGTCATTGGTTATTAAGTACAGTGATCATTTATTGCCTTTCAAAATTTTGTTTCTTAATGATTACTAGAAAAGAAGGGGTTGGAAGTAACCTTCATGGTTTAAAATGCCCAACAGAGTTTGATAACATGGCAGAATTAGTCAAGAAGAAAGGATAGATTCTGAATAAACATATTTATTTTTCCCGTAATGTTCATTCAGATGATTTGTTTTGGGGAAATAAATTATAGACAACAACAGAGTACTTTTGTCAATCATACCTTAAAAACTGTTTCTTAACTTTGATTTCATTACCTACAGCCTACCACACCTCTGAATCCTATACTTTTCAGATTGACATCTTCTTGAGAACCCACTCTTTCCCTCTTTTGTCTAAGATTCTCTAAGGAAACTAACTGCATATCCAGACCAATAAAAACCAGGATAAATTTTAAGGATTTGTTGCACTACAGACAGTTATGCAGGCTGCTGTAATCATCAGTCAGAAGGCTGAAGACAGAGAGTCCACTGTTCAAGTGTGATGGATATAATGTTGCAGAATTACCTCTTGCTTCAGTACATCAGTTTTGTGTACCACTCACATTTATAACTGATTAGATGCGGTCTGGTTCTATGAGGTAGGACAATTTGCTTTTCCTGAAGTTGCAAATTTATCTATTAGTTTCTTTTGTTACATACATATTTTAGTAATCAAAATCTAATGTAGGTAAATATGCATTCTGTGTAAAAAATAATACTGCTACTCTGAGGATCATTAATTAAAATATTACTTTTTTTTCTCTCTTGCAGCTTTATTTTTAAAAAAGAGGGATACATATACAGATTTTAAAGGCATTTTTTGCATAACACTATATGAATATTTTTGTCAGTACTTAAGTCTTTTAGAGGTTAGATAGCATGCATTGAGATACCACTAGTTACCATAAACATAAAATATACTCTCTTGTTGACACATAAAAATTGACCTTTGATTGGATTTTTCTGTTTGTCATGTATGTATAGACACATACAATGGTCTATTACCTTGTCTGTTTTCCCTTGTGGCTGTGATTATGAAAGCAATTTAAGAGAGAACATATTTATCTCAAGTTCTAAATCAAGGATTCAGTCCTTTCTGGCTGGGAAGTGAGGGCAAAAAGTGCTAAAAGAAGCAGATCTCATAGGTCAATCAGAAGGATACAGAAGAATGAGTTTATCCTAATGTTCAGTACTTTGTGTGCATAAAGTCTAGATTTCAGCATGGAGCAAGGAATGGTTCCATCCACAGTGAGTGTGTCTTTCTACAATCATCTTCCAATAAGTCTAGATTGCCAAGTTGGAATATTGGCATTACCACCTCCATAAATTTGTATAAGTATTTATAGATTAATACTAAAGCTGAACTTCCCCATTGTTTTTATTCCTTTGAAAATATACTAACCTTTCTTTTTCTTTTCATTTTTTGAAATTTCTTATTTATGGATAAATTTTATTTACAATTCAAATGTTATACCCTTTCCCAATTTTCCTTCCATAAACCCTCTATTCCATCACTTCTCCCCCTGCTTCTATGAGGGTACTCCCCCACCCACTCACCTGCCACCTCCTGTCCCCTTGCCCTGATATTCCCTTACACTGGTTGCATCAAGCCTTGGTAGGACCAACAGCTTCTCGTCCCATTGATGGCAGACAATGCTATCCTTTACTACATATGCAGCTGGAGTCATGGGTCTATGCTTGTGTACTCTTTGGATAGTGGTTTAGTCCCTGGGAGCTCTGGTTGGTTGGCATTATTGTTCCTATAGATGTGTAAACCCACTTCAGCTCCTTCAATCCTCTCTTTAACTCCACCATTGATTGCCAAGCTCTCAGTTCAATGGTTGGCTGTGAACATCTGCCTCTGTATTTGTATATGAACCTTTCTAGTTTTCTGTTGGTATACTCACATACCAAATGTGTCTGTGTGTGTGTGTGTGTGTGTGTGTGTGTGTGTGTGTGTGTGTGTGTGTGTGAGAGAGAGAGAGAGAGAGAGGGGGGGGAGAGGAAGAGAGAGAGAGAGAGAGAGAGAGAGAGAGAGAGAGAGAGAGAGAAAGAGAGAGAGGGAAGAGGAGAGAGAGAAAAGCAGAGGAGACAGGAAAAAGGAGATTTTAAGGCAAACCACATCTTCATGTGTGCACATACATAGCAAACATAATCTACTCAGACAATTTAGTGTTTCACAGAGCCATCTATGATTCTTTGTCTTTATTTCTCTCTGTGTGCTCCCCCCGTGTGTGTGTGTGTGTGTGTGTGTGTGTGTGTGTGTGTGTGTTTGTGTGTGTGTGTTTGTGTGTAACATTAAAGTTGATCACCAAGACATGGTTGTAGAGAGAGGGAAATTGTTTATGATATACACTTAAGTGGTCATGTAGAAAGTTCAAATCCTAAATACTGAAAAATAAATAAATACTAAACATACGTGATAGTTTGAAAATTTCCCCCATAGGCTCATGGGAATGGCACTATTATTAGGGGTTGCCTGTTTGGTTAGGTATGGCCTGGTTGCAAGGTTATTTACTGGAGATGGGCTTTGAGGTTTCAAGTGATCAAGCCAAATCTGGTGACTTTCTCTTCTTGTTGCCTGCATTTTGGGTTATAGAAGTCTTAAATATACAAGGATAGAGAACTTCAGACCCATCTCACTCATGAACATTGAGTTGAATTGAATATGCAAAAATACTCAAAAAATCCTTGCAAACCGAATCCAAGAACACATCAAAACAATCATTCACCATGATCAAGTAGGCTTTATCCCAGGAATGCAGGGATGGTTTAAAATAAGGAAATACATCAATGTAATCAACCATATAAACAAACTCAATGAAAAAAAACAAAAAAACAAACAAACAAACAAAAAACATATGGTTATCTCACTAGATGCTGAGAAAGCATTTGACAAAATCCAAGACCACTTCATGTAAAAGTCTTGGAAAGAACAGGAATCCAAGGCCCATACCTAAACATAATAAAACCAATATACAGCAAACCAACAGCAAACATCAAACTTAACAATGGGAAAATTGAAGCAATCCCACTAAAATCAGAGACTTGACAAGGCTTCCCACTCTCCCCCTACCCATTAAACATAAAACTGAAAGTCCTGACCAGAGCAATTAAACAGCAAAAGGAAATCAAAGGGATATAAATTAGAAAGGAAGAAGTAAAAACATCACTATTTGCAGATGACATGATAGTATACTTAAGGAACCCTACAACTTCCACCAAAGAATTCCTACAGTTGATAAACAAGTTCAGCAAAGTAGCTGGATATAAAATTAACTCAAACAAATCAGTAGCCTTCCTATACTCAAAGGACAAAAATGTAGAAAAAGAAATTAGGGAAAAGATACCCTTTACAATTATCACAAAACTATGAAGTACCTTGGTGTGACTCTAACTAAGCAAGTGAAGGACCTGTATGACAAGAACTTCAAACCTCTAAAGAAGGAAATTGAGGAAGATCTCAGATAATGGAAAGATCTCCAATGCTCATGGATTGGAAGGATCAACATTTTAAAAATGGCCATCTTACCCAAAGCAATCTACAGATTTCAATGCAATCCCCATCAAAATTCCAACCCAGTTCTTCATTGAGTTGGAAAGAGCAATGTGCAATTTTATCTAGAATAACAAAAGAACAATAATAGCAAATGCATCTTCAACAACAAGAAAACATAGGAAGAAATCACTGTCCCTGACGTCAAGCTATATTACAAGGAAATAGTGCTGAAAACTTCATGATACTGGTACAGAAACAGGCAGGTGGATCAATGGAATAGATTAGAAGATCCAGAAATGAGCCCTCAGTTATATGGTAAGCTGATTTTTGACAAAAGAGCTCAAAACATTCAATGGAAAAGGGACAGCATATTCAACAAATGGAGTTGGTCCAACTGGCACTCAGCATGCAGAAGAATGTAAATAGACCCTTTCTTATCTCATTTTACAAAGCTCAAGTGTAAGTAGCTCAACGATCTCTACATTAAACCAGGTACACTGAAACTATTAGATGAGAAGTTATGGGAAACCTTAGAACTCATAGAAACGGGAGAAAATTTTCTGAACTGAACACCAATGGCTCCAGCTCTATGGTCAAAGATACATGGACTGCAATGTTCATTACAGCTCTATTTATAATAGCCAGAAGCTGGAAAGAACCCAGATGCCCACTCTCCCCCTACCTATTCAACATAGTACTTGAAATCCTCGCTGGAGCAATTAGATAGCAAAAGGAGATCAAGGGGATACAAATAGGAAAGGAAGAGATAAAAACATCACTCTTTGCCAATGACAAAATAGTGTACTTGAGTGACCCCAAAAATTCCACCAGAGAACTTCTACAGCTGATAAACAAATTCAGCAAAGTGGTTGGATTCAAAATAAACTCGAACAAATTAGTAGCCTTCCTATACTCAAAGGACAAACATGTGGAAAAAGAAATTAGGGAAAAGGTACCCTTCACAATCGTCACAAAAACTATGAAATACCTTGGTGTGATTCTAACTAAGTAAGTGAAGGATGAGCCCTCATGTATATGGTCACCTGATTTTTGACAAGGAGCAGTAAACATTCAATGGAAAAAGGAAAGTCTATTCAACAAATGGTGCTGGTCCAACTGGCACTCAGCATGCAAAAGAATAAAAATAGACCCTTTCTTATCTCCTTGTACAAAGCTCAAGTGTAAGTTGATAAAGATCTACACATTAAACCAGATACACTTAAACTCTTAGATGAGAAAGTAGGGAAAACCTTAGAACACATAGGCACAGGAGAAAATTTCCTGAACAAAACACCAATGGCTCAAGCTCTAAGGTCAAAGATTAACAAATGGGACTTAATGAGATATCAAAGTTTCTGTAAGGCTAAGGACATCGTCAAGAAAACAAAATGGCAACCAACAGAATGGGAAAAGATCTTTACCAACACCACATCAGATAGAGGTCTAATATCCAAGGGTATACAAGGAACTCAAAAAGCTAGACACCAGAGAATCAAATAACGCTATTAAAAAATGGGGTACAGAGGTAAAGAAAACGTTCTCAGTTGAGGAACACTGAATAGCCGTGAAACATCTGAGGAAATGCTTGACATCCTTAGCCATCAGGGAATTGCAAATCAAAACAACCCTGAGATTCCACCTCACACCAGTCAGATTGGCCAAGATCTAAAAATCAGATGACAGCAGTTGCTGGAGAGGCTGCGGAGAAAGAGGAACACTTCTCCACTGTTGGTGGGGTTGCAAACTAATACAACCACTCTGGAAATCAGTCTGGCGATACCTCAGAAAATTGGATATAGTACTACCTGAAGACCCAGCTAATCCACTTCTGGGCATATACCCCAGAGACACTTTAATACACAACAAAGTTATATGCACCACAATGTTCATAGCGGCTCTATTAATAATAGCCAGAAGCTGGAAAGAACCCAGATGTCCTTCAGTAGATGAACGGATACAAAAATTGTGGTACATTTACACAATGGAATACTACTCAGCCACCAGAAACAATGACTTAACCAAATTCTTAAGAAAATGCCTGCATCTAGAGAATATCATTCTGAGTGAGATAACCCCATCACAAAAGAACAGACATAATATGCAGTCACTGAAATAAAGAAAAAATATATATATATATAAAGAAAACTATATATATATATATATATATATATACATATATATATATATATATATATATATATATTTGTTTGGTATATATATATATACCAAACAAGAAGACTTTGACTATTTCCATGTTGCGTTTTGTTTTGCATGTACTTTATGCTCATGGTAACTATTAGGTTTTCAATGCATACTGTCAAGTCCTTGAAAAAATCAAGTACTGACTAAAAAATATATTCACATAGTTTTATGTAAAAATTATTTTAATATCTGAAAAAAGTACTGACAAAAATGTATAATTTTAAGCAAAAAATGTATAAAATCTGTACATTTATCTTTGTTTTGTAAAATAAAGTCGTTTAAAAAAAAAGGAAAAAAAAATCCAGCAAAACACACACACACACAAAAAAAAAAAAGAAAGTGTATGGAGTAAAATCCAGGAAAGGTGATAACATTCAAAATGTAAATAAACTATATACACAAACATGCAATATTAGTTTCAAATTTGTATTTTTTCTATTGCATATTTCAACACTTATGGTACTCTTAATTCTAAAATTTACATGCAATTTTATTGAATCCTATTTCTCCTTGTTTAATCTCTTTAATATAATGGATTGTGTATGTAATTTTCCTTTGTATGATTTCTCTGATGGTTGCTTTGAAATTAATGTACAAAAAATTGTAACATCTGCTTTCCTCTGATGGCATCTGCTGAATGTTTTCTTTTTGATGGGTTATAATCTTTCCTATTTCCCCCTGGTAAACATCATGTATGAATTGTAATAAAAAAGTTTGTGTATTATACCCAAACCAAAAACATAAGAAGAGAAAATTTTCTCACAACAGATGAAGCACATTAAAAACAAAACAAAACAAAATAAAACAACAACAACAAAAAACAAACCGTGAACAATTAATGACCTATAATAGAAACTTGATGTAAAGGGGGGAAAGTGAATATTTTATCACAGAAATTAATATACAAAAATTATCCCTCCTTTAAGTGTCCGTTGCTGAACCACCCACCAAAACACAAATAATCTGGCTCATATAAATCTAACAGTGTGAAGATATGTAAACAAATATCACATGACCGTAGGTGTGTGGGTTCAGTTTTCAGTCTTTTATTAAAACTTATGAAACAGGTTTATCTGTTAAATTCTCACTCAACCATTCTTCATAATGTTTCCCATTTCTGGACAGTATTAATCTTTAGAATAAATAGGCAGTGTCTTCTCAGTGGCTACCTAGCTACAAAGTATCCCTAACCTGGAGGTAGACATACTCAATTTCTTCATTAAATCCAGCAAAGGGAAACTGTAAGGAGCAGAAACAAAAGTTAAAAAAACATTATTGTCATAATTTATAGATTTATGACTTTTTAAAAACTATTTATCTACACAAAACATTTTGAATTAAGCCTTCTATACTCTTGGCCATTTTTATTTGAAATGTCTAAAAAAAATCTATAAATAGACTCAGAACCTTGAGTTTGCTATCTGGCCCTTAACTAGTATTGTTTAAACAACTAAAACCAGTGTATAATAGCAGTTATAAGTCTTGCTCTAAGACTTGCATTCCCAAATATATTATGTAGGTACAACACTTATATGAAAGTAATAGTACTAAATTAATTTCAAGTTTGTATGAAATTATAGCACTGAAAACCTTAAGTCTGTATCAAATAAATTCTATACCATTGTAAAGATGAAAACTTCAACTTTGTATCAATTACAAATATTTTTACCAATGTAAGATATGATGTTTGCTTAGTTACCAAATAAAGGTTATGTGGCTGTATAAATCAATCTGGCTAATTCCTCCCTGTTAAATTATGACCATTTCTAAATTGTTATAAAAACAACCTTACAATAACCACCTTAACACCTCAACACCCACCACCAAAGTCCAGGGAATCATGGCAAAAATATGTCATAGCTCCTTTAAGTTGAATAAATAAATGTTGAGAAATTAGAGATGGGGAAAAGAATGAGAAAACCGGACATGCCTCAAGAAGAAAGTCACACTGGCGGTTGTTAGAGTCTCTGATATCTGGAATTAGGCCAGTTCAGCATTCTGAAGACAAGCTTCATCATATATATATATAAATTTTTATAAAATATATAAAAATATAAATTTTTAATATTGAGGTATAGTTTTGGTTGGTCCTCTTGAGTTAAGTTTTTCAGGTGGCCACCTCTATGAAATATGAACCATATATCTTTGGAAGGCACACAGAGCCAAATCACACTTTTTAGAAACACAAAAAAAAAAAACCTTTCTCCCAAAATAGCATTTCCCTTAGTCAGCAACTAGAATATCTTGTGTCTTGTATTCTATTCTAGAGAAATAATATAATCATAAAGCTCAGAATCACACCCATTTTGAAATTTAAAACAATATAGAACAATGAATAAACTAAAAAACTGAAATATTTTATTCTTAGGCCTATAATAATCATGTCAAGAATTCAACTCGAATTCCCATGGATCCCACATCAAGAGAATATGAGTCTTGATATACCCTCACTAGCCAGCATCTGATCAACACTGTGGCCTTACTGGGACAATTCACAAAAAAATTAACTTACTATCATTAACAAATCAATAAATAAGCAACTTGTAAGACCAGGAACTTAGCCCAATATATTTCTATCTGTCCAGCACTCAATCTGGAACATCAGAACTTCACTTATTAATAACGTCCCTAATATATGTCTTTATTAACTCTGTTTGATGTACAGACTTCTATCTGTAGAAGTTATAAACTGCAGGTGAAAATTCCCATGTGATTTAGTTTAACCCTGTTCTCTCTTCTTCTAATTAGAAAAAACAGACTTGACTTGTACATTAATTTTTACACAATCTTTAAAACAAATAAAACAGTTTCTAATACATTTTCTTAAAATTCTGCCAAATTAACAAATTCAACTGCCGGTTTAAGCAGTACCATTTGTTGAAAATGCAGTCTTTTCTTGACTGGATTGTTTTAGCTCTTTTGTCAAAACTCTGAAAAAGGAAATCTCAGGCAATCTCAGAAGATGGGAAGATATCATGTGCTCTTAGATTGGCAGGATTAATATAGTAAAAATTGATATCTTGAAAAAAGCAATATACAGATGTACAGAAATCCCCATCAAAATTCCAACTGAAATCATCATAGAGTAAGAAAGAGCAATTTGCAAATTCACCTAGTGGTCAGCATGTAGAAGAATACCAATCAGTCCATTCTTATCTCCTTGTACAAAGCTCAAGTCCAAGTGGATCAAGGACTTCCACATAAAAGCAGATACATTTAAAATTATAAAAGATAAAGTGTGGGAAGTTCCTTGAACACATAAACAAAGGAGAAAATGTCCTGAACTGAATACCAATAGCTTATGTTTAAGACCAAGAATAAACAAATAGGACCTCGAGAAAATGCAAAGCTTTTGTTAAAGGGTACTTTAAAAAAAACGAAGTGGCAATCAATAGATTGGTAAATTATCTTTACCAATCATTCATCTGCTGGAGGGCTAATATCTAATATACACAAAGAATTCAAGATGTACAACTCCAGCGAACCAAATAATGCTATAAAATGGGGTACAATGCTAAAGGAAAATTCTCAATTTCCTTCTTTAGAGGTTTGAAGTTCTTGTCCTACAGGACCTTCACTTGCTTAGTTAGAGTCACACCAAGGTATTTCATAGTTTTTGTGACTATTGTGAAGGGTACCTTTTTCCTAATTTCTTTCTCCACGTATTTGTCCTTTAAGTATAGGAAGGCTACTGATTTGTTTTAATTGATTTTGTATCCAGCCACCTTGCTGAACTTGTTTATCAGCTGTAGGAGTTCTCTGGTAGAGTTTTTGGGGTCACTTAAGTACACTATCATGTCATCGGAAAAGAGTAATGTTTTTATCTCTTCCTTTCCGATTTGTATCCCCTTAATCTTTTGCTGTCTAATTGCTCCAGCCAGGACTTCCAGTACTATGTTGATAGGTAGGGGGAGAGTGGGCAGCCTTGTCGAGTCCCTGATTTAGTGGGATTGCTTCAAGTTCCCCACCTTTAAGATTGATGTTGGCTGTTGGTTTGGTGTATATTGCTTTTATTATGTTTAAGTGTGGACCTTGGATTCCTGTTTTTTCCAGGACTTTTAACATGAAGGGGTGTTGAATTTTTTCAAATGCTTTCTCAGCATCTAGTGAGATGACCATGTGATTTTCTTCTTTGAGTTTGTTTATATGGTGGATTACATTGATAGATTTCCTTATATTAAACCATCCCTGCATTCCAGGGATGAAGCCTACTTGGTCATGATGAAGGATCGTTTTGATATGTTCTTGGATTAGGTTTGCAAGGATTTTGTTGAGTATTTTTGCGTCTATGTTCATAAGTGAGATTGGTCTGAAGTTCTGTTTCCATGTAGGGTCTTTGTGTGGTTTAGGTACGAGGGTTATTGTATCCTCAATAAATGAGTTGGGTAGTATTCCATCTGATTCTATCTTTGGGAATAGTTTAGAGAGTATTGGTGTTATATCCGCATTAAATGTCTGATAAATTTCTGCACTGAACCCGTCTGGACCTGGGCTTTTTTTGGTTGGGAGGCTTTTGATGACTTCTTCTATTTCTTTAGGTGTTATAGGGTTATTTAGATGGTTCATTTGGTCTTGATTTAAATTGGGATCTTGTATCTGTCTAGGAATTCGTACATTTCCTCCGGATTTTCCAATTTTGTGGAGTATAAGTTTTTGTAGTAGGATCTGATGATTTCTTGAATTTCCTCAGTTTCAGTTGTTATATCGCCACTTTCCTTTCTGATTTTGTTAATTTGTATACTCTCTCTTTGCCCTCTAGTTAGTCTGGCTAGGGGTTTATCAATTTTGTTGATTTTCTCAAAGAACCAAATCTTGGTTTTGTTGTTTTTTTCAGTGATTCTTTTTGTTTCTATTTGTTCTATTTCTGCCCTAATTTTGATTATTTCTTGCCCTCTATTCTTTTTGGGTATATCTGCTTTCTTTTGTTTTAGGGCTTTTAGCTGTACTGTCAGGTTGATGACGTAAGCTCTCTCCAGTTACTTTTTGGAAGCACTTAGGGCTATGAGTTTTCCTCTCAGTCCTGCTTTCATTGCATCCCATAAGTTTAGGTATGTTGTGTTTTCGTTTTCGTTGAATTCTAGAAAGTCCTTAATTTCTTTCTTTATTTCTTCTTTGGCCCTGATATCATTTAACAGAGCATTGTTTAGTTTCCATATGTACGTAGGCATTTTGTTGTCTTTGTTGTTGTTAAAGACCAAATGTAGACCATGGTGATCTGAGAGGATGCATGGGAGTATTTCAATCTTCTTATATCGATTGAGGCACATTCTCTGTCCAATTATGTGGTCAATTTTTGAGAAGGTGCCATGGGGTGCTGAGAAGAAGGTGTATTCTTTTACTTCAGGATGATATGTTCTGTATATATCTATAAATTCTATTTGTTTTAAAGTCTCTGCTAGTTTTTATGTGTCCTTGTTCAGTTTCTGTTTCCATGATCTGTCCATTGGTGAGAGTGGGGAATTAAAGTCTCCCACTATTATTGTGTGGGGTGAAATGCATTTTTTGAGCCTTAGTGGGGTTTCTTTTATGAATTTTATTTGGAGCATATATGTTAAGAATTGAGAGTTCCCCCTGACAGATTTCCCCGGTAATGAGAAAAAGTGTCCTTCCTTATTTGTCTGATAACTTTTGGTTAGAAATTTACTTTATTCGATATTAGAAAAGCCACTCCAGTTTGCTTCTTGGGGTTGTTTGCTTGGAAGTTTTTTTTTTTACCACCGTTTTACTCTGAGATAGTGTCTGTCTTTGTCTCTATGATGAGTTTCCTGTATGCAGCAAAAGGCTGGATTTTGTTTATGTATCCAGTCTGATAGCCTATGTCTCTTTATTGGGGAGTTGAGACCATTTATGTTAATAGATATCAAGGAATAGTTGTTTCTGTTTATTGCCATTATTGCTTTTGTGGGTTGAGTTGTGTCTGTGTCTTTTTCTTCTTTTACTTTTCTTGTTTAGAAGTTTTCTTGTTTAGGAGGATCTCAGAAAATGGAAATGAGCCCTCACATACATGCTCACCTGATTTTGGCAAAGGAGCCATAAACATTGAATGGAAAAAGGACAGCCTATTCAACAAATGGTGCTGGTCCAACTGGCAGTAAACATGCAAAAGAATGAAAATAGACACTTTCTTATCTCCTTGTACAAAGCTCAAGTGTAAATGGATCAAAGATCTCCACATTAAACCAAATACACTGAAACTATTAGATGAGAAAGTAGGAAAAACTTTAGAACATATTGGCACAGGAGAAAATTTTCTGAACAAAACACCAATGGCTCAAGCTCTAAGGTCAAAGATTAACAAATGGGAATTAATGAGATTGCAAAGTTTCTGTAAGTCAAAGGACATTGTCAAGAAAATAAAAGGGCAGCCAACAGAATGGGAAAAGATTTTTCCCAACTCCAAATCAAATAGTGACCTAATATCTAAGGTATACAAAGAACTCAAAAAGCTAGACACCAGAGAACCAAATAACCCTATTCAAAATGGGTACAGAAGTAAACAAAATGTTCTCAGTTGAGGAATATCGAATGGCTGAGAAATATCTGAGGAAGTTCTCGACATCCTTAGCCATCAGGGAAATGCAAATCAAAACAACCCTGAGATTCCACCTCACACCAGTCAGATTGGCCAAGATCCAAAACTCAGATGACAACAGATTCTGGTGAGGTTGCGGAGAAAGAGGAACCCTTCTTCACTGTTGGTGGGGTTGCAAACTAATACAACCACTCTGGAAATCAGTCTGGCGATACCTCAGAAAATTGGATATAATACTACCCGAAGACCCAGCTATTCCACTTCTGGGCATATACCCTGGAGACACCTTAGTACACAACAAAGATATATGCACCACAATGTTCATAGCAGCTCTATTTATAATAGCCAGAAGCTGTAAAGTACCCAGATGTCCTTCAGAAGATGAATGGATATAAAAATTGTGGTATATTTACACAATGGAATACTACTCAGCCACCAGAAACAATGACTTGACCAAACTCTTACGAAAATGGCTGCATCTAGAGAATATCATTCTGAGTGAGATAACCCAATCACAAAAGGACAGACATAATATGCAGTCACTGATAATGGGATGCTAACCCCAGAGGCTCACACTGCCCCAGAAACAACTCACAGACTGTATGAAGTCCAAGAAATAAAGTAAACAAAACAAAACAAAAGAAAAAAATCTTTATACAACAAGAAAACTTTGACTATATCCATGTTACATTTTGCTTTACATGTACTTTATGCTCATTGTAACTATTAAGTTTTCAATGCATACTATCATACCTTAAAATATATCATGTACTGACTAAAATATATATTCATAGAATTTTATGTAAAAATTATTTTAAAATCTGGAATAAAAAGTACTGACAAAAATATATTGTATAATTTTATGCAAAAATGATTAAAATCTGTACATTTATCTTTGTTTTGTAAAATAAAGTTGTTAAAAAATTCTCAACTATGAAATATTGATTGGCAGAGAAGCACCTAAATAAATGTTCAACATCCTTAGTCTTTAGGAATTTAACTAAAACAACCCTGATATTCCACCTCACATTAGTCAAAATGACTAAGATCAAAAACTTAGGTTTCAGCAGACACTGTGGTTGTGGAGAATGAGAAACCCTCCTTCATTAGTTGTGGGAATGCATGCTGATACTACACTGAAAATTACTCTGATGGTTCCTCAGAAAATCAAACATAGTGCTACCTTAGGTTTTAGCTATACCACTCCAGGGCATATATCAAAAAGATGTTCTGACCAGTAAAAAAGACACAGACTATACTATGTTCATAGCAGCCGTATTTATAATAGCCAGAAGCTGGAAGTAAAACTTATGCATTTCAACAGAGGAATGGAAACAGAAAATGTTGTAATTTAACACAATAGAGTATTACTCAGCTATTAAAATGAAGTGGGAGTGGATTGGTGAGAGCAGGAGTGTGATGGTTAATATAGGCTCTGCCCAGAGATTGGCACTATTAGGAGATGTGACCTTGTTGGAGTAGGTGTGTCACTGTGGGTATGGGCTTATGCCCCTTACACTAGCTGCCTGGAAGTCAGTCTTCTGCTAGCAGCCTTCAGATGAAGGTATAAAACTCTCACCTCCTCCTGTACTATGCCTGCCTGGATGCTGCCATGCTTCCACTTTGACTCTAATGGACTGAACCTCTAAAACTGTAAGCAAACCCCAATAAAGTATTGTTCTTTATAAGACATGCCTTGGTCATGGCAGCTGTTCACAGCAGTAAAACCCTAACTAAGACAGGGAGCATCTTCATAGAACCAACGAAAGGGGATGGCAGTGGAGAGAACTGGGGCAGGTGAAACATTTGAAATGTAAATACATAAAATATTCAGTTAAATAAAAACACATGAACAAATTCTGTACTTTGACTTACATTATCCCAGCAATTATTTTTGTCTAGTGACATATTATATGAGGAAAAGTGGTTCACATAGTAACCCTGAATTTCAAATAGTGTTTGTCATCTTGATGTGTTTATTTAGATGTAATATTTGGTATATTTTTATGGCATTGTTTACATTTAATTTAGGGTCTATTTTAGTTTGAATTGGGATGACAATTCGGTCTTAACTAATGTAGCTTCTGTTTTTAATTTAATTGTTATGTATTATAATATACTCAAAATTTTTGTCTACTTGTGTTACTTAAAAATAGGACTTTTATAGAAATAGAGGTTATAGTTTATTGTTTACAGAAAGGAAATACAAAAATATCTGCACATACTCACAAGAGACCAGTTGAATAACACAAAGAGTAAGTAGATGGATGCATTTAATGTCTGAACTCATATCACCATGTTTGGTATTTGTATGCATGTGTGTATATCTGTGTGTGGATGCAAACAATTTAATAAGAATGCTATCACTCAACTGAAATGTCATTATGAACAATGTAGTTTCTTCAGAAAGATCTACGATAAGTCATAAGTTACTGCTGGGTGTTCAGTGCCTTAAGAAGGTGAGATATTAAGAAATGTAATTCTTCTCAAATGCAGATACATTAGAAAGGTGTTACTTCATTTACAGAGAAAGATTGAACATAAGTATTTAGTTATTATATTTTTTTAAATTGGCCTAATGTAGATCATATAACTCTTCCCAAACTTTGTATGTAGTGGAGATGATTTGGGCTTCTATCCTCCTGTTTCTACCTCTATTTAGTAGGACTATTGATATACACTATAATTCTCAACTCTTTCAATGTTGGACTAAATCTGTATACTTTACAGGAAATTATTCTACCCATTACTCAAAACTTTATTTTTAGCTCAAATATTTTAAAATGCATGTGCAACGCTTATGTTTTGCATCCAAGTTAAGAAAATACATTTTTCTGTTCTCAAATTTATTAAAATCATACATGTGTTAAAACTCCTAAAACATCTTTATAAACAATAATCTGGGTAGTAGATTTGCACTGAATTACAGCACTATGCTATCACTTTTTATGATGAATGTTTGCTAACACTAGCATAGTCATTGTACACACATATATACACACATACATGCATAAGTACATATAATAATTTGTGTGTACTAATCTAAAAGTAAGTTTATACTGATATCTGTAACAGTAATCAATCACCATCTGCAAAATCATCCTAATCTTCCCTTGGATGTCTGTGCTGGGTAGTTTCATCTAAACTTAACACAAGCTAAAATCTTCTGAAAAAAGAGACCCTCAATTATGAAAGATAACGGTTCCAGGATATCAGTCTGTAAAAAATCCTTTAAAGCATTTTTCTTAATTAGTGAGTTATGATAGAGGGGCCAGCACATTTTGGGTTCATGTTTTCATAGCATGACAGGTCTACAAGAAGGCAAGGTGTGTGAGCCATAAGTAACCCAACAAGAAGTATGCCTCCATGGCCTCGGCATCCTGCATCCAGGTTTCAGCAAGGCTTGAGTTTCTGTCCCAAATTCTTTTGATATTGAACTATTAAGTAGAAGAGTATGCCAAATAAACCCTTTTATCCAAGTTGATTTGCCATGCTGTTTCATCAATCAATGAAAAGCTAAGATGCAGGAGCAGTACAAGGACTGACACTGACTCATTTGCAACTTATCATCTGTTTACTTAATTATATGGATTTTCTTAATTGCATGATTTGCATGGGTGAAATATATCAATTAATAACTGCATATCATTAAACAACTATATCATTAAATAACTTTAAGTTATTTAATGAGTGTACATTTCTCATGTGTACTTTCTTTTATATCTACTCATTTAGAATCTATCATGTCAAAAGTTCCTTCATTCAGCATCTTTTTCACATTCACCTTCAGTAAGGTTGGTTCATGTATTAGTAATAACATTAGATTGTTTCACTGAACAGTTTTATCACATTCTACAATTTATTATGGAATTCCTTGACCTGCTAAATTATGTTTAAATATCCATGCATAATGTTCACTTATTCACACGTTCAGCTTTAAAATTCTATAGACTTTCTCAAATGCATAATGTCATATAGTCACAATTATGTCATACATAATAATTTCATGCTTCATAGATTGAAAATGTTGTCAGTGATTAATCTAATCAATGCTCTCACCTTCAGCCTCTTGACAAACACTAACTGTTCTAAAGTCACTATAGATTATATTTTCTAACAAGTTATATGTTGTGGGTACAATGCATGTGGCCTTTTCATTTTACATGGAAGTTTCCACTTGTAATTCAGGATGTGACTTGATAGCTCATTACTTTTTATTGCCAAACAATAACCCATTTTATGAATGAATTTTGTATAACCATTCATTCATTGAAGGACATGTTAGTGACTTCCAGTATTTCCTGATTTTAAGTAAAACTATATAAAACCTGTATGTAACTGAACTGGCAAACATTTTCCATTCATTTAGGGGAAAATCAAGATTGCAATTATAAATCAAATGACAAAGTGCTTTATAATTAAAGAGAAATTGCTTTATTATCTTACAAGATGACTTCATCACCTTGTATTCTTATCAGCAAGAAATCAGAAATTCCAGAGATATGCATTGCTGCAAGTAATTAGCCTTGTGAAAATTTCCATTTTATTCATTCTAATAAAGGTACAGAGATAAATCTTGGTTGTTTTGAATTATAATTTAATCTTCAGTGACAATTGGTCTTCAGACTCCTCTCTAATGAATACTCATTATTTTCATTTTTAGAGAGACATCCTGATATTTTTCTAACTTTAAATGGATTATTTTTTTTAATATTGATTCTTAAAAGACCTTCACATATTTTTTATACAAGTCTTATAACTATACATGTATATAGAAACATACAAACACCTTGGGATGAAGTCTTAATGTCTCCTGTAAATTAATAAAGAAATACTTATACTATTATTGAATACCAGTGTAGTTCTTTCCTCTTGAAAAGCAGAATCAATAAAATGAACACATATTCTTAAAAGTGATGAAATAGATTAGTTTACAGTGTTTCATGTTGGTCTACACAGTAAAGTTTGCATGCTGAGAAGACTGAGAAATCATAGCTTTTCAACTGGAAACCAGCTACTCAGCAGCTGGTACTGATGATCTTGAGAAGACCTTGAGATAGGGTAGATTTTGCATGCAATAGAAGGCTTGGGATGCTGTGTCCAGATGCCAATAAATAATGGCAACAACAACACCATCAATATAATAAATAAATTTATCAGCAAGGAGTAAATGTGGGCAGGCAAAAGCAGAGCTGAGTTCCATGTTTTCCTGAGTTTTCCTTACATTAGGTTGAAACTAGTATATGTGAGGCATGCATATGTTTTAGAGAAGCTGTGGTTCCACATTCTCTGTTTCCTCCAAGGGTACCCAGGTATCAAGGATGATGTAGAGTCCAGAATGGGTTGAATCTGCAGGATCCAGGTCTGGCTATGTGAGAGAGGGGTGAAAGCAGCAGGAGGTGTCATTCTCCAAGGATTTTAAAGAAACAGTTTTCTTAGATGGTCTTAGTGTATGCACACCTTTATTCCTTCATTCAGGGTGGGCTTGTATGAATGCATTTAATCACGGTGGACAAAGATTACATATGAACTTGAAAAGAGGAAAGAAGTTTTCAAGGTGAATACAAATTTGGCTGGAGTTTAAAGTACTGTGAATGTGTAATTCATGTAGATAGACATCCCAAGAAGCCCAGGTGCTTTCAGAGAAGGTTCTTAGCAAGAAAGAGTAAGTTGAACTTGCACTCTGCCAGGCACTATGCAACATTTCTCAGATAGAATATTGGGGGTCAGGAAAAAACCCTGGTAAGAAATAGTCATGCTCTGGCTTTGCCGAAAGACCCAGATCAGTCAAAATGACAATGAAGATTAAACATTCCATTAACTTCACTTTTTCTATACTTTATGAATTCTATTTTTGTTTGTCTCAAAAGCTCACCATTTTCTATGTTCTTGTATATCTTACATGTTTTATCTTATAACATTCATATGATTCATTGTACAATTTGCAGTGATTTTTTTTTTGTTAAAGACTCCAACTGAGCACTTAACACATTCTAAAGTTTTATTTTAAACACTGATGTCTGTTTATTCAGTATTGTTTGATTTTGAAGACTCCCATTTAAATCATGGCAGACACCACTGTGTGAGTCTGCTTCTCTACACTGAAAGCTTCTCCATTGATTCATTTGTGCATCCATTCACCAACACCATAGTACACTTGTTATTATTATTATTGTTATTATTAAATCAAAGCATGTATTTGTTGGTAAATTATAAATTTTTATACTTAAAACATTGCTGGGATATTATTTGTATGTCAATAAGAACATTTGGGAATATTTAACATTATAAGTAAAGCAAGCTTCTTAATAATAAAGATCATGTTGAATTCTTCAATGAGATTATTTTGTATATATATATATATATATATATATATATATATATACTAAATTAATTTTGTTACATTTTTTGATAAAATGTTTTTTCAAATCAATGCATAGACAATTAAACATATAATTATACATAATAAATATACATATATGACAAATGTTTAACAATTATTGGAATTATAAACCATTCCAATAAATCATGGGAATCCTTTTTTTGTTTTGTTTTCTTTTGTTTTGTTTTTTCTTGGACTTCACACTGTCTGTGAGTTGTTTCTGGGGCAAGCCTCTGGGGTTAGCATCCCACTATCAGTGACTGCATATTATGTCTGTTGTTTTGTGACTGGATAATCTCACTCAGGATGATATTCTCTAGATGCAGCCATTTTCTTAAGAATTTGGTTAAGTCATTGTTTCTGGTGGCTGAGTAGTATTCCATTGTGTAAATGTACCACAATTTTTGTATCCATTCATCTACTGAAGGACATCTGGGTTCTTTCCAGCTTCTAGCTATTATAAATAGAGCTGCTATAAACATTGTGGTGCATGTATCTTTGTTGTATATTAAAGTGTCTCGGGGGTATATGCCCAGAAGTGGAATAGTTGCGTCTTCAGGTAGTAGTATGTCCAATTTTCTGAGGTATCCCCAGACTGATTTCCAGAGTGATTGTATCAGTTTACAACCTGACCAACAGTGGAGAAGTGTTCCTCTTTCTCCGCAACCTCGCCAGCATCTGCTGTCCTCTGAGTTTTGGATCTTGGCCAATCTGACTGGTTTGAGGTGGAATCTCAGGGTTGTTTGGATTTGCATATCTCTTATGGCTAAGGTTGTTGAGCACTGCCTTAGATGTTTCTCAGCCATTCGATATTCCTCAATTGAGAAATTTTGTTTAGCTTTGTACGCCAGTTTTGAATTGGGTAGTTTGATTCTCTGGTGTCTAGCTTTTTGAGTTCTTTTTATACCTTGGATATTAGGCCTCTATCTGATGTGGAGTTGGTAAAGATCTTTCCCATTCTGTTGGCTGTCGTTTTGTCTTTTTGACAATGTCCATAGCCTTACAGAAACTATGCAATCTCATTAAATCCCATTTGTTATTCTTTGACCTTAGCGCTTGAGCCATTGGTATTTTGTTCAGAAAATTTTCTCCTGTGCCTATGTGTTCTAAGGTTTTCCCTACCTTCTCATGTAATAGTTTCAGTGTATCTGGTTTAATGTGGAGATCTTTGATCCACTTACACTTGAGCTTTGTAAAAGGAGATAAGAAAGGTTCTATTTTCATTCTTTTGCATGCCGAGTGCCAGTTGGACCAGCACCATTTGTTGAATAGGCTGTCCTTTTTCCATTGAGAGTTTACAGCTCATTTGTCAAAAATTAGGTGACCATATACATGAGGGCTAATTTCTGGATCTGCTATTCTCATCCATTGATCCATGTTCCTATTTCTGTACCAGTGCCATGCAGTTTTCAGCACAATTGCCTTGTAATATAGCTTGAGGTCAGGGATAATGTTTCCCACAGATGTTTTCTTGTTGCTGAGGATGGATTTCGCTATTCTAGTTCTTTTGTTGTTCCATATGAAATTTCACATTGATCTTTCCAATTCCATGAAGAACTGTGTTGGAATTTTGATCAGGATTGTGTTGAATCTGTAGATTGGTTTTGGTAGGATGGCCATTTTCAAAATGTTGATCTTTCCAATCCATGAGCATGGTAGATCTTTCCATTATCTCAGATCTTCCTCAATTTCCTTCTTTAGAAGTTTGAAGTTCTTGTCATACAGGTCCTTCAATTGCTTAGTTAGAGTCACACCAAGGTATTTCATAGTTTTTGTGACAATTGTGAAGGGTAACTTTTCCCTAATTTCTTTCTCCACATGTTTGTCTTTTGAGTATATGAAGGCTACTGATTTTTTGAGTTAATTTTATATCCAGCCACTTTGCTGAACTTGTTTATCAGCTGTTGGAGTTTTCTTGTGGAATTTTTGGGGTCACTTAATTACACTATCATGTCATCTGCAAATAGTGATGCTTTTACCTCTTTCTTTCCAATTTGTATCCCCTTGATCTCCTTTTGCTGTCTAATTGCTCCAGCCAGGACTTCCAGTACTATGTTGAATAGCTAGGGGGAGAGTGGGCAGCCTTGTTGTGTCCCTGATTTTTGTGGGATCGCTTCAAGTTTCCCATCGTTAAGTTTGATGTTGGCTGTTGGTTTGCTGTATATTGCTTTTGTTATCTAAAACAAAAGAATACATATCTTTCTCAGCACTTTATGGCAATATCTCCCAAAATGACCATATCATCAGTCACAAAACAAGCCTCAGTAGATATAAGAAGACTGAAATACTCCCATGCATCCTATCAGATCACAATACACGAAGGCTGATTTTTAATAACAACAAAGAAAACAAAAAGCTCATATATACATGTAAACTGAAAAATGCTATACTCAATGTTCAAAGAACAAATAAAAAAAGAAATTAAGGATTTTCTAGAATTTAACAAAAATAAAAACACAACATATATGAAAATGAGAGGCAATGAAACAATACTACGAGGAAACTCATAGCTCTCAGTGCATCCAAAAGAATCTGGAGAGAGCATACACTAGCAACTTGACAGCACAGTTTAAAGTACTAGAACAAAAAAAAGCAGATATACCTAAGAAGAGTAGATGGCAAGAAATATTTAAATTCAAAGCAGAAATTGAACAAATAGAAACATTAAGAACCATTAAATTAAACAACAAAAACAAAAATTGGTCCTATGAGAAAATTAACATTATTAAAAAACCCATAGCCAGACTAACTAGAGGGTAAAGAGACAGTATCCAAATTATCAAATAAGAAATAAAAATGGAGACATAACAAATGAAACTGAGGAAATACAATAAATCATCAGATCCTACTACAAACACATATATTCAACAAAACTGGAAAATCTGGAGGAAATGGATTCATTCCTAGACAGATAACATATATCAAATTTAAACCAAGACCAGAAAAATCATCCAAATAAAACCATAATACTTAAAGAAATAGAATCAGTCATCAAAAGACTCCTAAACAAATAAAAATCCATGCCTACCTGAACACCCAGTTATTCAACTTCTGGGCATATACCCCAAAGAAGCTCCAACATACAACAAAGACACATGTAGCACAATGTTCATAGCAGCCCTATTTATATTAGACCGAAGCTGGAAAGAACCCAGACGTCCTTTAGTAGATGAATGGATACAAAAATTGTGGTTTATTTACACAATGGAGTACTACTCAACTATTAAAAAATGACTTTATGATATTCCTAGGAAAAGGCATGTATCTTGATAATATCATCCTGAATGATGTTACCCAATCACAGAAGAACAGACATAACTTGCAGTCACTTACAATTGGGTACTAGCCTCAGAAAGCTCTGAATCTCAAGAAACAAGTCACAGATCATATGAAGCTAAAAAAAAAAAAAAAAAGCAAGACCAAAATATGGAAGCCTCAGTTCGTAGAAAAACAGCAACATTAACAAGAACAGCAACAAATGTATAACACCCACTCAGATTGGGGTACACTTATGCCTTACATCATTAATAACTTAAGAACTAAGAAGATGGCCTTGTGCTAATTTTTGCTATTTAAAAATTATGACATCTAATCTATACACCCTAAGAAAACTTTGACTATTTCCATGTTACATTTTATTTTACATGTACTTTATGCTTATGATATTGAATAAGATTTCAATGCATACTATCAAACCTTGAAAAAATCAAGTATTGACAAAAATATGTTCATATAGTTTTATGCCAAAATGTTTTAAAAATCTGTACACATCTCTCTCTCTTTTTAAAATGAAATTGTAAGAGAAAAAAAAAAGAATCTAAATAACACAAACTAAGATAACTTGTCAATCTCAGAACCTAGTTCTCTCACCACAGCAAATAGTGGATAGCCCAACTCACCAGAAAAACAAGATTTAGATTTAAAAATCATACTTCATGGTGATGATGGAGGTCCTTGAGGAACACATAAATAATACTCTTTTTAAAGAAGTACAGGAAAGTCAGAGACACAGGCAAACATGGTGAAACCCTTGACACTCTCTCTCCACTATCTGGGGAGAGATCTTCAGGAACTCTGAGGGTGCAGGGATCACAGTGCAGTCTGTGATCAGACATTTTGAGCCTCCATTTGTGCCAAGAGCCACAGGCAGTGTTGGCACTTAGCCACTACGACTAGCATCTTGGCTAAATAAGGCTGAGTACCCAGATGAGATTTATGAGCATTCTCCCTCCTAGGTCCACAGATGAACTCACACTCTCTCTCCAATGACTATCTGGGGAGAGAACAGCAGAAACTCTCATTGTGCTCAGGGCTCACAGTACTCCTTGGGTCTGTACACTTCAGGCCTTTATCTGCACACAGAGCTAGAGCCAGCCCATTGCCATCAGAACTCACATGTTGTTCTTAGAGAGCTGAACATGCATCCCTCTCCAGAGCCCATGGCCCACAGATGCACAAGAGAGACAAGCTCCATTCAGAGACAAGATCAACTCACATCACATATAAGAAGATGGCAAGAAGCAAGCACAAGAATCTAAGCAACTGAAAGGAAAGCAACATGGAAACATCAGAGCACAGCTCTCTTAACACATCATGTAGTGTGTATACCAACACACCAGAAAATCAGAATTTAAATGTCAAATTATGCCTCATGTTGATGATAGAGGGTCTTGAGAAGCACATGAATAACCGTTGAAAGAAATTAAGAAGAACACTGAAAACAAAAGTACAAGGCACTAAAGAAATGGTGGAAAACACAAGCAAACAGATGAAGGACTTAAACAGAGCCATTAAGTATCTAAATACAGAAATGGAAACAATAAAGAAAACCCAAAGTAAGACAACCCTGGATATAGAAAACTTAGAAAAAAAGGTCAGAAGTCATAGACACAAGCATCATCAACAGAATACAAGAAATGGAAGAGAGAACATCAGGGGCAGAACATAGAAAGCATTGACAAAACTGTCAGTGAAAATGTATAAATTCGAAAGCTCCTAACGCAGAACATCCAGGGAATCCAGGAAACAATGAAGAGACAAAACCTAAGAATAGTAAGTTCAGAAGAGAAGGAAGATTCCCAACTAAAAGGCCCAGTAAATATTTTTTATATTTTATATGAAAAAATATATAAGAAAACTTCCTTAACCTAAAGAAAGAGATAATCAAGAACATACAAGAAGCCTACAGACTCCAAATATATTGGACCAGAACAGAATATCCTCCTGACACATAATAGTCAAAACACCAAATGTTCAAAACAATGTATACTAAAATCAGTAAGGGAAAAAAGACAAGTAAAATATAAAGTCAGACCAACCAGAATTACACCAGACATCTCAACAGCAACCATGAAAGCTAGAAGATCCTGGACAGTTGTACAAACCCAAAAAGAACACACATGCCTAACCAGGATACTATATCCAGCAATATTATCAGTTACTACAGATGTAGAAACAAAGATATTCCAGGACAAAACCAAATTTACACAATATCTGTCCAAACATCCAGATAAAAAAGGATAATAGATGGAAAACTCCCAAACAAGGAGAAAAACTATACAATAGGAAACACAAGAAAATAATACTCTTGCAAGAAAAAAGAAGAAAGGCAAGCAAACATAATTCTACCTATAACAACAAAAATACAGGAAACAACAATTATTATTTCTTAATATCTTTTAACATCAGTGAACTCAATTCCTCAATAAAAAGATATACTGGACTGGAAACATAAAGAGGATCCAACATTTTGCTACATATAAGAAGTTCATCTCAGCAACAAAAACAGGAACTGCCTCAGAGTAAAACGTTTAGAAAAAACCTGTCCAGGCAAATGGTCCCAAGAAAGAAGATGAAATAGCCATCATAATATCGAATTAAATAGATTTTAAACGAGAAGTCATCAAAAAAGATAAAGAACACTTTTTACTCATCAAAGGAAAACTCAATCCAGATGAACTCTCAATCCTGAACATCTATGTTCTAAATGTACAGGCATCTACATTCATAAAAGAAACTCAACTAAAGCTCAAAGCATATATTGCACTAACAGAATACTAGTGGAAAACTAAAAAACCCACACTCATCAGTAGGCACATCATGGAAGCAGAAAATGAACAAAGACACAGTCAAACTGATAGAAGTTATGAACCAAATGATTACCAGAAAAATATAGAATATTTCATTCTACAAAAAGTATACACCTTCTTCTCAACAGCTCACTGCACCTTCTCAAAAACTGAAAATATAGTCAGCCACAAAACAGGCCTCAACAGATATGAGAACATCAATATATTCCCACCCATTCTATCAGATCCCCAAGGACTAAGGCTGGTCTTCAATAACAACAACAACAACAACAACAACAAAAAAAAAGGCGCACATGCATATAGAAGAAGAAAATTGTTCTACTTAATGATAACATAGTCAAGGATAACCAATATTCTCCAAACTATTCCACAAAATAGAAACAGAGGGAACTCTACAAAACTCATTCTTAGAAACCACAATTATGCTCACTTCTAAAGCACACACATACCCTATTAAGAAAGAGCACTTTATACCAATTTCACTAATGAACATTGATAAAAAATACTCAATAAAATTCTTGCAAACTGAGCCCAAGAACTCATCAAAAATGATCATTCACCATCATAAAGTAGGCCTCATGCCAGAGATGTGGGGATAATTCAATATACAGAAATCTGTGAACATAATCCTCTATAAACTAAATTCACTAAAGGGGGGAAACATTAGTATCTTTTCAGATGATAAGAAACCATTTGAAAAAATTCAACACCTCTTCATGTTAAAAGTTTGAAAAGGCCACCAGGAACATCAGAGATCCAGGGATGCAGGCCTGGTGAGACTACTGTATGAGTAGCCAAGGCACAGAGAGGTCTGGGCTGAGCACACAGAAGCTGCAACACCAGGATTGGTTCAGGGGAGCAGGAAATCTGCATTAGGGATGCAATTTCCACCCAGGGGGCCCATGTGTGTGCAGACAAAACCCTTGGGCCATTTGCCACAGGGAACAGCAGAGATCCAGGAACACATGACAGGTACACTGGAGAGACAGGAGGAACCAATCACTGACAAGACCACATAAAATCACACACAACAAGATGGAAAGAGGAAAGCAAAGGAACTTACCCAAAGGAAACCAAGACAAACTGGCAACGTCAGAACCGAGCTCTGTCATCACAGCAAACAGTGGAATGCCAAACACTCCAGAAAAAGAAGACTCAGGCACATAATACTACCTAAAGATGATGATGGAGATCCTTAAACAAGAACAGGAAGAAAAAAATAAAGAAATGGAAGCTTTTAAAGAAGAAAAATGAAAACCACACAAAGAACTCAAAGAACTGGATGAAAAGAGAACCAAAGAGATGAAGGAATTTAAGAAGGAAATTAAAATGGAAATTGAAACAATAAAGAAAACACACAAAGAGAAAACCCTGGAAGTGGAAAACCAAAAAAAGAAATCAGGAGTTACAGATAAAAGCTTCTCCAACAGACTACAAGAGATGGAAGATAGAATCTCAGGGGCCAAAGACAACATTGAAAACATAGACAAAACAGTCAGAGAAGATGCAAAAACAAAAAGCTTATAACCCAAAATGTCCAGGAGATCCAGGACACAATGAGAAGACCAAACTTAAGGATAATAGGAATAGAAGAGGGTGAAGAATATCAAGTAAGAGGAACAGTAAATATCTTCAACAAAATCATAGAAGAAAACTTCCCTACCCTTAAGAAAGAGATGACCATGAGCATAAAAGAAGCCTACAGAACTCCAAATAGAGTGGACCAGAAAAGAATTTCCTCTTGAAACATAATAGTCAAAATGTCAATTGCCCAGAGCAAAGAAAGAATACTAAAAGCAATAAGGGAAAAAGGTCATGTAACATATAAAGGCAGACAATTTAGAATCACACACGACTTTTTAACAGAAACTATGAAAGCTAGAAGATCCTGGACAGACATCATGCTGACCCTGTGAGAACACAAGTGTCAGTCAGCCCAAGCTGCTATACTCAGCAAAACTCTCAATCACCATAGATGGAGAGACCAAGATATTCCATGACAAATCTAAATTTACAAAGTATCTGACCACAAACCCAGCACTACAACAAATTATAGGTGGACAACTCATTGCAGGGAGGGAAACTACATCCTAGTATAAACAAGAAAACACCTAAGCAAGAAAACCAAAAGAAGAAAGACACACAGGCACAATTCTACCTCTAAAAGCAATAAAAGCAGGAAACAACAACCACTATTTATTAATATTCTTAATATAAATGGACTCAATTCCCCAATAAAAGACATAGGCTATTAGACTGGAATCATAAACAGAATCCAGCATTTGGCTGCAAGCAGGAAACTCAACTTAGAGACAAAGACAGACACTATCTCAGAGTAAAAGTTTGGAAAAAAACCTTCCAAACAAACGCCTCCAAGAAACAAGATGGAGTAGCCATTCTAATATCGAATAAAGTAGATTTTCAACCAAATGATGTCAAAAAGATAAATAAGGACACTTTTTACTCATTACAGGAAAAATTTGTCTGGAGGAAATCTCAATTCTTAACATATATGATCCTAAATCAAGAGTACCCATATTCGTAAAAGAAACCTTACTGAAGCTCAAAAAATACATTGAACCCCACACAGTAATAGTGGGAGACCTCAACACCCTACTCTCATCAATGGACAGATCATAGAAACAGAAACTGAAAAAGGACACAATGAAACTAGGAGAGCTTATGAACCAATTGAAATTAATAGACATCTACACAACTTTTTATCCTAAAACAAAAGAATACACATTATTCTCAGCACCTCAATCTAAACCACCATATAAACAAACTCAAAGAAAAATAACAAATAGTCATCTCACTAGATGCTGAGAAAGCATTTGACAAAATTCAACATCCCTTCATGTTAAAAGTCTTGTAAAGAACAGGAATCCAAGGCCCATACTTAAACATAATATAATCAATATGCAGCAAACCAATAACCAACATCAAATTTAATGGTGAGAAACTTGAAGTAATCCCACTAAAATCAGGGACTCGACAAGGCTGCCCACTCTTCCCCAACCTATTAAACATAATACTGGAAATCCTGGCCGGAGCAATTAGACAGCAATAGGAAATCAAATGGATATAAATTGGAAAGGAAGAAGGAAATTTGTATCAAGAGTGAAAATGTCCACAATGTTGAAATATGTGCTAAAAATTTGAGAGACAAAAAAATATTCACTGATATCAATTCATAATAATATTACTGAAAATAAGTTAGTTGAACATTAAATTTATATTATTTGATGGATGGTGGGAAGATCATCAGTGCCATTTCTTGATCAACATATCTTCACCTTATCTAAAGAAAGAATGCATAATGACTACAGTGTTTTAGTATTTATGTGTTTTCATATCATTTACATATCACGATAAGTAAAATACTTGCATAATAAAAAATTTCCCAAGTATATTTAATCATTTTAACATATCCTGAGGCTTCCTCTCAATTTCTGGAATGCAATAGAATCTGATGGAATTAAAGAACACTATACCTACAGGGAATTTAAGACACTATCATTTGTCAACCTGTCACAATGTAGACAATGATACCTTTAGAAGTACTGAGGACTTGAAGGAATGTAAAAGCTGACCTAGAAGTGGGTAACATAGAAGATGTCTGAGTGCTTTACATAAAACGGTCGGAATGTCTGTTCACAAGGTATGTTTAAAACTCATCTGTTGTCTAAGTAGAATCATATGCTGCACAATCAGTTTAGGTCACAGGTAAAGATCCTTGCTTCTAATCTTGAATGCAGCCAATTCCTGCACGTTTTCTCTGAAACTATTTCTAGCATTTACTGCAGTGATATCTGGGTGGCATCACTCTCCTCAGTATCTTCTGGAAGTGGCTTGCTACTAGTCAGAAAGAAAATCCAGTTCATTAGATACACGTAGAAAACATTCCCATGCAGGGCTTGATGTACATTGTAGAAGAAATGTCAAAATAGAAGGAACAGAGGATGGAAAGACTGTAAGGGCCGGAGGGTCAGGGAGTTTAATGTGAGACTGTGTCTCTGAGACAGCAGAGGCTATGTCAGTAAAGCCTCACCGACCTGGTCATTTAAATGTGATTGGAACAAAGATGAAATAAATAAATGTAGCAAACTGATAAGGGAAAGTCCACAAGTCCTAACTTTGCACAAAAGACTTCAGGTAACTGAAGAAAGATGGATGTGGAAGAAACTTTCTGTCCCAGGCGAAAAGCATATCAATTGGTTAACTGGTATAAAAGTGTATATACAAGTAACATTAAATAAGCTTAAGAGTTCCTATTTGTAAATAAATATATTTGTATATAAATATGCATATATAAATGTATATATGAATATATATATTGGATAGATGAATCTCTAACAGTTGATTTTTAAAAGTCTATGAATCTGATTGAGAGTGGAGAATAGCATATTGGCTTGCTTGGAGAGAAGAAATGGATAGGAGAAAATTTGTAATTAAAACAGTCTCAACAAAAAACAAATAAAATAGTCATATGAGCCAGTAAATTACCAAACTACTCATGGGTAAATCACAGATTTCAACTAATAGTGGCAATGGGTTGGAACATTCAGACAAAGTGGACACCAAATGCTGGAAGTAGTGTTGTCATTTAGAGATCATCACAGAGACTTGGGCAAGCCACAACGCAGAGAAATGATCAGATATCTAAAACATTCATTAACTAGCTCTATGCCCAGTCCTCTGTCTTTTTTTGTTTTTTGTTTTTTTGTTTGTTTGTTTTTTTGTTTGTTTTTTTTGTCTTAAAGGACTTTGGAGCTTATTCTAATGTATTCAATAGACAATACAATATATTCAATCATATAGGCAGAAATTTATTCCTAGTACACTGTGTGCTTTAAATGGAATTATTATGATCTACAGTAAAAATAAATTCAGTATTGAACAACATGGTATGTGTTAGGAATGGTATTTCATTATTATGTCAAAGGGAGACTCTTTCATTAGTGGTAATGCACCATGTACACAGTAAATAAATAGGAAAATATATTATATGTGCCTCATATAAAGAAATTGATTTTCCATAGGATTTTATTTAATGTCTTATTCTGGAAACAGGCCAGTAGTATTTTATAAAGCATGCACTTTTATACTTGAGGAAATGGATTCTGAAAAGAAAGGAAAAGACAGAAAAAAAAATACATGATTTGATGCAAAGCTGAGATCTCTTGCCATGTCTCAGGTCAGTGGTTTTATACAGAACATGAACAAACATCATCCCCCATCTCCAGTGCAATCACAGAGACCTGACAAGTCCAGAGATGAGAAAGAGTCAGAGATGGTCTGCAATGCTAGTTTTGTTCCAACTCCAAGAGGAAAGCCTCTTTAAAGTGTTTTACTTACACGTTTAAATTGGATATGCAATTTAATAATGCACAAATCAACCATTTACCTTAACATTTCTGTTTGCTTCTGATGTTCACTTTAGAGGACATGCAGTCCTACAAGCTGCATCTTTCCTACTTATCTCTGTGTACTCTCTAAATTGTACTTAATGGGCAATCTTTTATAAGAGCACAAGAATTCAGGGAAGAAAACAAATGAAAACACATTTTTCTTTTACATTATAGATATATAGAAACATCATTTTGCAGACAAAAATAGTGAGTTGCCAAATATCAGTGGGAAATGAATGCTCATTGCAAAAGAAAAATGTTTACTATGAAAAGCTATTTCCCTAAAAGTCACACAGAATATTTTTTAAAGTAGACTTTATAGGAATATTTTTCAAAAACGTGTTATTAAAGAATCTAATTTTCTGGACTAACAAATATATAACTGTAATCATAATTATTATAAATAATTACTTGCTAGAAGACACTGCAAAACAGAGAAGTCCACTTACAGCAATATTATCAATAATTGTCTTTAAAATTCAATAATACTTCATATTTTTAAATTTTACTTTATTATCTCAAAATCTCCCTACTACTGATGCTTTAGGCAGAAGAATATATATACCTACTTGGCATTATTCAAAGAAGTGACCTTCTGGCCTTGTTGAGATTGTTTTAGCTGTAGACCAATGGCCACTACTGTAGAAACAAAAGGTCAAATGTTAATTCTTGATATCGTGCGCCATTTAGGTTTACAGTGTTAATATACATCTATATTCTAACAATTTGCCACTTAGCCCTAAATTCCCAGTCTTCAATAGAGTTGCAAATTATAATAATGCATATGGCCAGGAATGCTATAGATTAACAAATGATTTGTCTTCGGCTATTCACCAGAGATTTCATAAAATATTTAGCAAGCACAGTGTCTTCATTAAGTTTTCCCTCTCTTCTTCTAGTGACAAGGTGGAGTTATGATTATCAACAAGTTAAAGTTATACACTACCATGAGACATTTCTAAAACAGAAACTGCAAGCTTTCCTCCAGTCTAGTATTAAGTAGTATTTGCTCAACTTTTAGTATTCTTTTTCCTTGGCATGGGGAGTGGTGACATTAGAGACAGTGGCGATTATTCCCACCAATACTGCAGAATAATATGGTAAGTGGAGCACTTTACCATTCACCTGGATAGTCGACATGCAACGTTATTTTTAATATATTGAAATGATGTTTCTGGAAAATACAGTCTTTCAGTTTAAATAAGCTTGTATAAGCAACAATCATGCAGTACAGAAAACTCAACTACATCTCTGGAAATTTCCCTGTCCTTTGGCGGTCAAAGATTCCCTGAACTTGCCCTAAAACTATCAATATTTTTAAGTTCATGTGTATCTTTGATAAGCCTCCCCAGACACTAATCACTAATAGTTTTTCTATTCCAGTAGATTTTTATCTTCTAGATAACCCCCACCTCAAAGTTTTTAACCCAGAAATGTTCTTGTCCAAAGGAAAAACAGGGACAAAAAAATGGAGGAGAAACTGAAGAAAGTGCCATCTGGAGACTGCTCCACCTGGGGATTCATCCTGTCTGCTGACACCAAACCCAACACTGTTGCCTTTGCCAAGAGGCACTTGATTACCAGAACTTGGCGTGACTTCTCCTTGGGAGGTTCAGCCAGCAACTGACCCAGTTGGATGCTGGAAGCCAATCATCAGATTGAGCTCAGGGACCCAGGTAGGGGAACTGGTGGAGGGATTGGAGTTGCTGAAGCAGATTGCAACCCTATAGAAAGAATATCCTACCAAGGGGTGGAGAGGAAGTGATTCATGCTCCAGATACATAGGTAGCAGAGAATGGCTTTGTGTGATATCAGTGGGAGGGGAGGTCTTTGGTCCGGTGTAGATTTGATGCCCCAGTGTGGGGGGGATGCTAGAGGGGTTGAGTAAGAGAGGGTGGGTGGGCAGGGGAGAACCATCCTAGAGGCAAAGGGGAGAAAGGAAAAGGAGGTTGTGAGTTGGGGGTCTTGTGGATTGGTAACTGGGAAGTGGGATATTATTTGAGATATAAACAAATAGAATGATTAATTTAAAATAGAAAGATCTCTATTTTGAGTTCTTAAAATGCTATACATTTGTGTACTAGTTTTTTGGATAAGTTGTCACACTTTAAACCTGTACTTTACTGGATTAAACCAGATGCTGTAGCTGCACATGCATAACTGTAACTTAGTCTAAAGGATAAAAACAAGGACATTTTTCTTTTCATTAATTCCTCAACACTGACTTAGGTAATGCTTATAATAATTAGATATTGCAAATTAAAAATATGGCTGTCTTTATAGTTTCTTGAGAATTAGAAAATCAAGTTTTTTTGTTATTGAATTTGGCATCTATAATATTCAAGTAAACTCTACATATGGCATGGAAAGCCAAATGGTAATGATACAGACGCTTCTGTGGCAAAGTTCTTCAATTTAATGTTTCTAAAATGGACTTAGAGAAAGATGTCGGAGACTAATATTTTTGAAGAGTAAAACCTTGTAATTTTCCAGTTGAATGTGAAGATTATATGATAGTCCCTAATCCTTGTTCATGAAAATATAGGTTAGAATTATTATTAATGAGACTGTAAAAACAAATAACAGGACACAATTTTCCAGGAAATGGTATGAGTTCATTCTTATTGACACTATGTTCTAATAGACATTCAGGAGGTTACACAGCTTATGACTGAGAAGTATACACAGGATACTAATTTTGCAACTATCAATTTTCAGAACTGATCCATTCAACAGATTTTTCCACAGAAATCAGAGGATTAAATAAAATAGACAGCATGACAGATTTGGAAACAAGAAGCGAATGGATGTTATGGGAATTTGTAAAAAAGAAATATATCTATTCTAAGATCTAGATGGAGAATGTGGAATGGAGTGAGATGGGGGTCAAACACAAAACCTCTACTTTTCTAGCTATTTTCAATTGCACTGTGTACCATCAACTCGTTCTTAGATTGTTAAGGAAATCTTTTGAACATATTTCTTTTCCCTTTCAAACATGTTTTATTTTTCAGAAAGTCAGCAAAATACAATATAGTAACAGGAAACAAACAAACAAAAAATCACACTGACATTGGACAAGGCAAACCAACTGAAGAAAAAGAGCCGCAAAATAAGTTTTTAGATTTAGAGACCCACGCATTCACAATCTCAGGAGTCCTCAAGGTAGTAAACTGAAAATTTGTGTGAGTGTGTATATATATATATATATATATACACTCACACACACACAGAGGACCTGGTATGGACAATGTTCGCTGTGCACTTGCTGACTCTGTCCTTGTGAGTTCACAAGACCTTAACTCAGCAGATTTGAATAAACTTATTTTCTTGATGTGTTCCCATCACCACACTCTCTTACACTCTGTGCCTCAATTTCCATGAAATTATCTATAGATTTCTCCTTCTATCAAGAGAAGGATTTGTGGGCACTTCCCCTCCAAAACTGTGTGTTACAAGGACTTTCTTTTTGTGTAATTTTTGGCTGTGTTTTTCTGTATCTGTTCTCATTGCTGTAGGAGGAAGGTTTATTGAGTATTAAGGAATAAGGCACTGATCTATGAATAAAGTAGAATATTGTTAGAAGTCATTCTTCTTGTTATTATTTTAATGTAGCATTAATTTTATTCATGGTCTCAGTTAATTAGGTCTCTTATTTTTTATCATACAAACATTTTCAGGTATGTATTCCAACTTTAAGAGTATGCCTTATGTGAAGTCATACATTAGTTGGTTAGTTGTACAAGTTTTGTTCCAATATTGTACAAGTGTGTTTTGCACACAGGGTAGATTACAGGTCAAAGATTTTTGTGGTTGAGATTTTGTTTATGCTTTACTTTTGGTAGCATTAGAACACATACCTATATGAAAGATACTAGAAGCTTCTTTAAACTCTCTCTCTCTCTCTCTCTCTCTCTCTCTCTCTCTCTCTCTCTCTCTCTCTCTCTCTTTCATTACTTAGAAACTTCATTATGACTGCTTGAATAGATTTTAAAAAATTACTAGAGCACTTGGTTTTCATAGTCCTCCTCATATGTCCCTTAATTCTATCTCTCACTCCAAGCATACCATTACCCCTTCCAAACATAATTCCACCTAAACCCTTCTTTTAAATCCACCCATTAAGTTTCTTTTTTTTTGAATTTTCATTTTTTAATAAATGAAATTAATTTAATAAATTAATTTAATAAATAAATTAAATTTTTTCTCTCTTACAACTTTATCAAAAAAACAAGAATGCATATACATATTTTAAAGGCATTATGGCCTAACACTATATAAATATTTTTGTCAGTACTTAATTTTTTAGAGGCTTGTTAGTATGCATTGAAATCCTACTAGTTACCATAAGCATAAAGTACATGTAGGAAAGAATGTAACATGGAAACAGATTTCTTATTGAGTATATATTAAGCATAAAGTTTATATTTATTCTATTTCCACACCCAGGAGATTTATGTGTTCCCCTATCTGCTCCTTCTACATCTGAACTCTCTGGTATTGATTGTGGGTTTTTTATCATTTATTTAATAGCTAATGTCCTCATGTAAGTGAATACATATTTATCCTTCTCGGTATAGGTTACCTCACTCATAAAGTTTTTCTAGTTCTACCCATTTGTCTGAAAACTACATGATGTCATTTTATAGCTGAATAATACTCCATTGTATATGCATTTCACATTTTCTAAATCATTTTTTTCTGTTGAGGGATATAAAGAATGTTTACAATTTCTGACTATTATGACTAAAGCTGGAGTAGATATAATTGAGTAAGTGTGTCTGTGGTAGAAAGAAGTGCCCAAGAGCTGTATAATTGGATCTTGAAACATCTTCCTGAGAAACCACCATAGGGATTTTCACACTGGCTATAAAATCTTTCACTCCCAAAAATAAAGAAGTGAACCTTTTATTCCCATCCTCATCTCCGTGAGCTATTAACTATGTTATTGATCTTAGCCATTCTACCAGTAGTAAAATAAGATCTCAAATTAGTTTTTATTTGTATTTACCAATGGCTAAGGATGTTGAATTTTTAAAGTGTTTATCAGCCATTTAATTTTCTATATTGAGATATCTTGTTTACATATGTTCCCCAATTTAAGTTGGATTATTTGCTCTTTCTATATTGAGTTTCTTGAGTTATTTATATATTTTGTATATGAGTCCTTGGTAAGATATAGTATTTGTAGCAGTCTTTTTATTCTGTAGGTTTCTGCTTTGTTGAAATGTCAATGTCCTTCCTTTGCCCAACAGAAGCTTTTCTATTGTATAGCATCCCATTTATTAATTGTTATTCTTAGTAGTGTATACATTATTGGTATTTTGTTCATAAAGTCATCTTATGTGTTAATATATTTAAGGGTTTCTCTTTCCCCACTTTCTCTTCTATCAGATTTTATTTTGAGGTCTTTAATTCATTTGAACTTAAGCATCACATTCCCATGATCTACTTCAGTTGTCTTATTGTGCTAGCTAAAAATTCAAGTACTCTACTGAATAAATATGGAGAGAATAGACAACTTTGTCTTGTTCCTGTTTTTAGTGGAATTTTTCAAGTTTCTCTTTATTTATGTTGATGTTGGCTACAGGCTTACCTCAAGCTGCCTTTATTATGATTAAGTATGTCTAGTACATTCTTAATTTCTCCAAAATTTCTATTAGGATGGTATTGAATATTATCAAAGTACTTTTCGGCATATAGTTAGATGGTCATGTTTTTTATTCTTCAGTTTGATTATATCGTGGATAACATTTATTAGCTATCATATATTAACTAATGGACCCAATTATGAAAAAACGTTTCAGTGAGGGGGATAGAAATTGAGCAGTTATGAGAGTAATTATTTACTACCCATACATCGCAGCTAGAATAACTGAGAAAAGGCAGAGTTCTTCCTTCCATCTTAAAAAGCCTAAATATGTAATGAAGTGTCAGAGTGTCTCTGTTCAGTGATCTAGAGCAAACAGTAAAGTAGAAAATCTTGTTTGTACTTTGGAAATACATACAAAATGTAGAATAAAGGACAGATCATTCTCAAGACGTGCTATCCTCTTTTTACTATCCAGTGTTTTAGGTCAGACAAAGTGAAGCCTCAACAAATAGAAGCTTTAAGTTACTTTGCAGCACTTCTCTTCTTTCTTATGTTGCCCCCCTTTAACCTGTCCTTAGTTACAGGGAACAAACAGGATGAAAAAAAGGAGAATCAGCATGTTGAGGACTTTGAGGAACACAGACCAGTAGAAAATGTTGACAAGAAAAGATTAATAACAATTTTTATGAGGAAGTGAAAAGAGCTGTGGAGAAAACCGAAAAAGCAAAAGGGTAGTACAACCCTGAAAAATCAAAAATAAATTAGCTTCAAATACTTGTCTAAACTATTTATTATTTCTTTTATTTTACATGAGTACATATGGGGTATTGATATTGATACTAGATTATCATGATCATATATCAGCTGGAAAATGAGCAAATGAATTTTAAAGTGTGAAGGCAACGAAACATTATCATTCCTGTTCTTTATTTCTCAAAAGTTTTGCTTTCAAATATAGCAGACTCCTTCATTAGCCCACCACCACTCTCAAGTCAATAGGTTAATTTTCTCTGATTATTATGATTACAAATATAATTATGTATATGCATGTAAGTGCATGTAAATACAATTTGTGTCCTAATATTTGGAGATTTGATATCCTACTGATCGAGAGTAATTATAATACACAATTAAAGTTTACAATGAACTTAAACATAATGGCCATATTTTTTTCTGGAACTTAATATTTAATATTCATTTTAACCATATTATTCATTGAGTTTACTATTAGTTGGTAACTTTCATGTCTTACACTTTCAGAATGATTTTTAATAATCTTATGAATATTCAATGTCTTTTGACTAAGATTAGTGTTAAACAAATAAAGTATTATACGGAATTAAAATAAAATCATTATATATATATGTATATATATATATATTTAGAATAAAAAAACAACATTTCAAAAGTGTGCTTTTGCTATTAGGTATGTTTTTTTCTTTAGAGAAAATAGTAGATTTTGTAAATACTGTCATTCCAAATGTTTAGGGTTATTTGCCAGAATATTGCTACATCATTAATAAAAATGGTATTCTTCAGATACTAATGCTTAATTTCTACATAGGCAAGCTGTATTATATAACATTTCTTTCTGTAGAATAGATAGAGGATATATAGTTTATGCAAAGAGCACTTTTAAAATAATCAATAAATGAAAATAATTTTACTGCATCTTATAAACCATATGGAAAGTTAGATCCAGTTTATAACTAAAGAATATATATTAGCCTTTGAAATGTAAGCATCCTATGTAAGACTTTTTAAAAACTATATCTTAAAGAAAACTATTTTTTTAATAACACACATCAATTTGACAAAAAACACAAACTTTCACAATTAGCTGATTTCATTTAAATCTACATACATGAAATGGAGTTATTTTGGATATAAAAGAATAAGAACCAATGTTTACTATGTTTGAAGCTTCTGGCCAAACAGAATTTTTTATTAAAGCCAATCCCAGTATGTTTTTACCTAAGTATAAAGGGGTCTTATCTTTCTATTCTTCTCTTGTTTTTGGTAAGCAGAAAGATTTTCAGATGGAAATAAATATGAATCCTTACAAATATTCTGAATTGCCCTTGAAGGAGGCAGTATATTATCCTTAGAAGGCTGTCTTAATTTTAGGGTTTTTCAAAGTGTTACCTCACTTGGATCAAGGAACTTCAGAAATGTGATTGTGTTTACTCATCTTGGGAAAAGACATATATTTTGGATCACGAGTTTTGTCCAGTTTAATCATGTAAGCTGTGAGAGATGCAGAGAATGTTTTTGTGCTGGAAACATATAAAGGTAGAAGATAAAATAAAGGTGTGATGGATAAAGTCAGGTTATATTTCTAGATGGAAATCTAGAATCCAAGCATCAGGAGTTGTGGAATCTGGGGAAGAGAAGTGATGTCACATCTCTGGCTGTCAGAGAACAATGTGATCCATTGAATATGTAATTTCAGTAAGAAAATCTTTGGTTAGGTTGCTTACCAATAGACTGTGAAATTTGTGGTGTTTAAGCAAATATATGCAGTAATTCCCTCTTAAGAGAAATCAGTTCTGGGAATAAATTTCTCACATTCTAGCATGTTCATTGCTAGCACTTTTCTCCTTTTAAAATTATTCCACTAGGGTTTGAGAATGCCAAACAGTGTGTTTTTATAATACTCATAATCTCTCATATGTTATAAATTTCTCCCAGATCCACCCTCACTTTCCTAAACATTCCCATTTGTGTACTTATTTTATAACATCAATGAGTCAGGTTTGCATGGTCTTGACATTCTTAAGGATGTAGCAATCTTCTGGATCATGTATGATTTACAAGAAGCAATACTCTTTAATAAAGTTGACTTTTCCTCTTCTACCACTTATCAGTTCTTGGACATGAATCACTTAAATATAGGATTTGGTGTCCACTTGCTCCATCTCTTCTGTGGATACTTTTCTTCCTGGCTTGAGTTTGAGCAAATCTGCATGCTGTCACAAAACAGTAAGTTCATCTGTACCTGGCCTGTTGTATCTGGAAAACATTGTATTGTAGAAATTTGCTGTCTGAAGCTCTTACAATCTTTTCATTTAATGTTTGAATATTCTTTCTTGAAGTGTTCTCAGAGCTCTGGAAAAGGTGATAGGGCATAGGTATTCCATTTAGGGCTATCACTCTGGAGTCTCTTATTAACTTCATCATCACCAGTTTAGAGCCTTGGTTAATAGTCTTCTGCAAAATAAACCATCTTTAAGGAGGAATGAAAGGAGCAGTAATGTATGGATGTTAGAATATGTCATTAGGAGTCTGCTTAATACTAAATACATTTAGCAGAAAAATGGAAGTATATTTTCTTCTATCCCTATAGCTTGTCTAGACATGTGTTCTTGTTCTTTACTGGCATCACAGAAACCTGGCCTATATAGTGGTATCGGTTCCATCTTGTTGAGTGGGTCATAAAACCAAGAAGAAAATAACTTTGGTGCCATTAATACAACCATTAGTTATCTTGACATGGAAAAACATTATTGTGGCTATCATATGTTCTCAGAATTGTACAAATACATACATACATACACACACACACACACAAACACACACACACACACACAAACACACACACACACACACACACACACACACACACACACACACACACACACACAGTTACTCATAGAAAACAAACAAACAAAGAAAAAAAAGGGCCATGAATTTTTAGGAATGAAGCCATGAATGTATAGGACAGCTGAAGTTATAAAATGGAAGGAAAAGTATAATTAAATTATAATCTCAAAATTAAAAATAAAATCTTTCACTTTTAATTGTCAGAAATAGCTATGATAAATGACTTTAAAGATTTATTTTATGAATATGATTATATGTGTGTTTGTTCGTATGTATTTGTATGTGGGTTCTCAGGTTCCGGAACTGGTCAGAAGAGGCTGCTAGATCACCTAGAATTGGAGTAATAGATATTGTGAGTCATCTTCATGAATCCTCAAATCTAAACTCAGGTTTTCAAGAAGAGGAGAAAGTTCTCTTACAAGGCAAGCCATATTGCTAGTCCTCACTCCTATACAATGTTTTATTTCAAAATATAAATTTATTGCTACTATCCTTAAGTAGAGAGTTGTCTAAATAATTTCAAACATAATGTCATACAAATAATTATGGTATTTCAGCAACAGTTTAATTTTTTTACATATACTACATATGGTACATATTTTTATATCTTAGGTAAACTTATATAACTACATCATTTAGACTGAAAAATTTTGTTTTTAGATGAAAAATTGAGTAATGAATGGGTTAACAGGCTAAGAGTAATGAGTAGATGGATCCGGATTTGATGTTATTGTTATTGCGATAAAAAAATATCTTTCTGCTTGTCATCACAGAAAGAAGCAAGAGACTGTTTATAACAACCAATATTGTTCCCAAGTACTGAATGAGGCACAGGAATAGCTGAACAACAACACAACAACAACAACAACAACAACACTTTTGTGCCTTACACTTTTTTTATTTCTCTGAATCAATATTTTGTTTGATTATTCAGGTATATTCATTTATTGTTTATGCTTTTTATTTATATTTAATATCCATGAGTTTTAAAGTTATTTTTAAGTTTCTGACCACAGAATATTATTAGGCTGTTAGTATCTATATTAATGCTAACTCTTTAAATAGATGAAATGAATTATTACAAAACATTTATATAAAAGATCTGCTTAGTAAATTCAGAATGTATAATTTCTGATTACTTACACCAGTGTCTGTCTGTAATATATTCTACCCTAGACAGTTTAGTCTTACATAATATAAAGAAATCAAAAGAAAACATGTCATTAATATCTCTAAAAATCAGCTTTATTTTATTTAGTAAACGTTCCTTCCAGTTCTGCTTGTAATACTACAGATGTACTATTTTAGGGTTACTGTTTAACTTAAATATTATGTTCTATTATTAAATCTCAGTTTATTATTAAAGCTCCATAAATTATTTTCCTGTATAAATTATCCTCAGTTTCATAATTTTGGAACTGTTGATGTTAGGGTATGTCTTGATAGAAGAAAAGATCATTCAGAGGCTGCCTCACTCTGGGATCCACCCCATATGCAGCCACCAATCCCAATCACTATTACTAATGCCAAGAAGTGCTTATGGGCAGGAACCAGATAAAGTGCCTCCTCAGGGGCTCTGGAGCTGAGCATGCTTGCAGCTAACCACTGGACTGAACATGGGGATCCCAATGAGGGTGATAAAGAAAGGACTAAAGGAGCTGAAAGGGGTTGCAACCTCATGGGAAGAACATTATCAGCCAACCATATCTTCCACAATCTCCATCGACTAAATCACCAACCATTGAGCACACATTGAGAGACCTATGGCACCAGGTGCATGTGTAGCTGAAGATAGCAGTGTTTGGCATCAATGTGAGAAAAGGCCTTTGGTCCAGGTAGGGCATGTTTTCCCAATGTAGGGAAATGCCAAGGCAGTTGGGTGGAGAGGGTATTTAGGAGGGAGTACACTTTTATGAAGACAAATGAAGGGGGAAGGAGATGGGAGACTGGTGGCAGAAGGGGATAACAATTCAAATGTAAATACAGAGGGAGAGAGAGAGAGAGAGAGAGAGAGAGAGAGAGAGAGAGAGAGAGAGAGAGAGAGAGATGTGCAAGTAGCACTAGTTCATCTGGGAAAACCAGCATAGATACTATATTTAGAACTTCTACCTAAATACTTAAATCATACCTCTTATGATATTATTATTTTGACACTTTTTGCAAATGGAGCCTTGTTTGGGTGTTTATGGTCAGAGAAGATGCTGGGCAGTTTACTCTAAGAAAACTGTAGGCATAAACAAACTAACCCTCTTACCCTGCTTCACAGAAAACCTCCACATATCAATGGGCTTTTATGAGTTCTCAGTAGTGTTCAGTTGATTTTACTGTCTAAACGCAATACAATTAAGAAATGATTAACAAATGCAATAGCAAAATGTTATTCACTAAAGTTAATTATTAAAATATATAATATAATTTTTAAACTTGCTACATTTAAAATAACACTGCTCTCCAGACATTGCGTTTGCCCTGGACAGCTCTCTGAACAACATTACCGACCATGGGGGATTGGGGCCAGTTGGTGCAGAGTCAATGGCACACTCTGGGAACATGTGAGAAATGCTACAGCAAGGTCATCTGAGCACTGGTGTAAGTGCCTTTAATACCTGCTAACTATGCCATTGGTCCCAAGAAAGTATTCATCCTAAACAGCAGTTCCTGATTGTCTGGCATTATTTGCACCAGCAATAAGTGCTCTCTTAGACAGTCCTCAATTAGGTCATTGTGCAGGAATTCTGGTGACATAGGCAGTCCTCAATTAGGACCACTTGCAGGAGGTGCTTTTGCAGCTACATGAACCCCAGCTTTTGCACAGAGGCAGTCCTGCTGTTTCTGCTGGATGCAATGGACTGCTTAATAAAAACACCCAACATGTTAATGAATACAAAATGTGAACAAAATAATAATCATCTAGTAATGGGCATGCTTGTTGGGTCTGAGGCTTGTCAAAAGCATGTCTATCACTGCATGGTGAAGGTTGACATCATTTCCCCCCTCATTATTTTTATTGGAAATTCTCTGCATTTACATTTCAGATGTTATCCCCTTGCCATAATCCCATCCACAACCCCTTCTTATTGCATCCATTAAGGTGCTCCCTCTCCCTACCACGATCTTCCACCTCAGCATCTTGGCAGTCCCCAACACTGGGAAAACAAGCCTTCACTAGACCAAAGGCCTCTCCTCACACTGATGTCAAAAAATGCTATTCTCTGCTGCTTATCTACCTCGGGCCATGGGTCTCTCTGTGCAAACTCATTGTTTGATGTTTTAGTCCATGAGAGCTGTGGTGGGTTTTTAAGGTTGAAAATGTTGTTTTTCCAATGGGGTTTCAGACACGTTGAGCTGCTTTACTTCTTTCTCTAGCTCCTTCAGTGGGGTCCTCTTGTTTAGACTGATGGTTATCTGCAAGCATGCTCCTCTGTATCAATACAGGTCTGGCAGAACCTGAGAAGGCATTCACATCAGGTTCTTGCCAATAAGCACAACTTGGCACCAGCAGTAGTGCTTAGGTTTATTGGGCACATATGGGGTGTATCCCCAGGTAAGACAGTCTTTGGATGATCTTTTCTCCAATCCTTGCTCCTATATTTGTCCATTTATTTCCTTCCATGAATATTTTGTTCTTCCTTCTAAGACTGAGGCAGCCATTTTCTGGCCTTCCTTCTCTTTGAACTTCATAAATTCTATGGATGGTTTCTTGGGTATTCCAAGCTTTTTTGTCTAGTATCCACTTAAAGTGAGTACATATCATGAGTGTTTTTTTTTTTTTTTTTTTTTTTTTTTTTTTGTGATTGAGTAACCTCACTAAGGATGACAGTTTCAAGATCCATTAATTTGCCTAGAAATTTCATAAAGCCATTGATTTGATGGCTGAGTAGTACTCAACTGTGTATCTGAATGACAATTTCTGTATCTATTTCTCTGTTGAAGGACATCTGGGTTCTTTCTTGCTTCTGGCTGTTGTAAATAAGGCTGCTAAGAACATGGTTGTGCATATGACCTTTTTAGATGTTGGAGCTATTTTGGGTATATGCCCAGCAGTGGTATATCTGGGTCCTCGGGTGGTACTAGGTCTAATTTTCTGAGAAACTGGCAGACTAAATTCCAGAGTGGTTTTTAACCAGTTACCAGTTGCACCAGCAGTGGAGGAGTGTTCCTCTTACTTTACATCCTCTCCAGCATCTGCTGTCACTTGAGTTTTTGTTCTTACCATTCTGATTAGTGTGATGTGGAATCTTAGTGTTGTTTGTATTTGCATTTCCCTGATGACTAGGGATGTGGAGCCTTTCTTTAGGTGCTGTTCTGCCATTCGATATTACTCAGTTGAGAATTCTTTGTGTAGCTTTGTACCCCAATTTTAACAGGCATATTTGACTAAGTCTAACTTTTTGAGTTCTTTGTATATATTGGACATTAGCCATCTATCAAATGTAGGACTGGTAAGGATCTTTTTCCAATCTGTTGGTTGCTGTTTTTTCCTTTTGACAGTGTCCTTTGCCTTATAGAAGTTTTGCAATTTCACGAGTTCCCATCTGTCAATTCTTGATCTTAAAGCACAATCCATTGGTGTTCTGTTCAAGAAATTTTCCCCTGTGACTATGTGTTCTAAACTCTTCCCCACTATTAGTGTCAGTGTACCTGGTTTTATGTGGAGGACTTTGATCTACATGGACTTGAGCTTTGTACAGGAGATAAGAAAGGATTGATTTGGATTCTCTTGAATACTGACTGCCAGTTGAACCAGCACCATTTGTTGAAGATGCTTTCCTGTTTTCTATTAAATGTTTTTAGCTTCTTTGTCAAAGATCAAATGACTATAGGAGTGTGGGTTCATTTTTGGGTCTCCGATTCTATTCCATTTATCTACCTGATTAATGCAGTAGCAATACCCTTCAGTTTTAATAACAATTGATCTGTAATACAGCTTGAGGTCAGTGTATTAGTCAGAAATCCAATTTCTCTAGAGTCACAGAACTCATGAATAGTCTCTATACAGCAAGGAGCTATTTATTGGTAAGTTACAGTCTGAAGTCCAATCCCTTAAAAATGGCCGTCAGCAGCTGTGAAGTCCAAGGATCTACAGATGCTCAGTTCCACAGGGCAAGCAAGCAGAGCCCCACAAGGCAGGAAGGCAAAGTCCCAGAAGGCAGGCAGGCCGAGAGAGAGCATTCCTTGTTCCAATGTCCTTATATAGGTCTCCAATTGAAGGTGTGTCCCAGATTAAAGGTGTGTTCCACAACACCTGGATCTGGGACTTGCTTGCCCCAGATGACCTTGAGTTCAGTGATCTCCTTGCCTTAGTTTCCTAAGGTTCTTAGGCTCTATGCCCCATGATCAAAATCAAGAGTGGGCCTCCCAATTCTGGGTTGTAGTTCATTCCAGATATGTTCAAATTGACAACTAGAACCCACTACAATCCACCGCTTGTCAACTTGACAAAAATAATATCTCACGTTCACTTGAAACAATGACAAGGTCATGAATATGCATAACATAATATAATTATTCCTCGTACAATTGAAAACAAAAATTGTAATACAATAGGGCAATGTCCCTTAGGAACATTCTTTTAGTGTCTCAACTTTAATACAGATTGATGTTACAAATGTGTTCTTAACAGAATAAGACAGGAACATTTATATTACTTCATAATCCTCTTTTCTGCAACTGGTTACGTGGCCTTAGTTGGTATTTATAACTACCATTCTCTAATACCCATTCTGTATTTCCTTCACCCTCTGCAAACACCACAGCAGGTCTTGGCTCTTTTACTGGAGGAGTGGCCCATACCCTCATTCCTGATGGTTTTGTGTTCTTTGTCATCCTGCTTGGATCAGGCTGTTGTTGTTTCCCATTGACTTTAATCACAGGACATGGTAGTACTAAGAGACACACTAAGGGATCTCCTGCACTCCAGACATAATCAGTCTTCTCCAATGTGGAGAGGCAAACCAATTTATCCATAATAATCTGCATCTATCACCCCTCCTAGTACTGATATTCCCTTCTTAGCCTGTTGGTTTAATGGCATTAGAAGCCCAAAATGATCAGGGGGTAGTCTGAGCTTCCAGTTCAATGGAGTGTTTGTTGTGGCTTCTGGTAGGAGCACTGCTCCCCTCTGGAACCAAAGCTTTTAGGCCAGCAAAACCTAGAATTGAGGGGAAAGGAAGCAAAAATTTTCCTAGAGGGTCACCAGGAATGATAGTTAGTGGAAAGAACTATTCCCTTTTCCACCCCTTTATTCCTAGACCCATGGATCCTGGCTAGGGAAGAAACAGCACCATATATCAGACACTGATTCACAGCATATGCTGCCTTCTGAAGAACTCTGCCCCAGCCCTCCATGCTGCTGCCACCTAATTGGCACTTGTAACTGTGTCTTCAAAAGGCCATTCCATCTTTCTATCAGACCAGCTGCTTTAGAATGATGAGGAACATGGTAAGTAAGACCAGTGGATTCTGCAATCGTGGGCCCACTGTTGCATTTCTCTGGCTGTGAAATGAGTTCCTTGATCAGTGGCAGAAGCATTACGTGCAGGAAAGGCAAATTCATAACCAGAGTAATTATCTATTCCAGTAAGGAAAAAGTGTTGTCCTTTCCATGAAGGAAGGGGTCCAATGTAGTAAACCTGCCACCAGGTTGCTGGCTGGTCACCTCTAGAAATGGTGCCATATCTGGGGCTCAGTGATTGTCTCTGCTTTTGGCAGATCTGACATTCAGCAGAAGCTGTAGGCAGGTCAGCCTTGGTGAGTGCAAGTCCATGTTGTTGAACCCAAGTATCATCTTCGGTCAGCCTATCATAGGGAACACCCCAAGTAGCTATAGGTACATGCTTGCCAGCAGATGGCATTGTAGCAGGAGTAGAACCCATAGGCATTTGAGCAACTCCACTAAGGTGTAAAAGCAGGCCAAGAGCTGTTTTTCAAATGGAGAATAGTTGTCTGTAGATGATGATAGAGCTTAGCTCCAAAAACTCAAAGGTCTCTTTTGTGACTCACCTACAGAGGGCTGCCAGAGGTTCCAAACAGCATCTCTATCTGCCACTGAAACCTCAAGTATCGTTGAGTTTGCTGGATCGTGTGGTTCAAGGGGTAGAGCAGCCTGCATAGCAACTTGGACATGCTGCAGAGCCTTCTCCTCTTCCAGGCCCCACACAAAACTAGCAGCTTTCTAAGTAATTTGGTAAATGGGCCTGAGTAACATACCCAAGTGAGGAATGTGCTGTCTCCAAAATCCAAATAGGCCCACTTAACAATGTTTTGCTTCTTTTTGGTTTTTGGAGGGGCCAGGTGCAATAACTTATTTTTTACCTTAGAAGGAATATCACCACATACCCCATACCACTGGACTCCTAAGAATTCCACTGAAGTAGATAGTCCTTGAATTTTGATTGGATTTATTTCCCATCTTCTGATACGCATATGTGTTACCAATGAGTCCAAAGTGGTTGCTATTTCCTGCTTACTTGTTCCAGTCAGCACAATGTCATCCACACAGTGCACCAGTGTGATATTTTGTGGGAGAGACAAATGATCAAGACCACTTCTAACTCAGTTATGACACAGGGCAGGAGAGTTAATATATCCTTGAGGCAAAACTGTAAATGTATACTGCTGGACTTGCCAATTGAAAGCAAATTGCTTCTGGTGGTCCTTATGGATAGATACTGAGAAGAAGGAATTTTCTAGATCAATGGCTGCATACCAGGTAGCAGGAGATGTGTTAATTTCCTCAAGTAAAGAAAGTACATCTGGTACAGCAGCTGCAATCGGAGTTACTACCTGCTTAATTTTCAATAGTCAACTGTCATTTTCCATGATCCATCTGTTTTCTGTACTGGCAAGATAGAAGAGTTAAAGGGATATGTGGTGGGAACCACCACCCCTGCATCTTTCAAATCCTTGATAGTGGCAGTAATTTCTGCAATTCCCCAGGAATCTGGTACTGTTTTTGATTCACTATTTTCTTTGGCATTGGCAACTCTAAAGGCATCCACTTAGCCTTTCCAACCATAATAGCCCCCACTCCACCAGTCAGGCAGCCAATGTGAGAATTCTGCCAACTTCTAAGTATATGTATCCCAATTATACATTATGGAACTGAGGAAATGACCACAGGATGTGTTCAGGGATCTACTGGACCTACTGTGATTCAGACATCAGTCAAAACTCCATTTATCACCTGTCCTCCATAAGCCCCTACTTTAACTGGAGGACTGTGATGTTTACTGGGATCTCCTGGGATCAGTGTCAATTCAGAACCAGTATTCAATAGACCCCAGAAAGTCTGATTATTTCCTTTTCCCCAGTATGCAGTTACCCTTGTAAAAGGCCGTAGATCCCTCTGGGGAAGAATTGTTGAAAGACTAAGAGTAAAACTTTTAGATGTCTTATCAAAATTCTTCCTCAGGGGAACCTGGCCACTCCTTCATTCAAGGGTTTCTGAGACTGCAAACTGGCTCAAATCAGGAAATTGGTTCACTGGCCAAGATTGCCTTTTGCCACCCTCCAATGTAGCCTTTCTTTCATCTGTTTAAGAATTTTTCTGCTTATACAGTTTAAACAGATATTTATTAGGCTTCCTATGTATTTCACACCTGGGAAGACCATGATTGTTTAGCTAGTACCAAAGGTCTAAACAAGTCATACCAATATAAATTTCACCTCTCCTGTGCATGTGATTATGAACTATGTCATTATAAACATTCTTTTGTCTATGCTGCCCATTTCAACTACTATCACCTTGTCTCTGAAGATTCAGTGCTGCCACCTGGCCCTTGTTACCTCAGGGCCCAATTAAACCCTTTGCATTTAATTAATCCAACTGAGCAGCAGTATCTCCACCCTAAGATCTGGCACAAGAAAAAGGGCAAGAACAAAGCCTTCAAATGTACTGGTGCCCCTCACACCAGTTTGCATCTTATAGGATTTGTGAAGTGCCTATCTTCTGGGCATTCCCATTATGGAGGATTAGATACAGAACATAACCAGTCTAGCACTGCAATTTCCTTGAGCCTTAAAATTCCTTCGTCAACACTAAGCCAAGGGATATCAGGCATCTCCAACTCCTTCTCAGTAGGCCACCTTTTGATAAATGCTTCAGCCAACCAGTCAAACAAACTTTTGATGACCTTTGTAACTGTTTAAGCTCCCATATTAAACTTAGAATCTCCACTTAGAGGGCCCATGTCCATAAACTCAGCCTCATCTACCTTTATGCTCCATCCACCATTATCCTACACCCTTAATATCCATACTTACACATGTTCTCCAGACTTCTGCTTGAATGAATTAGCAAAGTCATTAAGCTCCTTAGTACTGTATTAAATTTCCTTGTAGACTACACTTTCTACCTCTCCTTTAGGGACCTGTTTTGCTTTGAGTCTGGTTATGGTTCTAGAAGAAACTATTGGGGGATCTTGAGAAACATCAGTATTGTCTGGCATTTTCTTTAGTGGAGGTTACTGCTGGTTTATCAGGTTCTGAGGAATCAATTTTCTCATGTGAGAGAGGCATTAATTCAAGGGGTGGGACTGAGGGTACTACTTCCTCAGGTGTGTTAAACCCTTGAGAGTCTGAAGATTCAAAATTCCCAGCTTCAACAGGGTCTTCCCAAACATTCCGATGCCAAGTTATAGGATCCCATTCTTTTCCAATTTACTTTGCCCTTACTTTAACTGTTGACACCCTCTGAGGCTGAGACTTGAATTTTCGTTGCAGTTCAACCAACCTTAAAATGAGGGCTTCAATTAGGTTTTCTGCAACTTGAGCTCTATTGCTGTTGGAGAGAAGATTCTCTTCAAGGACACATCTAGAAACGTTTTGAGTGTTTACTTTCTTCTGGAGCCTTTCTATTTTACCATACAGCTCATTCTTTTCCTTCATCGATTTTTCCAGAAATATCAAGAGTAACATGCCAACAAAATCATTTTTCACCTTTTCCCCCATCTTGTAGAAACTTTTGTAAATTGAGTCACCTAATTCTTCAAGATAATCAAAGGCTTTAGCTTCCTTAAATTTGAAATATACTTTCAACCATGGATCTTGAATATTCTCTGAGTGCTCAGAAGGGAGAGTATCTGAAGAGGTTTTAGTAGTTGAACGTGCCAATTCCAGATTCTTAGAAGATCCACCCTTATACTGTTTCTCCTCTAGAACCACTCCCAGTACCAACTTCTGTATTAGTCAGGATTCTCTAGAGTCACAGAACTTATGAATAGTCTCTATATCGCAAGGAGCTATTTATTGGTGACTTATAGTCTGTAGTCTAATCCCTTAAAATTGGCTGGCAGCAGCTCTGAAGTCCAAGAATCTACAGATTCTTGGACTTCAGAGAATACAGGCAGTCAGGTTGAGAGATAGACTGCCTTTTTCCAATGTTCTTATGTGGGTCTCCAACTGAAGGCTTGTCCCAGATTAAAGGTGTGTGCCACAACACATGAATCTGGAACTTGCTTGTCCCAGATGACTTTGAGCTCAGTGATCTCCTTGCCTTAGTTTCCTAAGGTTCTTAGCCTCTATGCCTCAAGATCAAGATAAAAGATGGGTTTCCCAATTCTGAACTGTGGTTCATTCTAGATATGGTCAAATTGGCAACCAGAAATAACCTCTACAGTCAGGGAAGGTTTTCACCCTAATGTTATTTTATCGATGAGAATGGTTTCTGCAATGTTTTTTTTTTCTTTTATTCCAAATGAATTTTCATATTGCTCTTTCTAACTCTGAAGAGTTGAGATGGGATTTTGATAGGGTTTGCATTAATTCTGTAGATTGCCTTAGCCAAGATGGCCATTTTTACTATGTTTATTCTTCCAATCAATGAGCATGGGAGATCTTTCCATCTTCTCAGGTCTTAAATTTTCTTCTTCAGACACTTAAAAAGTTCTTGTCATATAGATCTTCCATTTGTTTGGTTATGGTTACACCAAGGTATGTTATTTATAACTATTTTGAAGGGAGTCAATTCTCTAATCTCTTTCTCAGACTGTTTGTCTTTCAAGTAGAAGAAGGCTACTGATTTGTTTGAAATAAGTATATATCCAGCTACTTTGCTGAAGGTGTTTATCAGCTGTAAGAGTTCTCTGGTTGAACTTTTAGGGTCACTTAAGCATGCTATCATATCATATGAAATAATGATATTTTAACTTCTTCCTTTTCAATTTTTATCCCTTTGTACTCTTTTTGCTGTCTGATTACTCTGGCTAGTAATTCCATTACAATATTGAATATGTAAGAGAGTAGAAAAACTCATCTCTTCCTGATTTTATTGGGATTGCTTCAAGATTCTCACCATTTAGTTTGATGTTGGCTACTGATTTGCTGTATATTGCTTTTACTGTGGTTAAGTATGAGCCTTGAATTCCTGACCATGTCAAGGCTTTTTACATAAAGTAGTGCTGAATTTTGTCAAATGCTTTCTCAGCATCTAGAGAGATGATCATGTGTTTTTTCTTTGAGTTTGTTTATACAGTGGATGACATTGATGGATTTCTGTATATTGAACCATCCTTGCATCCCTGTAATGAGGCCTACTTTAACACAGTGAATGGTCATTTTTGATGTGTTCTTGGATACCATTTGCAATAATTTTGAGTATTTTTACATCAATGTTCATGAGGGAAATTGGTCTAAATTTCTTTTTTGTAGGGTCTTTATGTGGTTTAGGAATGAGTAAAATTTTGGCTTCGAAGAATTAGTTGTGTTGTATTTTCTCTCTTTCTATTTTGTAGAATAGTTGGGAGAATATTGGTATTAGGTCTTCTATGAAAGTCTGTTAGACTTTTGCACTAAACTCATATGATTCTGGGCTTTTTATAGTTGGAAGGCTGTTTATGACTGCTTCTTTTTATTTAGGGTTTATGGGGCTATTTAGATGGTTTATTTGATCATGGTTTAATTTTGGTACCTGGTATCTGTCTAGAAAATCATCCACTTCTTCCAAATTTTCTAGTTTTGTTGAGTATTGGCTTTTGTAGTAGGATATGATGATTTCTTGAATTTCCTCCTTTTCTGTAGTTATGTCTCCCCTTTCATTTCTGATTTTGATAATTCAGATACTCTTTTTGTGTCCTCTAATTTGTTGGCTAACGGTTTAGCAGTCTTTTTGATTTTCTCAAAAAAAAATTGTCTTGGTTTTGCTGATATATTGTATAGTACTTTTTCTTTTTCTTTGGTAGTTTTAAGCTCTAGGTTTGATTATTTCCTGCTGTCTGCTTCTCTTGGGTATATCTGTTTCTTTTTGTTCTAGAGCTTTGAGTTGGGCTGTCAAGTTGTTAGTTTATGCTCTCTCTATCATCTCTTTCTCTCTCTCTCTCTCTCTCTCTCTCTCTCTCTCTCTCTCTCTCTCTCATTCCTTTTTGAAGGCACTCAGAACTATGTTTTCCTCTTAGCACTGCTTTGATTGTATCCCATAAGTTTGGGTGTATTTTGCTAAATTTTAATTTTCTTAAATTCTAAAATATCTTAGATTCATTTCTAGATTTTTTTTTCCTCCAACAAGCTATTATTGAGTAGAGCATTGTTATGCTTCCATATGTATGTGGGATTTTTGATGGTTTTGTTATTATTGAAAACCAGACTTAGTCTATGGTGATCTGATAAAAATGCATGTGATTATTTAGATGTTCTCGTATGTCTTGAGGCCTGTTTTGTGACCAACTATATGGTCAGTTTTGGAGAAGATACTGTGAGGTGCTGAGAAGAAGGTCTATTCTTTTGTTTTAAGACAAAATATTCTATAGAAGCCTGTTAAATCTATTTGCTTAATAACTTGTTAGTTTCACTATGTCTCTGTTCTGTTTCTGCTTCTATGATTTGTCCATTTGATGACAATGGCGTGTTGAAATCTCCCACTATTATTGTGTGTGGTGCAACATGGGCTTTGAGCTTTATTAGAGCTTCCTTTATGAATGTGGGTGCACTTGTATTTGGAGCATTGATGTTCATGATTGAGAGTTCATCTTGAGAGATTTTTCCCTGTGATGAGTAAAAAGTATCCTTCCTTATTATTTTTTATGACTGTTGTTTGAAAATATATTTTATATCTAATTTATTTATATTAGGATATCTTTGCTTGGAAAATTTTTTCCAACCTTTTACTCTAAGGTAGTGAATGCCTTTGTTGCTGAGATTAGTTTCCTGTATTCAACAAAATGCTGGATTCTCTTTACATGTCTTATCTGACAGTCTATGGGCATTGAGTCCATTGATGTTAAGAAATATTAAGGAATCGTGATTGTTTTTCCTGCTATTTTTGTTATTTCAGATAGAATTATGTTTGTGTGTTTTTCTTCTTTGGTGTTTGTTGCAAACAGATTTGTTTCTTGATTTTGTTTTTTGTTTTTTTTTTTTTTTTTTGTATGTTTTGTTTCTTGATTTTTTTAGGGTGAATTTTCCCTCTTTGTGGTAGAGATTTCCATCTTTTATTCTTTGTAGTGATGGATTTGTGGACAGATACTGTGTAAATTTGTTTTTGTCCTGAAATATCTTTGTTTCTCCATCTATGGAAATTTTTGTACCTCTCTAGGATCTCCATTATCATCATGAAGTATGATTTAAGTCTAAATCTTGTTTTTATGGTGAGTTGGGATATCCACTATTTGCTGTGTTGAGAGAACTGGGTTCTGATGTTGCCAGATTGTCTTGATTTCTATTTATTAGATTCTTATGCTTGCCTCTTGCCATCTTGTTATTGGTGATGGTAGATGATCATGTTGTCTCTTACTGGATCTTGTCTCTTCTGCCAGTCTTCTGTCAGATGGAGATTATTCTTGTGTGTTTGGCTTTCTGGGTAGGCTGTGAGTTCCATAGGAAATGTCCAGCAACTGGGCCTGCTTTATCATTGTGCCAGGGTGTTTTTCTAGGCAACACTGCCTCCTACACTCTGAGAGTCCTGGATGGCCTCTCCCAGGATAGAGAGTGAGGAGGGAATATGGACTCCCCCTGTGCTCAGGAGTGAAAGCTCTCCTGTGGCTCTTCTAGGTGTATAGCAAACTGTAGGCAGGCCTCCAATCCTGATTGGTGTTCAACTTTCTACAAGCAGTCTGATCTCAGACTGGATCTTGACTATGGTGTCCTGTGAGTTCCTGGAGGTCCTTCCCAAACAATAAGCAGAAAGATACTTTGGGTTCACCTGCAGGCTCAGTGGAGAGAGCACTTCTGTATCTCCCCTGGGTGCTTAGTTCTCTTTGGGTATGCTTTGATTCCTGAAGGCAGTGTGCCTCAGTGGCTCATATCATTAATCCCAGCACTCTGAAGACAAAGACAGGTAGACAGCACTCTTGATATGGAGAACAGCCTAGTATAAAGGGTGAGTTCTACTTGTCAAAGATTGCAGAGGAAGGATGAAGAGAGTGCAGTTCCATTTCATTGGCCAGAATTCTTGAGCTGTTTGGACACAAGCATTAAGTGACTTGCACAGATTCTTATATGATAACACTGTGATAAAAAATTAGTTTTAATATTAACTACTATTACTGCTACTATATCTTTTACCTGTGTGTGTGTGTGTGTGTGTGTGTGTGTGAGAGAGAGAGAGAGAGAGAGAGAGAGAGAGAGAGAGAGAGAGAAAGAAATTTCGATATAAATAAGTTAAATGTGGCTGTTTGCTTTTATTTCTCCTTAGAACAATAGCTGTATATTCTGGTATATTTGAATTTCTATTATCAGAATAATGTTTTGAGCATTGTTATTTAGAAAGAAGACTATTGGTTCAATCACTCCAGCTATTTATGTAGTAGTTCATTGGATGACAAGGGTTACATGCTCGTTGTCTTGATGCTTTACATTTTGTAAATGTAGTTGGCTGTATTAATTTCATAGATTTTTTTTTATTTAACGTGGTTTACTTTGCAAGTTATAGGGTTCTTTTAATAGTGTTCAAAATGAAATTTTTATTTACTTACAGAAATAAGACATTATTGTACATTTTAAACAAATCTGCACAAATATACCAAGAAACATAACACATTTTTATTTTTTATTATAAAGAGTTTCTCTGAATTAACAAAAACGATACATATATTTCTATCAGTTCCATAAACTTCAAGTAATTTTCCTGAATATTATTTGCACTAAATTCATTCTTAGCCCTATTGCATGTTAAAATCTTAAAACATAAGTGAGAATGAAAATTGTTTTTGCACAAAAGTAAATTGAAAAACTTTGATGGGCTGTTCATCTATTTGAACCTGTTTTGGATATCTTAGAATCTCAGATATTATACAGTTTTCATAATGATATATGAGTGAAAGTATCTCTTCTTTCTTTGTCTTAAAGACCTGACTTTAATCCTTACTTCTTTGAATGTTCATGACACTTTTATTTGAAGCTAAGTGTCCATAAAATTCTAAAGATGATTGACTGGCAACCTTGCAGTGTAAAATAATCATATAATCTTTTCTTTGACATTTGCCACCTCAGTATTATATACTATAATAATACAGCATTGAAACTTACTTGAACATTTAAAACTATTTGTGCTGATTCAGCCTGTCTTCTATGTTAGCATATTTTGTGTCCTTCAATGGGACATGATTATAATTTGCACATTTTTATGATTTCATATGTCTTGATTAAGGGGTTATTTTATTCTTCTAACAACTACACATAAATCTATCTGGAAATAACTTCACTAGTCAACTAATTAATCATTACACTTGGTATGTGTTACGAGCATAGGAGAAGAGTAGATTCATATTAGTTTGTAATAATTTTATTTTAAGACTGCATTACATTATCCGTCCTCTACACACCCACCCAGAAAAGGGCAGGGCCAGGTGATGGGGCTTTGATAGAATAATTGCAATTACTTTGACTAAAATGTGGACACTTCAGTCCTTCTTAGAAGGGGGGAAATTCTTACAGGAGAAAATAAAGGAACAAAGAGTAGAGCAGAGACTGAAAGAAAGGCTATCCAGTGATGGCCCCATTGGCTCCAGCCCCATAAGTAGCAGAGAATGACATTGTCTGACATCAATAGGAAAAGAAGTTCTTGGTCATTTGAAGACTTGTTTCTCAAATGTAGGAAACTGCTAGGATATTGACATGGAAGTGGGTGGGTAGAAAGGGTAGCTTCCTCATAGAAGCAGGGGGAAAGGGAATGAGAGTGGGAGTCTGAAAAGTGGATAACATTTGAAATGTAAATACTTAAACTATCCCAAAAACTTTTTAAATTTGTATTCAAAAGCTGTTTTTTTTTCTTTTCAAAAATTAAAAAAATCAGTATTTGCATATATATCATATATATGATATAGATTTTAGGGAAGATATAGATATTTGTATGAATCTTGCTGTAAAGGGTTTAGGATAGAAGATAGACGGTGGGAAAGTGATAGAATTTGATGTTATTTAACCACATAAAACACCACCTTGGGCATTCAAAAGTTTGAAGAATTATTCTCTTAAAATATAAGAAAATTATGCTTCTTTAATATTCATTATTATCAACAGACACTTATTAAAGGACATTATTTTGTTTTAAATGATTGGTAAATGACAGAATTGTTTTTGATTTGCATATAAGAAAAACAATAGGCATTGTTTTAAACAAATTAATCTACTTCCCCTTAGGATAGAGATACAAAATAAACTACATTTAGAATTTCAAAATTTAATTATCATCAAAAAAATAAAGTATCATTTTAAAAAATAAAAGACTAACAATCATGAGCTCTGCCATTTTTCTGAAGGGAAACATGAAAGGAAGAAAATAGGAGGAGACGACAGGGAGGGGAAAGGATTGGGGAAGAAGATGGAGGAAAATCTGCACTCAAGATATAATTTATGAGATAATGAATTTTAAAAAGAAAATAGTAAATATGTAATTTAAGGACTAGACTTTAAATTTGTTTCAGTATCAAAAGCAGCAATTGAATATTGGCTTAGTGGGCCATGCCTGTAGTCAGGGTATTACATGGGAAGATGTGATTCTGAGGCTTTCCAGGGCTACGTGTGTATTACCAGGCTAGCCAGAGCCACATAAAAAGATGTCTTCTAGAAAGAACAGTGGCAATTTCAAAACCTGTACTTTGACATATGCTAACCTGAATAGAAAGTTAGCATCAATACAATGAAGTAGTTTCAGTAAACATCCTTAGAACAGCATGGTTGTTTAATATTTTCTAAATCTGAATATATCAAAACGAAATAGAAAATTCATATCAAAATTATTAAACAAGGCTTTTGACACAATAGAAGACTGGAGGAGGGCAGATCACATTTAAAGAGTGATATTATCATCATGGTGAGTTGATACAGGAAAATTCAAAAGAAATCCCTAGTGAATATACCTTCCACATACATATGATGACATTTCTCAGGATTATTGCAGTAACCTGCAAAAGGGTACTCTCTAACTATGAAACCATTTGAGTTCAGTGGATGAAATCTCTACTTCACAATAATGAAGAACACCATCTGGAGTCACTGTCTTATACAATCGGTGTTTGTTACAACACACAATTCCTGTGAGCATTATAAGATCATCACTACCATGTAGCACAGATTTGTGCTGTGACTTTCAGAATACCCTGATGCTGAGGTTGAAGAAGGAAAATCAGCCAAATGTGGGTTGTATATAGCCAGACCTTTGGTAACACACTTAGGCCCATTAACAATTCTCATAAAAATGTTTCAGGTTCATTATATTTTTGCCTACTTTTTTTACCACTACTTCCTCAGGCCAAATAATTTCCTGTGTTTTAAGAGATTCTGGAGTATTTAAAAATTGAAAGTCTATACTGGGATTCAAGGGTGCAGTGAGGGTGAGTGGAAACCCATGCCCTTGTAGATTATGACAAGCTCAGTGCTTCATCAGGCACCTGAATAGGAATTTCTGTAGTCAGAACGTGCTCTGTTCCATGTGAGTAGATATTTGTTCATGTCTGTTAAGGGAATGTCATGCAACTGTGTGCAAATGGACAGTAGCATGTTGTGGTTCCAGGCTATGGCTTCCATTAATAGAGGGACAATAAAGACAGAAGTGGAGATAACATGTCATATAAAATTCTACCTCTGATTTTTTTTTTTTTTTTGTTGGGATCATTCCCTATTGAGAGCATCTTCTGATATTTCCTATGTGTTCTCTTCAGGAATTTTTCTATTTTACTTTGATTATTAATACAATAATGTATCATTTCTTTCTTCCCTTCTCTTACATACTTAATATTACTAATTTTTTAGCTATATGCATTTGTAACTTAAGTGTAAGTACATGTATTAGTGTTTTTATATTTTAGTCATAAAGTAATCTTTTTCTTGTTTGTTGCTCTCACTAATTTATTTATTTACTTATAGTTATAGACTAAGTTGACTCTTATTTCATAGCTCTGTTAATATTTTTTGTGTCTTTTTCTCCCTTGTATTATTCTTGAAATTTGTTTACTTGATAAGAGTCAGAGGTTCTTACAAAATTACCGCATGAGGAAAAACATACATTTATCTATAACATGTCAAAAAAAGGTATATAAACTAAGCTTAATTTTGCAGATTTATACTAAAATATAAAAAAGTTATGCTTTCTTAATAATTATTACCTCCAACTTTGTATTAATTAAGAACTTTCATTTAAATGACTGCTACCTTACTTTATGCATGCATTTAAGTGACATTTCTAATATGATGCATTTTTGAATTATTCATATATAATACATATGCATATAAAAATAAATTTATTAAAATCTATGAATAAATTGACCACAATTCACATATCTTATCACTAATTTCCTATTTTAAGCAAATAATTGTAGACTAATTTTGGTTCTACAATTACTAAGCCAACTCCTGTGGCAAGGTCCTTCCCCAAATAAATAAAAATTTTAGGGTACCAATTACTGGGCAAGGAGCAGGTAGGACTTCCATTTCATTGGGTAGAGAGAAAGTGAAAGGGACTTGCATCTTTTGGGAGGAGAGAGAGCTTGGGGTACAAGATATAATTAACTAAAGATACCCGAAAGATGGTGGATCCTCCAAGATACATCATAGGAGAATTAATTCTACTATGGCTCATTAATTAGAATATTACCTGTTGCTCCCAGTGATTGAGTTACCTGATGATTTTAAACTGAAGTAGCAAACAAACACCTCACAAATCATAACCCACCCAAAGATTACTATTTAAATTTCAATAATTTTAGTAGTACTTAGTTTTTATACACTATGTCAATTTCCTTTTACATTTTGGTGTGTGTGTGTGTGTGTGTGTGTGTGTGTGTGTGTGTGTGTGTGTGTGCATGCTTGTTTGTTTGTTTGTTTTATTTGCTAGTGCTTAGTAACAAACCAGAGGCCTCTCATATGCTGGGCACTGCCTCTTTAAATGACTTTTATTACAACTCCTACTATGTTCTTTTTACAACTTTGCTTCTGTGTTCTTCCTCTCCACAAAACAATATCATAGTCTTTCCATCTAGTACCCAGCTGATGAACACTGGGGAGGATTTGGTGTCCAGGTTGGAAGTCTTGTTTTGTACTGCTCCAGAACCATGTTTGCTGAGTTCTGCCATGGTAAGGAACAATGGTCTTTGAACTTGTAATTAAGCCAATCTAGAAATGCTTACTTTGCTCTGCAGTCTGTGAACAGGACTGGGTTTCCCCAATGGAGGAGTTCGAGAAAGGATTAAAGGAGACAAAGGAGTTTGCCACCCCATAAGAACAACAACCAAGCAGAGCTCAAAGGGATTAAACTACTATTCAAAGAGTGCACATGAACAGACCCATGGCTCCAGCTGCATATCTAGCAAGGATGGTCCTGTTGGGCATCAATGGGAAGAGAATCTCTTGGTCCAGCCAATGCCCCAGTGTAGGACAACACCATGGCGGGGAGATGTGAGGGAGTGGGGAGCGTACCATCATAGAAGCAGGGGGATGGGAGAAAGGATAGGAGGTTTATGGAGAGGAAACTGGAAAATGGGATAAAATTTGAAATGTAGATAAAATATATCCAATAAAAAATAACAAATATCATTAAAATAAATGCCTTATTTTTTTATTTTTATAAAGGTGGCCTTGGTCAGGAGGACTAAGAGTGTTGATAACCCACATTAATTTATTAGTATCACAGTTCTTTTTGTTCCCCAAACACATAGAAACAAATAGACAATCAGTGAAGCTGATAGGCAGAATAATTACAATGAACTCAGAGCACCTCTTGTTCCTCCTTTATAAAGTACTTGCTGAAACAATATTAATTTCTCAGTTTCTAGAACATTTCACCATGGTTTATATGGAAACTGTCAAGTTCCAGATCTTGCTCTTCCTGCCTTCACTTCCCCACCCTTAGTGCCAGTCCATTTTTGGCAGGAAACTAAGGTTGAGTACACCTTGTTTCCTCACAGGATATCAAGGGTGCCTTTGTCCTCCATAGCCCCTGAAAATATATTATGAAAAGATGCCTCATTTATCATAATAGTGCTCTCATACTTATTTAATTACAGACTGCATTAACTCATTTTATCATAATTATCATCTTAATTATTCATGTTGGACTCATTGTTTTGATTACTGTTGATATGAAACATTTTTAATATGTAGAAAAGTACATCTTCATTTACAATATTGGTAGAATTTGTAGTTTGTCTTACATCTGGTATCTACTAGATAATATGTGGACAGAAAAAAATTGTCAGTGACTTTTCCAATTTTATATATATATATATATATATATATATATATATATATATATATATATATAAATTCTCCTATCAAATTTTTTTCTAGCAATTATGGCTTCTATCAAATAGATACTTATTTTATTAATGGACATTCTAAATGTTGCTAAGTCACATTTTAAACAAAATAATACTGTGCTTGCATTTTATTATCTATTTATAACAGAAATTTTATTTCTGCTTCAGCACCATGACATGAGGAAGCAAAGCTTTCCTGTTTCCTTGTTCTCAGTTTTGACATTTCTCTGTAGCTCTTGTCACCTCAGCTGTGCCCTGGGCACATTCTTATTGAGGAGGTCAGCCTGAGAGGGAGGTAAATGTCTCACCTTTGTTTGGAAATAGAAAAAGAGAAATGCTCTAGTGATAGAATGCTCAGGTTGCAAAGTCACATATAGGTCATTTCAAGTTTCAGTTTAAGTCCATAGATACAATAAGAATAAACTAGTATACATAAGTTTTTACTGCATTAAGGTGTGCCTCCATGTGTTTTAATGTGTGTATGTATATAGTAATTGATATATAGAAACAAATGGATCTTTCATCAAAGGTGCCTTCACTAATACTTGTGGAAGCTTTTATCAAATGAGTGTTTATACTACACAGAGTAATTTAGTCACTCAAAAACTATTAATAATGAAAAGAAAAACATGTTACACTACTGAACATTTATATTAATATGTCTTCAAGAACACATATTTATAGATGATATTATTGTTTGTATGAAAAGAATCTGAGGACTCACCTGGATATAGCTCTTAAAAATGATTTTAAATTTTGTGAGTTTATTTATTTGAGTCACTTCTGTCTGTCTGTCTGTCTGTCTGTCTGTCTCTGTACTTTTTTTTTCATTAATTTATTAATTTATCCACTCTACATCTGATCATATATTCAACCTCCTCTCCTCCAGGTTCCATCATCATAAGAAAGTCTTCTTTTTACCCCCTACCCTTCTCCTCAAAGAAGGCACAGCCTCCCATGGTCACCAACCCAACCTGACACATCAAGACTCAGTAGCAGCAGGGGAAGAGAATCCAAAGGGAGGCAGAAGAATCAGAGACACCAAACTTGTTCCAGCTGTTAGAAGACCCACATGAAGACCAAGCTAGATATATTCCAAAAATGTGTAAGGTTCCTAGGCCCAGGCCCTGCATGTTCTTTGGTTGATAGCTCACACTCTGTGAATCCTCATGGGTCAAAGTGGTTTGTATATCTGTAGGTCTTCTTGTGGTGTCCTTAACTTTTCTGGCTTCTTTAACCTTTCCTCACATCTTTCACAAGTATCCATGTGCTTTACCTAGTGTTTGGTTGTGTGTCTCTGCATCTTTTTCTATAAGCTGCTAAACGAAGCCTTTCAGAAGATAATTATGCTAGGCTCCTCTCTGCTAGTATGAGAGAGAATCATTAATAATGTCAGGGGTTGCCTATCTTACATGCAATATTTTTCAAGGTAGGCTGGTCTTTGTTTGGCCATTGCTTCAAACTCTGCTCTATCTTTGTCCCTGCAAATATTGTAGGCAGGATACATTTTGAGTTGAAGGTTTGTGAGTTGATTTGTGTCTACCCTCCCTCCATTAGAAGTTACACCTGGTTACAGGAGGTTACTCATTATTTATTTAAGTGAATAGCAAATATACATTTAATTTATAAACAAAATAATATTCATATATATTTGTGAATTTTACATACACATGCATCTTGAACCAAACTAAGCCTTCATTTCCTCCTTTACTCTTATTTTCCTACCACCACTTTTCCTTCCTAACTCCATTGCTTTGTTTGAAAACCCACCAAGTCCACTCAGGACTGCCTGATATTCTCAAATATAGGACTATATACTGGAGCATGAGTAGCCCCCCAGGGGCTGCATCCCTGGAGAAAATGGATATTCTCTCCTTACAATTATATATGTTTATAACACATTAACTTTTTAAGGTAGTGTTGAAGAGAAAACTAGGAAAGCAAACTGTGGAGTTTCTATTTGGACTTGAACTTTACTTGATTGACATAAATAATAAACATTTGGAGGCCATTGTTCTTGGTAGCCTTCTTCAAGGACTTTCTTGGTGTTTAAGAAAAAAAAAAAAAATAGAAAACAATGGAGCTCTCAAGATGATTCAGTTTGCAAAGCAACTTTCATGGAATTTCAATGATTGCAGTAAAGCCTGGACAAACATACATATTGAAATTAGAGAACCAATTCTTGTTCTCTGACTTCCCCTTCTGTGTATTGTAATGAGTGCAACCAAACATCACACAAAGGCACATGCACAACCCACAGGAGCACAAACACACACACACAAACACACACAATCTGGAGTTCACTGCTTTTAATTCAGTAATATGCCCATAGTAACAGACTTTGAAGAAAGCAATCCTTGTTTTGTGCAAACTATGGGTTTGTCTTTAGAAGTTTGCAAATTAGAATACTCAGTAATTACTTTCATTTTTGTCACCTTTGGAACAAGGATACACAAGCACAGAGTTTTTTCCTTAGGTCCTCAGAACAAATGCTTTTTTCACCTTGACTTAGGAAATAAACCTTTCTCACATAATTTGACTGCTATCTTCAATGACAATTGTCAGTGGACTAAGATGTCCTGGTTCATGCTGTGATAATTAGTATAAGCCTAATTTTAATTACTAATTCTACTTTTTGTGTATTTGGAATTATTTCCTGTGACACTCCATGCTGTGAAGTGTATTCACACTGAGTTAATCTGTCCCATTCACATCAACACTGAAGAAAACAGAAGAGCTTATAATTTTACATAAGAGCTGCAAAAATTCCAGGATAAAAGATTCCACTTTTTTTTCCTCTTAAATATTAAAACTGTTTCTAGTCTTGAGTCTACTGACTCAAGAATAACATCAACAATCTTTTATTACCAATCTTTGATATTTATCTGTGCTCTCTTTACTGTTTTTAATATAACATATTTGAAAGCACATTATCAAAATTATAAAAGTAAGTTGTGTGTCCATAGGAATCACCCTGAAATTTTATAATTTATGGAATTTCTCAAATTAAGTAATACAGTTTCCAGGCTCATGGCACCCAACAGAGACATAATGTTCTTAAATAGGCATTGATATCTAACAAGAAAAAAATACTTATCAAGAGCAAAGTTTATTTTCTGTCTCTTTTACCCCAGCAGCACTAATCATACATAAATTATCACTAACTGCTCCCCATGACTTATGATAAGGTTATAAAATAGAAAACAATTTTAAATTTCTTTTACCAGATGAAGAATGCCCAAGTAGGATGAGCTCTACTAAATCTATTTATATTGTATCTTTGTGATTTGAAGATCAAATAATGCAAGACTTGACACATACTTAAAAGTGTATTTCTATGAACCTTGTTTCCACCTTGATAGTCAACTGATATCTAGATTTTCACCCTTTTTAGAAGTTCATTTTAAATATAGAACATTTTATCTAACAAAGAACCTTTTTTTTCCACCTGAGAAAAACATTGGTGAGAAAATAGATATTTTTGTGGATTCAGAATGTTTCTTTAGGGAAACTGACTGTGTTGTTTGCTTACTTGTTTCTGTTGCCAGGAGACAATGTGACTTTTTATAGTACTAGAGTTTAGAGTTTTAGCAGGAAATTTTTGACTAACATGAGACACTGTAGGATTTCTTGGGGAAACTGCAAGGTGAGTGAGGCACTTATCAATGAATCAAAATTTAAGGCATAAAACGTTTATCATGCAATACGTTTCCAAACAATGTTTTTTTTTTTTTTTCATTTTAGAAGAGTTATTATTCTGTGAAGTGTCTACATGAATACATATTCTAAACTTTCTAGCTCAATATTTACTTTAGAGATAGGATCACATCACATAGCCAAGAAAAGTCTTAAATCTCCTATCCTAATGTCTCAGTAGGAAACCCAACTCTCTACCTATTTTGTTTTCACATACGTTTTAATATAAGCTTATTTACTCTTCTTTTCTCTCTCTAGACACTCCATGTACTCTTCCCCTCCTTTCTCCCATGCCCTCACTCTCAAATTGATATCTCATCTTTTCTTTGATTACTAAAAAAGCTTGTACTCAACTCCTTGAGTTTATTTTTGTTGTTTCTGTATATATTGCTTCAATGTTATCCACTTGGATTAGGTAACAAAATCTTGGCTGTGGCTCATCCCAACAAATGGCTAGTTTTCCAACAGCAATAATCATTGTTGCATTTCTTTTTTAAAGACTTTTTTATTTAATCAAATTTGAATTGTATAACATTTTCTGTTCTCTTCTCTTTTCTAAGCCCCTCACAAATATCTTTCCTAAAGTTGCCACATATCTCCCCATTTCACAAATGGATAGCCTTTTTTCTTGATTAATATTGTTACATTCATACTTGTGTGTATACATACATAAAATTCACACACATTCACACACACACACACACACACACACACACACACACAGTTGAGTCTGGTTTGGTTTATGTACATATGGTTTCAAGACTGACTACTCTGGATTGAACAACCAATAAAGGGCTCATTCTTAGGAGGGGCTAATTCTTATTTCAGCTTATTACACAATAATTAGAATGAATACCCTTTTTTAAAGTGGCTGTTCAGGGTAGTCTAAGTTACCTCAAAGCTGTATAGATGACCAGGCAAACCTTGTTTGTTTGTTTGTTTGTTTGTTTGTTTTTGCTTATAGATTGAAGGCAGGCACTTAACATAGAAGATAATGATTTCCGCAGATCTGACCTTAAAGTCTCTCTTTTGCTGTGTAAATGCCATAGTTCTAGAAAATACTAAGGAAACTGTCAGAAAAAGGAAAGAATTAAACAGTCTTATCATCTGTGACAACTGTGAGCCATGACAATTCCAAGCATGGGAAAATTCACATGAAGTTGCAATTAGTGACTGACACTCATATCAGTGACAACCAATAGCTGTCTGATTGGACTAAAGACATACTCAGTGGAAAGAGACTTAGGCTTGGTGTTATTTAGCTTTTTTGAACTAGTAGGGTCATGGACATTTTAAAAAATTCTATTGTGGTTTCTTGTTATATTCTGAATCTTAACCTCTTACCCATGAAGTCAATGCTGTCCCTCATCAAAAACAAACAATCAAACCAACAAACAAAAACATTTATACAACCCATCAGAGATATTCAAAACTGTATACAAGGCAACAGTCCTTGGAAAGGACTTGGAAAGGACACATCTCTGACCCAGCCTATGTATCTTGTGGCTCAGAAAGCACTGCAAAACTTTTAAACAGATGATGAGAAGTATACTACCAGGAAGTCTGTTACCAAACCATCTTTATTGAAAGTTTTATAGACAAGCCTGGCACAGTGTCTAGATCAGCAGGCAGGATAGATAGAAGGGAAAATTTAATGGGGTATCATCTTTATCTAAAGAACAATATCCAATAACCAACAATGTAATGTCCTTCAAAGCCAATGTCATTCTAAATAAGTCCATGATAAGGGGGAAAAAAAGATTAAACTTTCCTGGAAGATTATATGATTATGTTAGTTTTAGTTAACTTCAAAGTACCCTATACATATATGGGAAGAGGAATCTCAATGGAACTGTATGGAATTCCTCCCACCTGATTGAATTCCAGGCATATCTGTGGATTTTTTTTTCTTGAGTAGAGTTGATATAGGATAATGTAACATACTGTGAGCCCAGCGAGCCACTGGGAACAAACAAGTAAGTTGTTTTCCCCCATGCTTCTTGTCTTGGCTTCCACTGTAGTGTCTGCCGTGACATCCCTCATTGATGGACTGTAATCTAGACATGAATGCCAAATAATCACCTTTCCTCCCCAAATTGTTTTTGGTTATAAGTATTTATTACAGCAATGTAGAAGAAGCTAGGACACTGAATATCCAGGTTCATGGATTAATTGAAGTCTAATCTTTTTTTTACTGATACAAAGATAAACGTTTATGCATGGTTTTCAAGAAGCGATTCAAATTGAATCAGGCATTTCTATTTCTAACCATAAAATAACAATGTCATGGAATTAAAAGTATTTGTGACAGCCTGAAGGAAACAGAGACACTATGTAATAGATATTCTTAATAATTTCATATAAATGCTGAAACTGGATAAATGTTTTACCATATGTTATGTACATAAAAAGTAGAATATGGTGATATAGATGAACACAGGTATCTAAATAGTTAATGTTATCAAGCAAAACAACCCATTTGACAAGTACTATCCTAAGTATTTAATTTATAATTATTTGATTTGTTTATATTATATGTAATACTGGATCTCCTAATGACACTTCATGGATGTATATGATTTATTATGAATATATTCATAGTCTTTCAGAACCTCATAAACCTACTCTGATCCTTCTTTGTCTATCTTAATCTACTTTTTTAAAGATTATATATATATATATATATATATATATATATATATATATATATATATATATATATCTTTATATTTGTAAGTGAGTACACAGTTGCTTTCTTCAAACATAAATGAAGAGGACATCAGATTCATTATAGATGGTTCTGAGACACCATGTGGTTGCTGGGAAATGAACTCAGGACCTCTGAAAGGTGTGGTACCTTTTAGGAGCTTTCTTGGAACAAAGAAACTCAAGCAGAGGACTGATTTCAATGCAAGTCCTTTACTTTTGCATTTGGCTTCTCTTTTTGTACAGTTTTTTAAAGAGTTTAGGGTCTAACAACCAACTATCCTTTGGTTTGGCCTCAGAGACTGGAAAGACCATGTTTACATATTTTTAGGTGGTCCTCTTCTGTGTAGAGTTTAGTGCAGTCATGTCGATGTGCAGAGGAGAGACTTAGGGAGTGGCTGATCTGGCTAGAGTCTACGTCCTCCTGTCAAACCGAGAGACTTGTGGCATAGCTGGTGCTTTGTAAGGCCGTTTCACTGTGGCAGTGTGAAGGCAGCTTGGCTCGCAAAAACTGAGAGTTCGGAATGCACCTTCCATTTCTTATTTACATTCCAGCTTTGGTTGAACTCTATTGTTATTAGAGTCTCCAACACAGTCTATCTTCTCTAAATAGTACTCCATTGTGTAAATGTTCCTCAATTTTTGTATCCATTCCTCAATTTAAGGACATTTGGGTTCTTTCCAGCTTCTGGCTATTATAAATAAGGCTGCTAAGAAAACAGTAGAGTATGTGTCCTTGTTATATGTTGGAGCATCTTTTGATATATGCCCAGAAGTGGTATAGATAGGTCTTCAGGAAGTACTATGTACAGCTTTCTGAGAAGCCACCAGAGTAACTTCCAGAGTATTTGAACCAGTTTGCAATTCCAGCAACAATGGAGAGGTGTTCCTGTTTCTCCCCGTCCTCACCAGTATCTGCTGTTACCTGAGATTTTTATTTTAGCCATTTTGACTAGTATGAAGGGGAATCTCAGGATTGTTTGATTTGCATTTTTCTGATGACTAGGGATGTTGAGCACTTCTTCTGGTGATTCTTAGCCATTCAATATTCCTCAGTTGAGAATTCTTTGTTTAGCTCTGTACCCTATTTTTTAATTGGATTATTTAATTCTCTAGAGCCTAAGTTATTAAGGTCTATGTATATATTGATTATTAGCTCTCGATCAGATGTAGACTTGGGAAAGACCCTTTCCCAATCTGTTGGTTGCAATTTTGTGTTCTTGACAGTTTCTTTAGCCTTACAAAAAATTTGAAATTTCATGAGGTGTCATTTGTAGATTCTAGATATTATAGCATAAGCCATTGGTGTTCTGTTCAGGAAAATTTCCCCTGTGCCTATGTGTTCTAAGCTCTTTTTCCCAAACTCATTTTTGTTTACTGTATTTACATACTTTGATTGAAATATTAGATATTTTATTGGAAAAATTTTTGATTGGTCTACTCATGTATTGTGATTTTTGAAAGTCATGATATTTTACCTGTGAGAATGGTCTAGAGTTGTCATCTATCTACACACACACACACACACACACACACACACACAGGTACAAAATATTCTAGTAATAATGTCTAAAGGTGAGGCAATACTTTTCTTAGAAAACAAGGTATAAATTAAAGGACTGCATATTAGGGAAACTAGTTGCAGCACATATTGGACATAGTCATTTTTTATAAGATAGACTGACTTGACTTTTCAATTTAGGTATTTCTAAATCATTTCATAGCATTTTGGTACATGAACAAAACTGTATTATTTGACATCATAAGTCATCAGAGAAAATTTTAATTTGCATCACATCAAATAGAATGACCAGCAGACTTAGGAAATAAGTCTCAGGCTGAGGAATGTTAATTGTAGCAGATTTTATTTAGTTAAAAAAAAAAGACTGAGCAGTGTAGACTCTTTAATGAAAATCAGATAGTAGAAATATCTGGACAGAATTCAGCCAGTTGCCATAGTAACAAGAATCATTCATTCTGGTGCTGATTGAGAGGAAGAAATCTCAGAAACCACATAAGCCGCAAAAGATGGGAATCTTTGGAAATCTTTCTTTGTTCAACTTTCCATCCTGGTTCAAGATGAAGAGATTGAAGTTCATGCTGCCAAGACGATATCACAAATGAGAAAATTCTTCTTGAGCTTGACTCCATTAGCAGATAGCAATGTGGAAACAATGCAGGCTCTTTGAAGGGCAGGCATTTAATCAAACATTTAAAGTTGACCGAGGACTGTGAACAGGTTTCTAATTAAGTGGTACCTTTAAATGGCTTGATTTCATGAACTTGTAGCATAATTGGCTTCTTCTTTGTGTTTAACTGAAGAAATTGTAAGTGATAAAGAAACTGCAGGTTCTGTCATGGGGAATAGTCTCAAGTACTCATATAGTCAGTTGTTCTTAAACAAAGTATATAGGAATCAAACATCTTTTTCAGGAATATGAGGCATATTGTAAATATTATCTCATTAGTACATTCTGTTGTGCATGAAAGGAGCTGAATCTACAAACAGTGTACCTTTATTTGGGAAAAGGTACCATGAAACATTTTCAATATAATTAATATCTTCCTTTTCAACAAATGACATAAACTAATCACATATGATACATAAATGTACAGCTGTCTGAGTTTCATCAGAGTTAATTTTGACACCACCGCATTCTACTTAAGCAGACTCTGAATTGGCCTTGTGTCTTTTAAGGGGTGAAGATCATTTAAAACCAATTTTGAAATGACATTTGACCCATCGTTATAAATGTCCCAGTGGCTTTAATAAGTACAGATAAAAACCAAATTAAATTTAAAACAAATAAAATAGACAAAGCTATCTGAAAAGGGAGCACTATGGGAATATGTGTATGTATATACACATATTTAGATTAGTGATAGTAATAAATCTGAAAAAGATGTTCTTGCTAAATTGATCATGAGAGTAAAGTTGTTTTGTGAGAGAAGAGAGGTATAAGGGAGGGGGGGAGATGCAAAAGGTTTTAAACTGATATTAATAATTTACGTTTTTCTCTTTAATATTGAAGGATAAAAAGAGATAAGTCAATGTTGAATACATCTTCTTTATTACATGTATTGTTCAAAATATTCCAACTCAAGGTTTTCGGAGTTCATGGAAGAAATGGTGTAAATAATAGTTTTCATTTCAGTTCATCCCATCTCTTGATATTTTCCAAACCTAGGTGGAAGTGGGAATGAAAGCCCTCAGTGCTCAGTCCACTGTGATTTGTGTTCACAGAATACAGTGTAGAGAGGAAGAAAAAAATGTCTTTTAATACTGCTAATTTGCAAGATGTGATACGCAAATGCTATTCCACTTGTTTTGTCATTTCATATAATCCTTCAGTGACAGTCACTCACATACTGAATATAAACTGCTTCCAGAAACATCTTGTACTCTTTATACTTTCATTTACATAATGTAATGAGCTAACTATCATGCATTCACTGGCATGGTGAATTGCCATAACAAACCCTTTATTTTCGAACATCTCGGTGTTCCTTTTAATAATTTCCACTTCATCATGACATCTTATCTTTCATATTCCATAACTAACTTTCTATTCTGTTGGATGGTGCTCAGTTTATAATTTTGATTAATTGCATCATCTTTGTGCAACAAAATTGATTTCATCTTGTGCTTTCCAATTTGAGTCAAATATAAAATAAACAAACAACAAAACCAACCTCACAAATACATCTAGTGTCTAGTTTTATCAAAGGAACATCTATTACATGATAAAAAATAAAACAAATAACACTAAGACTATGATTATTTAAAAAAACTATATTGAACCTATAACATTGTTTCTGAAAATATAAATTTAAAATATGTTTAATTTTAATTACCCCACAAAGATGGATGGTGTTTCTTCTGGAGCCTATATATTATCAAATATAAAGGCCAATAGCAGATGTGGCACACCTCTCAGAGACCTACTGCTAAGGAGGGGTTCAAGACTCTTTAGCAAATGTAAGCTCTAGCCATTGGTTTTGATTGCACACCAGAACTTTAGCTAAAATCCTATTGTTGATGTCACCACATACTTAGTCACAGGGCTTGTAGAAACCAAACAGCATTAAAAACCTCCTTCCCTGATGGCCAACATTTTCATTGCTATAAATTTCATTGCTATAAAATTCTATAAATTAGCTAGGTAGTGACGAGCACCAGGCAACTAATAACTAACCTGACAAGCTCTATCAATTCATTCAATGGTGACACAAAAATGTAGAAAGATATAGACCATCATTCTAGTTCAATTCAAGGCATGGTCAGTGGGAAGAAATGAATGTTAGTTCTTGAATCTAGGTCCAAACTAGAGACTAGTTATCATACACTCTAGGTGATAACCTATGACTATCATTTTGCTAATCAGATACAGTATCAAAGTACATTATATGTACTCTTACCCTTCACAAACTCTCTCAGTCTATCAACTTGTTTTTACACTTGATGGAAATTAACACAAAGAAACACAAATAATCAAAATATGGTGATTCAGAGACCATGCAATGCTCATCTTCAGCGTACTATCTACATCACAACTACAGGAAACATGTAGAAAAGGAGGTCAGAGATATTACAAGAGCCTAAGCTCAGAGAGTAAAACTATAAAGCTCTATTGTTTCTGAGCATTTAAATGCTATGGTTAGCTACATAATATCAGTACAAGAACATAGTGTCAGTTTTTTAGCATAGATGCATGGTTTCCCTCAAGGCACTATTACTATTTATTTTTATTATTATATTTGTTTACATTTAAGATGGTGTTCCCTCCTGGTCTCTCTCCCACAGATTTTTGTCCTACTCCCACTCCTATTTGGCTCTAAGAAAGTGCTTTCCTCAACCCTGGGTACATAGCACTTCCCTGGAGTATCAGTTCTCTACAGGATTATGCACATCCTTTCCCATAAGGCTAGACAAGACAATGCTCTGCTACATATGTGTTAGAGACCTAGACCAGTCCTTGTATGCTCTTTGGTTGGCAGCTTTGTCTCTGACAACTAACAAGGGTCTGAGTTAGGGAACATTGTTGGTGTTCCTATGTGGTTCCCATCCTTTTCAGCTCCTTCAGTTCTTCCCCGAATTCTTGCATAGGTGTCCCTGACTTCACTCAGTCCAATGGTTGGCTGTAAGTTTTAGTTAAAATTTTGTTATTGAATGAAAACCAATGGCAATAGCAGGCTGGTGGCTCTGTGTGCCTTCCCAAGAAGTCTGGCTGCCATCAAAAACACCCAGAAAGCACCAAGGAAAATCAGATTCTGAAAACCAGTATAAGAACAAAATCAACAGGATCCAGGGCAATGTGGCACCACCAAAACTCACCTATCTACTGCAGCAAACCCTGGATAACCTAACAAAATGGAAGCACCAGAAATGACCTAACTAATAGAAAGAAACACACCTGAGAACACATAGGCACAGAGGAAATTTTCCTAATCAGAACACAAATGGCTTAAATGGGACCTTATGATATTACACAGTTTCTATAAGGCTAAAGACATGATCATTAGGACAAAATGGCAACCAACATAATGGGAACAGACATTATTAAATCCCTAGGCAAATGAATAGAGCAAGAAGCTATAATGCTGAGTGAGGTAAACCAGTCACAAAAGAACACTCATGGCATGCACTCACTGATAAGCATATAAAAGTCCCCAAAAGCTCTGAAAACCAAGAAACAATTCACATACTTTATGAAGCTCAAAAAGAATAAAGTCCAGAATTTGGATGCTTCAGTATTTTTAAGAAGGGAAAACAAAACACTCAGGGGAGGAAATACAGGGACAAATAGAGGAACAGGGATTGAAGAAGAAAAGAATCTAGAAATGGTCTCATCTGGGGATACATGCTGTATGCAGCCACCAAACCTAGGCACTATTTATAATGCCAAGAACTACTTACTGACATAAACCTGTTATAGATGCCTCTTCAGAGGCTCTTCCATCATCATACAGATTCAGTTGAGGACTCAACATGGGGTTTCCAATGAAGGAATTAGAGAATGGACTGAAGGAGCAGAAAGGGTCTGCATCCCCATGGAAAGAACAACATTATAAAACAACCAAAGTCTCTACAATGCCCAGGGACTAAACCACTAGACAATGAGCACACATGCAAAGACTCATGGCTCCAGTTGCATATGGTGCAGAGGACAGCATTGTCGGCTACCAATGGGAGAAAGACCTTTGGTCTAGTGAAGGTGTGTTTTCTCAGTGTAGGAGAATGCCAAGTGGAGAGGGTGATTGGGAGAGGAAGCACCTTCGTGGAAACAAGTACAGAGAGAGGCAGGATGCAAGTACTGATAAAAGGGATAAAAATTGCAAAGTTATACAGAGAATAGCTATTTAAAACAAAAAAACCCCAAAATGTTCTAAAATCTAACCTTATAACGATGATATATGCCTTTGAAGAGGAAATTGTTAAATCGTGAAAATAAATACAGGGAAATACAGTCAAACAGATAGAGGCCTTTAAAAGGGTAAATGAATAAATTTCTTAAAGAAATACAGGAAATAAATAAAACTGTTCAAGACCTGAAAATGGAAATAGAAATGGATAAAATCAGGCAGCTTCAAGAGGTATGAGGTTGGGGGAGCCTCTAGAAAGTACCAGAGACCAGAGGTATGAGAGATTCCCAGGTGGTGCCTAATGGCCTTTTTTGAAATCAGGCCTAGTCCTTAAAACTGAGACAAGTGGGGACTTTAAATAGAGATAAATAAGGTTTATATTGTTTTTTCTGCCACTGGTGAAATGAAAGTCAAAAGTACTCTGAGATTCTTATACCAGTCAGAATGTGAAAGATCAAAAATTCAAGTAACATGCCATGTGCTGGTAATATTGTGGAGCATGAAGAACACTCTTCCATTTTTGCTGGGAATACAAACTTTTACAAACACTTTGGAAGTCAATTTGGTTGTTTCTCAAAAATTGGGAATAGTTCTACCTCAAGATTCAACTATTCCATTATTGGGCATATGCCCAAAAGATGCTTTACCATAGCATAAGGGTAGTTGCTTAACTTTATTCCTAGAAGCTTTATCCATGATAACCAGAAGCTGAAAAAATTTAGATGTACTTCAATCAAAGGATAAAGAAAATGTGATATTTTTATTCAGTGGAATACTATTCAACTATTAAAAACAAAATCATTATGAAATTTGTAGGCAGAACTTCCAAAATGCCTTTATGTAAGGCTCATGTCTACAAGCATAGCAGAGTATTGTTAATCATTTTAGATACTAGTTGGTTTTCTTCCATTTGATGGATCTCAAGTTAGAAGAGACATTCCTTGGTCATTCCCTTAATCTCTGCTCTATCTGAACCCTAACCTTCTTTAGAAGTATTAAGTTTAGGAATACAAAATAGACCTTATATTTTAATGGAGAGAGGAAACTTGGTGTATAAGGGGTAGGGGAAGGGAACTGGGCTGCAAATGAAATGTGAGGAGACATGGAGTTTGGAAGAAGGTTAGGAGAAATAATGAAAATCTTTGGAGGAGCATCACTGGGGAAAGCCTGAGACATTGTAAGTCAGCTCCCAGAATTCTATGAGAAATAGAAAATATGATCCTTTGTGAGATAACCCAGACCCATGAAGACACATGGTATATACTTGCTTATATATGGATATTAGCCATAAAGTACAGTATAATCATGCTACAGTCTATAAACCCCCCAAAAAATCAAAAAAAAAAAAAAAAAAAAAAAAAAAAACAACAAAAAACAAGTAATAGGGAAAGACTAAGAATGCATGTTTGAATCTCACTTATAAGGGAATACAAAGTAAACATCAGAGGTTGATGGAAAAAGGGAAGGTGTCTTGGGGGGATCAGGTTTGGGACTGCAAGGGAGAGGAGAGGGCTGTGAAAAAAGCATGAAAATTGATGGTGAGGTGGAGATGGCCCTATCTGAGACTCCTAGCAGCTGTGTAGATGGAGACTGAAATTACTACCTCTTGTAGCCAAGCAGGACTTCCAGTGGAGGGGGGGAACACCAATCCATTAACAACATTTGTGATCCAAAATTAATCTGCCTACAAGATATGCAGGGTTAAAGACAGATAAGAAATTAAGGGAATGGCTAACTAAATACTGCTCTAAATTGAGACACATCCAATGGGAGAGAGCTAACATGACAATATTAATGACAGTCTTCTATCCTTGCAGACAGGAGTCTAGCAAAACTTCTCAGCTCAGAATGTCTTCTGAGAGGCTCCATTCAGTAGCTGATGGAAACAGATGCAGAGACACCCAGCCAAATATTAGGCATAGCTCAAGGAAACCTTATGAAAGAATAAGAAGGATTGAGTAAGTCAAAGGGATTAAAATTCCAAAAGACCTATGGCTTCAGCTAACCTGGGCTCATGGAGACTCACAGAGACTAAGCTACCAACCAAAGAACATGCATGGGTTGGACCTACGTTTCCTACACATTTATAGCAGATGTGCAACTTGGTCTTCACATGGGCCCCTTAACAATTGGAATGGGTGCTATCTCTAAACTCCATTGTCTGCCTTCTCCTAGATGGAATAACTTGTCTGGCCTCAGTGGGAGATGTGCTTAGTCATGCAGGGGCTTGATGTACCTGGGTGCATTGTTTCCCCCAGTGGTCTTCCCTATAAGAAGGTGAGGATATATTGGGAGGAGAGGTATGTGAGGGTGGGACTTTTGGGATAGGAGGGATGGGGGTTGCAATCAGCGTGTAAAGTGAATATATATAATACTTATAAAATATTAAGTGTCTAAATATTTGTTAAAAGGAAAAAACTACTCTCAAAAAGAAAAATAGCAAACATGCATTTGTTCTATCAGTGCCTTACAGGAAAATAATTGGACAGCGCAGGAAGATATAGTAGGTCACCTCAGAAAAGCACAGTGTGTACAAGAGACGGTGCCTGATAAAAACAGCAGCATTATGAGTCGGCTACCACCATCCATCATATTTAGAATACAAGTAAGGATAAGAAGCAGAAAATGGCTATGTTGTGGCAGTGCTGGTTTTCAATTGGAAGAGTTTTAAGTGCTTTTCATGGAGATTTTCTCTTGGAGCATTTTTCTCATTAAAAACAATTAAACTGTCAGCAGCACAGGTAAGGCAAACGCAAATGACTCTGGGTGTAGCAATAGAGGACAGACATTTCTGCAATCAGAGAGGGTCCTTGGGAGCCCTATGAACAGAGAACAGCTGCCTTTGCATTATGTCAAAGAGATTAAAGTTTACCTAGACCTCTTTCCTCCTCCTGCTGTGGCTGCTGAATCGTTGCAGAGCATGGTTGCCTTGCTCTTCCACGTATGTTTTATTCTTTTATTCACAGCCATATTTTACTGGTACCATTGAAATTTTCAGGGAAATCATTTGCCATGTGTTCTCATTAGTCTTCTACTAGTAGCTCCATCCCCTGTGAAACGGTACAGCTTAAGATGTATGTGAGGCAGGTTTTTATGCCGACCTTCTCTTCCTTTAAAGCCATGTTATTTCTTTTCAGCTTAGCATTAATAAAGGTCAAAGACTGAAGTCTAACATTTGGAAGATGGTTATTTAAACCTATGGTTTCCAGCTATCTGGAGTATTATGACTTAACTTTAAGAGAGATTTCTTTGTAGTTTGTGTTTATTCAGGTAGGCATTGCTAACTTCTTGGGATGGTTAGTTTAGGATAACTAACTTAAAGAGTAATTCTGGCACTGTAATCACTGGTCAATATAATTCTATAATATTTTATTTTGAAAAGCAGATTTTTTATCATGGTTTATTATTAAATTATTTTTCTTCATTTGCATATGAGAAATAAATTACAGTATTACAAAATATTGCAGCAAAATGTTAAATTTATAAGAAATGCATTAAATGTATTAATTTGCTAAGAATCTGCTTGCAGTCAGGAGCCTGTCCTTTGAGATTCTCTGCCAGTGCCTGACTACTACAGAGGCAGACACTTATTGACAACCATTAGACTGATCCTGGGGATCCTAATGGAAGAAGTAGGGGAAGGACTGAAGGAGCTGAAGGGGATTGCAACCCAAGAGGAAGAACAGCATCATCTAACTGGAACCCCTCCCCAAGTTCCCAGATATGAAACCATCAACCAAAGAGTATACATGGGGTAAACCATGAGTAGGTGGGTTGGTGTGGAAACATCTTTTCAGAGGTAAATGAGAGGGGTCAAGAGGGGATGAGGAATGTGTGGAGGGGAACCTGGGAAGGGGGGCATTTGAAATAAAAATAAATAAAATTCTTAAATAAAAGTAATAATAAAATAGAGGAGCATAGCTTGTATGTAGCAAGAGCTACAGTCAGTTACCTTGTTTTCCATAGACAAAAGCTAACATAGCTGTGGTAAGCCGTGATGAGGCTGTATCTCAAGTTGGCAGAAGTGCATGGTAGACTGGTGAATAACGTCCTAGGTTTGGAAGCAGAGACAAATTCAGCATTGAAGGGGGTGTGGAGTTTTGCCACATGTTTTGATTTTGATTTTCTTTTTGTTTTTTTGTTTTGTTTAGTTTAACATAATGTGTTGGCAGACAAAATTAGCTACAGAGATGTACTGGTAGGTCATTAACAAAGTTCTGGTTGTAAAACAAATTGTAAGAAGAACCTTTAACTATTGCAGATGCTGAGGGCAATGGTAATCTTTTTTAAAAAATTTCTATTTAACTTTATTTGTATGAGTACACTGTCACTGTCTCCAGACACACAAGAAGAGTGCATCGGATCCCATTACAGATAGTTGTGAGCCACCATGGGAATTGACCGCAGGACCTCTGGAAGAGCAGCCAGTGCTCTTAACCACTGAGCCATCTCTCCAGCCATCATAGTAACCATTGAATGAAGTGCAGTCATTCTAAAGTAGAGTATATGTGTGCTGTGGGCAGCAAAGCTGGACGAGAGGACTACCCAAGTCTTTTGAAACCGAGTTACTACCATTTCGAGCAGCCTGACACTGAGATGAAAAATTTGGTGTTTGTCTTACTTTATTTTTTAAAGATGTTATTCTTTTTTCTTTTTTAAAATTTATTCTTTTATCTTTTTTTATAGTCCAGACTTTACTTCCCTCCTGGTCCACCTACTGATTGTTTTACCTCCTATACCTCCTCCCCTACCACACACAATGTGTCCAAAAGAGTCTCCACTCCCAACACACCAGCAGAACTTCCTATGTCCCTGGGCCCCAAGTCTCTCAAGGGTTAGGCGCATCTTCTCTGATTAAATCCAGACCCGGCATTTTTCTGCTGTATATGTGTTGGGGGCCTCATATTAGCTGGTGTATGCTGCCTGGTTGGTGGCTCAGTCTGAGAGATCCTGGGGGTTAACATTAGTTGAGACTTCTGGTCTTCCTATAGGGTTGCCCTCCTCCTCAGCTTCTTCCACCTTTTACCAAACACAACCACAGGGGTCACCTAGAAGGGCCACGGGGTCACTGTCCATTGGTTGGATGTTTTTACAGTTTTTAGCAAATAATTCCTTGCCATTTCAGATTTCTTACAGCTTCTAACAAGAATATTTATTTTCTGCCATTGTATGTTGTGCACAAGTGACTTAGTTTTTATTTTGTAAAAGCTCACAATTAAGAGATTTCTTTGAGTCTCAGATGGAATTTATATGATTGGTCTTTTAAAGTGTTGCAATTATTAAATACTATAGTAACTTTGATATTAAAATTGAAATTATGATATGAACATGAAATTTTGAGGATCCTAGTTGGTTAATTTTGATCTAAAGTGATCTGCTTTGTTGCAAAAATAACAAAGAATAAAATAGTGATAATAAACCTTAATTAAATTCGTTCTTATATTCCATGAACAATAACTCAGATGCAGTTACTTAATATATAAATGAAAAATCTGAATTTTCAGTAAACAACTGTAGTTCCAGGCTTGTAAATTAAATCTTTATCTCTATCTCTATATCCATATCTATATCTTTATTTATATATATGATGTGTGTGTAAATGACATAAGAATCAATAGAAAGTTAAAGTTATATAAAAGGCTCACACTATGGGAAAAGATAGCAAAGTTTTCTTACTCAGAAAATCAGTAATATGGCACTTTAAATGAAATAGAATATTCAGATAATTTCAAATATTATGTGAAATCAGAAAAATAAGATACAATACAAATGGTTATCCAAATGTAAAAAGGAAGTAAAATTATCAGTCACCAAAAGTGAATAAATAAGATTTATATGCATATAAACTTACCTTCAAAGACTGAAATCCTTTCATTATAATAGCCTGAAAGATCAGAGCTGTCTTCTGTCCAAGCGGGGACTTTGAAAACATTAACAAGGATCTTACTACATCTACTTATGTGAACTAATACAGATCTAAGAGTAGAAAGTACATGACAGAGTGGGAACCAACCAGGCAGGATGAGGAACATGGATACTTGGGGAAGAGAGAATGTATCACTTTGCTTTTGTGTTGAGCCCATTCCTGAAATTTCTATTATATTCTCTTTAACTTGCTGATGTATGTTAGTGTTTAAAAACATCTTCCTAAGACTGGATGTTTTACTGGGCCTGTTACAATGATTTTCTGCTGTTTGGAAGTAATACACAAATTAACTCCAATTTAAAAAGTGATTGCATTTAAAAGTTCATATTTGGAGGTTATTGATACTCTTGATTCTGAATATTGGCAGAGTTTCCTAGGAAATTCTATAGATTTGCAAGTTATCATCTTTTAAAATGTAATTTAACCAAAGCAAATAATACATTATTTGAGATTAATTATTAAAATGGTAACATTATTGAGCCTGTTAAGAGGTTATTATTTAAATTTTCTAAGAAAGTGTCATGCTGCTTTTACAAAATAGTACTGAGTAACTATATTAAACATTAATCTACATATCTACCAAAAACACACTCACTGTCATATGATGTGGTTGTTATGGCTTAATAACTTTTCTATGCAAAACTTCCTAACTTTATAGCAGCTTAGAGGCTGAAACTTTTGTTTTCTTAAAAATATTGATCTGAATGAGTATACATATGCTCGTATTTATGTCCTTGACATGTGTATAGAAGTCAGAAAAAAACCTTGGTACTCAGTTCTAAAGCACATCTCAAATTTTGTTTCAGTTGATGTTTCTAATTGTCCTAGAATTTCATCACATGGAACAGACAAGTGTGCCCCTTAATCTCTATGACCTGCCCATCTTGCTATCACTGAGATTATGATTTTACATGGACAGTGGGACTCTAATTGTAGACATCCATACTTGAAAGACAAGTGATCTTCTAACAGACATCACTTTGTCCCCCAAAGAAAATTTTTAATCAGTTATAGAAAGCCAGGCTTATCAGGTCTCTAATTTTTACCATGTATATGAGTCATGAAATATGCTTGTTATTTGAGATTATAGTAGCTATAGTTCAAAAATAAATTTTGCCTGACATGATCTTTGGATGCAAAAGCACTTCAGTATTTAAGTTGTATATGATACAGAGCTATCACACAGTGGGAGTTAATGGTAGCTTCTAAACTCCTCATGCAAACCATTAAGGCAGATATCCATATGACAAGAAAAATCTTTGGAGGACCTGTTGGGCAATCTATAATTTTTTATCTCCCACCTTTCTTTCTGTTTCTCCATTTTACTTACTTGTCACAAGAATTAAGTAGCATAGATAAAGGTAAATTTAGGATGTGGTAGAATAACAGTCAAAACAGAGAGAATGCAATGAAGGCAAACTATTAGAAGAAAAAAATGAATAGGAAATGAACACCTGGATGAAAAAGGGTAGGGGATGAAAACCTTAATGAAATATGCCATGGGAAATGAATCAAAGATTTCATTCATCCTTGCAGCTTCCAAATTTTAACTTGTAATATTTCATTCACAGCATAAGATGACAAGTTCATATTGAACTTACATGAAGTCAGTAAAGTATACTTGCTTTAATTAGGCTGATCATTACTTGCTAATATGTTGTACTTAATTTGAAAATTCTAGCATCCTAACATAGCTAATCCTAATCTCTTTATGCTTTGTGTGGTATGGGTTGTTTGGTTTTGGTTTTTGTTTCCTGTTTAACAATTCTTATAGATATCAATTAGTATCATAGAAAGTCAATATTTTACATATGATAGACTATATCATATTAGCATTCTATTAGTATTTTACATATGGCATAATTTATAGATGAGATTGTGTGTGTTCAGTGTACTATTATTATATACATGACATGTGTTTTGATGTGTTTCCTTATTTTATAAGAAACAAATGTACTTGCATCCAAAAATACTGAATCTTATGACTTCTGTGGTTGCAGCAATTTAAATTTTTTTTCTAATAAAATTCAGCACCAATATAAGAATACAAAAGAATACATTTGAGTAATCCTGGTATGTGGTACAGCATCATAATTTGGTGGTACCAAGTAATTTGAAGATAGATTATATTAAGAACAAATAAAAAAGGTGGGCTACAGAAGATATTTAATAACTAACTATAGATATTTCATTACTTTGGAAGGAAATCCCTATTAAAGTAAGTCACTAGAGGAAATAGTAATATAGGGAAACTTTCACAGCAGAATTAAATATGCTATACAGTTTGAAAATTAATCAGACTAGGAACCTATGATGAATAAAATCAAACAGATGGTAATGAAGGCAATATTCACAGCCTTTCATGAACAGTGACTCACAGAATGATTCCGAGCCCAGGTGATGCAAATAACAATCCATTTAATCGCCGATGGCAGTGTGGGCGTGTGTTTCCATGTCCTGAGCAGAGAAGCAGATTGTCATTTAAAATCTGTAGTTTTCTAATTGTACAATGTATCACATTAGGAAAAGAGGGAAACATAAAATTTATTCGAAAATTACTTGAGAGGAAAATGTATTATTTAACTGGAAAGACAGATAAAATGCATCTTATTGGTGAATGTATGAACTGTATATTTGAAATGCTTTACCCTTTAAATGTATTTTTAATATGGATTTACATATTTACTATTTCAGTAGATGTTGATCACAAAGAGATGATGTTTGCACCTCATGGTTTTTCCATAAACATATCTACTCTCTTAGTTGGGGTTTCTATTGTTACAAAAAAAAATCATGACCAGGTTCTGGGAGAACCTCTAAGAAGACATCTATACCAGCACCAGAACAATGAAGAAGCAGAAGCAGCTAACCCTCGGACTGAGACCTGGAACTACAATGGAAGAGCTAGGGAAGGACTGAAGAACTGAAGGACTAACAGGGATTGAAATCCCATCTGAAATAAAGTATCAACTAAACAGACATGTCCTAGATCTCCAAAGGACTAAACTAACAACTAAAGAGTACACAAGAAGGGAGCCATAGATCAAGATACATGTGTAGCAAAGGATGGACTGCTCTAACATCATGGGGACATGAAGCCCTTGGTCCTATGGAGGCTTGATGCCCCATTGTAGGAGAATGCTAAAGTGGTGAAGTGGAAGTATGTGAGAGATGGAGAAGTACCCTCATAGAGGCAATGGAGAGGGAGAAAGAAAGAGAAGGGTTAGGGGTTTGTGGAGGAGTAACCAGGAAGGAGTATATCATTTGAGAATTAAATGAAAAACAATAGAGAATCTATGACCAAAGCAATTTGGAGAGGAAATGATTTATTCCCTCTTACATCTTGTAGCCCACCATCTAGGGAAGTCAGGGCTGAAAGGCAAGGTAGGGCTGAAGCAGAGTCTATGGAAGAGTGTTCCTTACATATTCTGGTCATCCTGCTTTCTTATAGCACCAAGTCATTCTTGGCACTGCCCACAGTGAGCAGGGATTTTCTGTATTAATTATCAACAAAGAAAATATCCACAGTCTTACCCACCATCTGATTTGGGGGTCATTTTTTCAATTAAGGTTTCCTCTTTGAAAATGACACTAGCTTGTGTCACATTGACATAAAACAGTGTTAACAAGCATACTCACATAAAATTCACAAAGAGAAAAAAATAAAACGAACATGTCCAATCTTTATATTGTTTCATCGTTTGGTGATAAAAATGGCAAAATAAAATCAATCACAGAAATGAATTTAATGCTAATGACTTTCAAATTTGGGTTTTCTGAAAGCCCTGTTTCACATAAAAACAAAGAATCAAACAAAAGAACTAACAAATTCAGGAAAAAAAATTCTTACTGCTCCATATCTTTTTTTCCCATGATGAACAAAGTATACTTTAATATCTGTAAAAGAATTCATTTGTTTTTACTGTTCACGGACCCCTTTCCTTCTTGTTTTCACTTAGGGTCACAATTAATGCTTACAAAAACCTTTAATAAAATAATTTCACCAGAGCCTAAAATTCCACCTCTCTCTCTCTCTCTCTCTCTCTCTCTCTCTCTCTCTCTCTCTCCCTTGCTCCCTCCCTCCCTCCCGCCCTCTCTCTTCCTCTCTTCCAAAATTGATTTTAAAAATTTACAATGTTTGAGTCACATTATGAACTTTCCATAGAAATACATCATTAAACATTGTGCTATTGTCTTTATTAAATGCTGCTACTATGATATTGCTTATAACATAAAGATTACTTAAATTCATAGTATTAATATACTAGAAAGACAGATTATAAAAATGAATCAAATGATAATTGTAACATTATATATGTATATATATATGTGTGTGTGTGTTTGTGTGTGTGTGTTTGTGTGTGTGTGTGTGTGTGTGTGTATGCTATGTTCAAAAGTTAATTATGAAGGAATGCAACTGTATGTACAGTCTACTACTTAGTCATGATTATACTTTCAATTGAAAGTATTGGCATGTGGGCTAGAATTCACATGACTAAAATTAATTTCATTTATATATTTTTAATTTTATAAACTAGTTTAAAAAGTCAGAAAAAAATTTAAAGCACTATTTTTTAATATCTTTATGTTGAAAAAGTGACAAGTTTGGGAGTTCCAAGTGTTTAGAAAATATTTTCAGATCATCATAAAACAAATAAAAAATAAAATAAAATGTTCTATGCAGTGCCAAGAAGAATGAATTTTCTTCTGTGTAATGGAGAAATATTCTGTTGATATCTACTAGATCAATTTGAGCAACAAAATCTGTTAATTTCATTATTTATGTGTTTAGTTTTTGTCTTTCTCAATGAACTCACAATTGATGAGAGTCGGGTGTTGAATTTTCTCATGAAAAATTGTAGAGTACATAGTGTGACTTTTAGCTTTAGTAATATATTTTTTTTCATGAATGTGAATGCCTTTGCATTTGGGAAATGCATATTCAGAATTGAAATGTCATCTTGGTGATTTTTTATGAGTATGAACTATCCTTTTCCTTCTCTTTTGATTATATTTGATTGAAAGTTTAATTATCAGGCATTATAATAGTTATGCCAGTCAGAATAGCTAAGATCAAAAACTCAGATGACAGCAGATGCTGGCAAGGATGCATTAAAAGAGGAACACTCCTCCACTGTTGGTGGGGTTGTAAACTGGTACAATCACTCTGGAAATAAGTCTGGTGCTTCCTCAGAAAATTGGACATAGTACTACCTGAAGACCCAGTTATTCCAGTTCTGGGCATATATCCCAGAGGCACTCCAACATACAACAAAGACACATTTACCACAATGTTCATAGCAGCCCTATTTATAATAGCCAGAAGCTGGAAAGAACCCATATGTTCTTCAGTAGATGAATGGATACAAAAATTGTGCTATATTTAATGGAGTACTATTCAGCTATCAGAAACAATTACTTTATGAAATTCCTAAGAAAATGGATGCATCTAGAGAATATCATCCTGAGTGAGATAAATCAGTCCCTAAGAACAGACATAATATGCAGTCACTGATAATTGGATATGAACTCCAGAAAGCTCTGAACACCCCAGAAACCACTCACAAGCTATATGAATGAAGCTCAAGATAAACGTAGTCCAAAAAAAAAAAAAAAAAAAAAAAGAAAAAGAAAAAGAAAAGAAATGGATGATGAAATCGTAGTAAATATACACAATGGAGTACTACTCAGATATTAAACACAACAAGTTCATTAAATACATAGTCAAGCAGATGGAACTTGAAGCTATCATCCTGAATGATGTAACCCATTCACAAAAGAGCACTCGTGGTTTTTACTCAGTTATCATCAGATACTCGCCCAAAAAGCTCAGAATACCCACCAAACTATCCACAGAGTTTATGAAGTTCAAAAAGAATGAAGACCAGAATGTTGATGCCTCTGTCCTTATTAGAAGGGAGAACAAAGCAGGGGGGCGAAATACAAGCTCTAATAGAGGAGCAAGGATTGAAGAAAAAAAATCTACAGAGCCTCACCTCTAGGACCACCCCATATTCAGCCACTAAACCCAAGAACTATTGCTGATGCCAAGACGTGTTTACTAGCAGGAACCAGATATGGATGTTTCCTCAGAGGCTCTGCCAGAGTCACATAGATACAGATGAGGATGCTTGCAGATAGACATCGGACTGAATACGGGGAACCCATTGAAAGAGATAGAGAAAGGACTGAAGGAACTGAAAAGTTTGCAACTTCACAGGAAAAGCATTAACCATCCAAGGCCCTGAGGTGGAGAGGGTGATTGAGAGAGCGAGCACCTTCATTGAAGCAAGTTGGGGGAAGAGGAGGGTGAGGGGAAAAGGATATAGTATTTGAAATGTAAATACAGAGAATATCCAATAAAACTGAAAAAATGAAAAGAAATTTCTTATACTGATATTGCATTTATTTCTTACTTTATATAAGGCACTTAAAAATTTATACATTGTATTTTAGTAGCCCACAAATTGAATACATTATGTCAATTTACTTACTTAATATGTGTATATAGTTTACTAATGAACAGCTGACTCTTCAATTTTAGTTTATTCAATCTTGTCTGCTTGTAGATATTTTTAAACATTTATTTAAAGATAAACTAAACTTTTGTTGATAAAAAAGAGTCTCTCACATTATGTTGTGTTTCCTGATCTTTGAGATAATAGAGAACTGCCTCAAACATTTTCTTCGTGCAAGCATCTATTATTAGTAGTTATTGATATCAATAATGACATTCAGAAAATCTTTATGTTTTGTTGTTCATATTATCTGCGCAATGGCTTAGAGGACTTATTATTCTTTTTATCTATGTTTTGTAAAGGGCACAGCAGGGAAATCATAATTTCTATCATAAAAATTCTGTTTTATTCATTACTGTTTGGTTGAGAGGGAAATGCTGAAATTTCTAAAGCCTCAGTATCTGACACAATGACTATTGTCTATTGGGATAAGCAGATCCCTGATGCAGTGCCTCTCTGAACATCATTTCCCCAAAAGACTTGATACAACATGCACATCTGCTTAGAAATCATGACAGAGGCATATTTTAAACATTTTCTTCTCATATCCCTAAATCTCAATGCAGACATTCCAAAATTTCTAAACAAATGTTTTAAAGTACTTCCCTCCCCCAACACATACACTAGGCCTCTTGAATCAAGAGAGCAATAGATGAAGAATGGAAGACCTAGTTTCTATTCTAGGCTGGGTCACTAATGACGTCTGTGACTTTGGGAAAGCCACTTATGTCTGAAAGAGAACCAAAGACTTTACAACAACTGATTCAGATGCAATTGCCTGATACATTTCATCATGTCACAAATTAAAATTGTATTCATTCCTCTTCTGCACTCTTCTTATTATCACTTTTACATAGCAGTCATTCTTTAATTCATTCAGCAATTATTTGTGGGTCCACTTTTATTGTCAGGTGACATATTAAGTGAAAAATAGATACTGCATCTCTGGGTATCTTGCAGTTGTGGTAGGAGAAGTTAATATTAATTAGATCTTTTATACTCTTACACTATACAAATACATGAGGCTAAGCTTGTGAAAAATGTAGCAAAAAACAGGACTTTATGTGATATGCAAATAATGGACTTCTAGAGAAAATAAGAAAGTATAAACACATGTATAACAGTACTACTTATTTTCAATTTAGAATATGAATATAGTATGCAATAAATCAATGACACACAGCACTAGTGTTTATTCAAAAATGTCTTACTGTGTACTAGAAATTATATTGCACATGTGATTTTAAGTGGTAAATATAACTGAAGGCAGTTCTGTGAACTACCCTGTGAAAAGAGAAGAGAATATAACTCTTATCCAAATAATATAGTTTTTAATCTGTCCAAATACTGCTATTCTAAGATAGCCAAGGGAACTGAATTTCAGAGAATGACAAGCTCTTCCTTAGGGAAAAGGAACAGAGAACTGTTTATTTTCAGCAGAACACAGCACATCTGGAAGAAACTTGAATTTTTTTTTGTGAAAATGTCATTAATCAGGCAAATGTTTAAAGTTTCTATGCAAAGCATAAAAGGATTATTCCTCTACATCTAGTGGAAACACAGAAAATAGTATTTTACCTTGTCACCTTATCTGATTAAAAACAAAAGTCACCTTAGACAGGGTCTGGCAGAATTCTTTTAAACTACTTTCTTCATCATATAAAGATCACACTAATCTCAATGTTTATAGAATAAGCATTATAGAGCATGTCATCCACTTCATAGAAACATCTTAACAATGGGTGGTTCACAGACCCAAGTGTTGCTTCTTGTTCTTTTCTAATTCATCATGTCTGGTAATTTCTTGAGAAATTTTTGCAGTGTTCAGGTAATAAAGCTGTATTTACTTGACTAACTTTTTATTTCCTCCCAGATTATAAAAACTGAGGGAAAAACCTTACCTAGGAATACCTTAGAGATGTGTGTTATAATTGAATACCATTGTGTACTTTTTCCTTGTACATTTAGACAAACATTTACTAAGTACAGACCAAGTACAGAATATGATGGTGGTATTATAGGAGATTCAGCCATGCCACTGAGTTCTAGAATTCTGAGTACTTGTCATGAGAAATTGAAGAAAAGAAAGAGACAGACAGACATATGTGCAGTGAAATTGAGATCAGATTGGGTTCAAAAATTTCTGCACCCAGAATCTCAATGAATTATATATATATAACAGAGAGAGAAGGGTGTGTGGGGGGGCATAGTCTTAACAGGTAGTCTCTGAGCAGACTAGTGTTAGCCTCTCAACATCATGGTGGAGGAAAATGTTGTTAGTTTGTACATAATAGTGAATAATCTATAAACATTCATACTCAGATTCTGAAGTGAAATTTTGTCATTCCTCTTGTGTCTTACTTTTATAAATATCATGGGTTCAAGACATTTAGAATCCTTGAAATGATAGGCCCATATCCATGACAAAGAGAACATTACTTACTCATGGCCTCTTCTGTTTCCTGTAGAGGTTTTCTTAGAGGAAGAGACATTTTTGTTTGATGTTCTCTGTATTTACATTTCAAATGTTATCCCCTTTGCCTACCTTCCCATCTCCATTCCTTCTCCCAGAGGAAATAGAAACATGTATGTGTAAAGCACATATGGAACTGAGATCTGAGCATTAGAGTTGAGACATTAACTGTGACAAAGGAGTAATATTTGTGGATTTTTGGACAGATATTGTGTGAATTTAATTTTGCCATAGAATATATAGAATTCTCCATCTATGGTAATTGAGAGTTTTTCTTGGTATAGTAGCCTGGGCTGAAATTTGGGTTCTCTTAGGTTCTGAATTACATCTGTCTAGAATCATCTTGATTTCATGGTCTCTGTTGAGAAGTCTGATGTAATTCTAATAGTTTGGCCTTTATATGTTGCTTGACCATTTTCCCTTACTGCTTTTAATATTCTTTGTTTTGTGCATTTGGTGTTTTTACTTTTATGTGATGAGAAGAATTTCTTTTGTGGTCCAGTATATTTGGAGTTCTGTAGTCATTTTTTATGTTCATGGTTGTCTCTTTCTTTATGTTAGGGAAATTTTCTTCTATTACTTTATTGACAATATTTACTGGTCCTTTAAGCTGGGAATTTCTGCTCCTTTCTATGCCTATTATTCTTAGGCTTAGTCTTCTCATTGTGTCCTGGATTTCCTGGATATTTTGAGTTAGGAGCTTTTTGCATTTTGCATTTTCTTTGACAGTTGTATCCATAATTTCTATGGTATCATCTGCCCTAATATTCTCTCTTCTATCTCTTGTATTCTCTTGATAAGGCTTGCATCTATAATTTCTGAACTCTTTCCTAGGTCTTCAATCTCTAGGACTATCAGCCTTTGTGATTTCTTTATTATTATTTTCATTTTTATATCCTGGATTGTTTGATCCAAGTTCTTTTCCCATTGGTACTTTTTTTGTGTTTTTAAAGTGGTTATTTGTGTTCTTTATTTAGTCCTTTATCATCATCATGAAATAAAATTTTAAATACAAATCTTGCTTTTCAGGTGTGATGGTATCTCCAGGACTAGCTGTCGTGGAAGAACTAGGTTCTGATGATGTTAAGTAGCTTTGTTTTTAGTTGCTTATGTTTTTGTGCTTGCCTCTCATCATTTGGATGTCTCTAGTGCAAAATGCCTTTGCTCTCTCTTGCTAGATTCTGATTTTCTTGAGATCCTGATTATGCCAGGACTCTTCTGAGTCTAGGTGTCTTTGTGACCCTGTAATTCTGAGATCCTGTGATGCTACAATCCTGAGTATGTCAGAGCTCCTGGGAGTCAAGCTGAGTCTGAGATACTGTAGTCTCAATTTGACCAAGTTTTTGATGTTCTTATGTATGTCAGACTTGTGTTCCTGTGATCCAGTGGTCCTGGGAGTGCTAGAGCAACTAGGTAACAGGTTTTCTCTAGTTATTGTGGTATTGCCTGTGGAACCAGCACTCAAGGTCTGCTCCTGATGTTCGCTTTTAATGAAAACTGTCCTGTATCCGTGCAGGAAAAAGACATTTAGACAATGAGAATCAGAATGAAAAAAAACAAAACAAAAAAACAAAAAAAAAAAAAACAACAACAACAAAAAAAACTCTTTCAGGTCACAGAAAAGAGCCTTCTTTCAAGCCATGTATAAAGAACTCACATGAAACCAAATGTCCTGACAGTTCGATCTTGATTGTTTGCATTTAGTCTGTACCGCAAAAATGAAATTGTGTTGTTTAAGACTCTTAATTTCTAGGAGCAGCAGAAAGATTAGATTACCCTCCTACTAATTGCCTTGATGTTTGCTATGTTAATATTGTAGTAGGTTCTAACCCTGTTATAAAACAAATAAATATCTTATTTCTGGCTTTTTCAATCTTCATCCTGTCCTGTATGAGTTCTTAGATAACATCAATCCCAATATTCCCTTATCATACTTTTCTTGACCTTTTTAGTCAAATCATGTAAATGCCTGGTCACTAATGACCAAGGTTCAAGGGACCATACTACAGATTTTGGTTGTAATGTTCCTCTTTCATTCTTCTTGGTGTGTTTGTTTGTTTATTTGTTTCTGTCTCTCATTTTAATTTTTTTTGTTTTTTTTTATTCTGACATTATACCTTGCAAATTCCAACTGTTCATTTTGAAAACCCATTTCTCGAATGGCTCAACATTATAACTCACTTGAATTCCTTCCCCCATTGGCCTCACTTGACTCTCTTCCACTCCAAATATGGAAATCTGGATAACATTCAAAATTTTTCTTTCTGCTTATGTGTATATTTGTGCATTTGAATATGTACATATAAGTGTGGATAATCAAGGTTGACATCTGGAATATATTTCTTTATCATCACTTTTTCTCTTCCATTATATCCCTTCCTTCCTCCCTCCCCCCTTCTTCCTTCCCTCTTTCTTTTCATTTCTTCCTTCCTTTCTTCCTTCCTTCCTTCCTTTCTTTCTTTTCTCTTTTCTTTCTTTGTGCTTTTTTAAATCAATATTATAGCTTGCTGATATTTTTAGTCCACATAGCTAGGTTTCTGTTCATAATTCCTTCCTTTTACCTTCTTACATTACAATTACAGGGGAGGTAGCCACACCCATCAATCACTTATCTGGTTTGTGATTATTTTATATGTAATGTGTTTGTTGCTCTTTCAAAAAGTACAGTAAAATGACATTTTCTAGACCATCTTGGCAATACCTGAATGAGTGTTTATGTAGTCAGGTGAGAGAACTTTTAAGTGAGAACATCCAGAGTTTTTTTATCCTATACCTCCACTAATACAAATACTAGCGAAAGAGGTCTAGAAGATATTATTTAACAATATTGCTCAATTTATTTATAATAAAGAAATTTCATCATTCAATCCGGTGGCCTTCTCTACTAAAAAAGCACCAGGACAGTTAAGGTTTGATGCTTACAGATATGTAATAGGAAGAGTAAGGTTTGGAGTAGAGTGGGATTTCTTTAACAGTGATGAAGAAAGAGAAGATATATGGAAAACATAAAATATAGAAAGTTTCTAGAACTTTCTAAGATATTTTAAGAAAAAGTGCTAGTCATTTTATCAGTCACTGACTCAGTGGACATTTAAATATAGTGAATGAAAGGAAATAAGTTATGAAAAAAAAAATGAATGAACTTGGGACCAAAATCATTCTTATATTCCTAAAGAAGCTGTCCTCTGAAGGAGGCTTCATACAAATGGGGAGAAATCACAAGGTAATAGGTGGGGTGAGGGAAGAAGCACGAATCAGAATTTAAATATACTTGCAGTTTTGCTTAGTTTCTTTCCCACTTTCTTATATGTAGAAAGATACATGTTATCTGAATTTTCCAGAATGACAGTAAAGCAAGTTTTATGTCTCATATACACATTCTTTTGTTTTAATTTGTCTTAAATAGTCAATTTACTCCATGTAAGTGCTAATGGTAGATAATTTTTAAATGAACAAAACACCTGTAATAATGTTGTAATGTTGAAAATAACAAAATGTGTAAAATAAGTGGGAAGATTTATTTTTAATGTACTTCTTATAATTTAAATACTGTACCAGTTTCTTTAAAAAGGTTCAATAGATCACCTATTCTAATTCATTTAATTTACAATAATTTAAATAAATGATTATATTATAAGTCACTGAAAAACTTCAAAAGTAGTATTAGGTGTAATAGAATATGGCACATCATATTTCTCAAAAAAAAAAAATCTTTCCTCATTGCTGTGATCAATTACCATGACAAAGATTAGTTTAGCAGAGAAAGAACTTTTATCAATTCATCATTTTACAGCCTGTCTCAATGGGGAAGTGCCAACTCCTACATATCAGTATCAGCAAGACATGGGCCTCCATGGGCTAGGCATAAGACTTGTTTGTATAATAATGTATATATTTTATTTTATGTTTTTTCTTCAGGAAATATTTTTCTGACAAGTTTATTGGGGAATTTTTTCCATGCCAATGTTAATGACTTTATGATAATTTGGAACAGGGTAAGTATGTCTGGGAGGTAGGAGTGGTGTGTCTAATGTTCTTTAGCAAAACAGTAAGTGCTGTGACCTTCAGAACATCCCTTAAGGCTATAGGAAAAAACTCTAAAGACATGAGTTCAAGAACATATAAACAGGAATTCTAAACTATGCTGTATGCATAGTATGCTATATGAATTGTATAAGGGGCTTCATTGAGTAATTAAAAAGGCACCAGGAAATAAAGGAGTAGTGAACCTAGGGAAGGATCTCACTTGACTAGAAAATATTGTTTGTATTTAAAGAAGCAGGCAGATCTCTGAGTTCATTTGTGATTTTACACACACACACACACACACACACACACACACACACACACACACACAGGCAGGTAGTATGTTTTATAAATCAAGAGGCTAAGGTTATAAAATGCTTATTTGTGTGTTAATCAAAAGGGAACTTAAAATATATGACTGAATCAATTTGTGAATAAAACAGTAGGCTTTGGTCAGAGAAATGAGGGGGGAGAGAGGGTGACAAGAGGAGGGAGAGGGGGATAGGGAGAATGAGACACAGAGAGCTACTTAATTTCTTTTCAAAATTTCTAATATTTTTTTTTCTGACTCTGGTCAGGAAACAAAAACTTTTTAAAGAGCTAACACAGCTCTTTTAAAATTGCTTTCTAACAGGATTTTTGAGTTTTGTTGGAAAACCCATAAGCTACCCTAGATAGCTATAACAGCTATTTTAATTTTTCTCTAGCAGGTTTTCTGACTTTGGTTGGAAAACTCAACATCTATATCAAGTAGGGAGAACTATCTTAAGCAGAGAGAGAGCTATCTCAAGCTGAGAAAGTTGTCTTGAGCAACCAGCTATATGGAACAGAAGACAGAGCCAAGAGCTATCTACATAACTATCTAAATATATATCTAGAGTAGACTACAAAACCACCAGCTCACACCCCATCACTGACATTAAGTTGTTTCTTCCATCACTCCCAAACCCACCGTCCTAAGAATTCCTTCTCCAAGCAAAGACTAGCCCTTGGTAAGGGAATCAAGGCAGCTAATATCACATACACAATGAAGAGTGGAGAGGTGAATGCATATATACTCCTTTATTTGTTCTCTTCTGTTATGATAGATTCCTTCCTACCTACATAGTTTAAGTTTCCTAAAGAGGGATAGTACTACCTATAATAGATCATGGTTTCTTCATCCACTAACTTAAGACATTTCCCCATAGACCTAATTCTATGTGATTAAAGTTAACAATTGAAACAAATCATCAATGAAACTAAATGTATTTTCAATTTTTTTTATTTTACTAAAGTTACTATTATTTGTACGGATGTATTAATATAATGTAATTAACTTATATACCATGTGGAATCATATATTAATTCTAAACATTTATGTATATGACTTTGAAATTATCTTGTGATTAAAAATGAAAGCATTGATTCCTCAGTGTTCTGTATGATTATTTCTTTTGCCTCTTTATGAAATATGACATTTAATTTTACTAGTACTATGTCTTCTAAAGACAATTATGGCAAACAAGGTCATGAGATGACTGAGTGACATAAAGACACTTGCTCACTTTGTCTTTGATCTGAGAACTGACAATGTTCTTTGAATGTAAGTAGAGTGACATAAAAGCTAACTGAAAAATAATAAAGCCACTTTAGCCTGAAAACTGGCTGGAGTCAAGTCATAGTTTTGTCTAATTGTCTCTTTTTTTTTCAATCCTAGCTCCTGCCCAAGGAGACCTATTGTTTGAGTGAGCCAGTCTTGGTCATTGAACCCACCATCCAATAGTGATGACTTTACTAATTAAGTTAGAGTAGTAAATCTCTATGTAGTGCCATACATGTCAGGAAAACAGAACATTTCTTACACATTTTTCCTATTTTGACTAGAAAGCTCGGTGACTCTGGAACCTTCCCAACATATGTGAAAGGGCTGTATTAAAGGCAGTAATACACATTGTTCATATTCAGAGGAATTGAAATTCGATTTTGTATCTAGCAAGGACCTAAAATCCTATGGTGTGTGTATGTTTATATATCCATGCTTATATTTGTATCTTTCGGAAAACATTTAAAACTGGTACAGAATAATTCAGCTTTATCTAATAAATACATCTAAATAAAAACAATGTTTCAATATGCCTTCCTGTCCCGCTCCCTACGTCTGGCCAGCAAGGACGACACGGGACAACAGGATTCTTCTGCAAACAACATTTATTGTACAATACTCTTGAGCAGGAAACCACGTGGAAGAAAAGTGCACTGCTTATAAATGCCCAAGAGACTCGTGTTGCTACCTGATTGGTGCGCCCTCCAGTATCTCATTAGCATGCCCCCGAGAGCAGGCTGTGACTCCCATGGTACATGCGCACTATGACCCTCGGGCTGGACAACAGCTCTGTTTGCTGAATCATTGGTGGGAAGCCGGCGCCATCTTTAGGTGTAGCACAAACGGCTTCCAACACCTTCCCTTTATCAGTTTATTACTCACCAACTATAAAGTAAACAACACAATGGTATGCCATTTTGAGTACATAATAAATTTGAACAGCATATATTGCTATATCTGAAAAAGAAATGATCATCATAAAACTCAAGTAGGGTTTAAAGTTTCCTGTGAGCAGGGGGAGGGGGAAGGGATAGGGGGTTTCTGGAGGGGAAACATGGAAAGAAGATAACATTTGAAATGTAAATAAAGAAAACACCCAACTTAAATATGAGAAAAAAAAGTCCCTATGAATCTGGATGAGACTCACCTCATTGTATATTTTCCATATAGAAATAAAACTTATCTTATTATGTTAAAGTCAAAGTCAGTTAATTTTTATATTTGGAAAAAATTATTCAAGAGAATTGCAAAGGTAATGGATGTGTTGTAGGGAGATGTGCACAGGAAACAGGTGGATCTGGATGGAAACATATATAAGAAACCAGAGCGATTAAAACTATTTTCACATAACCACAGGTGCTAAAGATACCAGTGTAACATCTGAGGCAAGAAATTTTTTGAGCTTTTTGGTTCAAGCATTTTAAGAAGTATTTTCATTTATATGATGTGAAGTGAATACAGTCAGAGATGACCACAGAATACACAACAGAGTGAAAATCCCCACTAAAGCAGAGAGTGTAGGGACAAGTGTGTAAAAGCAGTTCTACCTAGAACTAAATTCAGTAAGGGAAGAAAATGTATTTGTAAACAGCTGATCATTCTTTGTATTGTCAACTCACATATAAAACACATGAGGATCACCCACAGATTATCACTGTTTTAGTCATGTTATTTTAACAAAGTTTCATGGTTCTATTGGCATAAACTATTTTCAAATGTAAAATTGTGTAAGATAGCAAACATCAAAGGAAAACAAATTAACTTGTAATAAATGTATTGAAACAAATGTAAAATTAAAATTTGTTTTATCTTATTTATTTACATTTCAGACATTGCCCCCTACCTATTGTCCCTCCCACAGTTCCTCATTGCATTCCTTTTCCCCCTTACCCCCAAGAGGGTGCCCCCCCTAACAGGCTTCCCACTTCCTTGGGGGTGCAAGTATCTTAAGAATTAAATGCATCTTCTCCCACTAAGGCCAGACCAGGCAGTTCTCTACTGTGTATGTGTATGGGGAGAGGCAGCCTGGGGGCTGGTATCAGCTAGTGCATGTTGCCAGGTTGGTGGCACAGTGTTTGAGAGATCTCAGTAAATGTGTAGCTCTTTATTGTTCTAATGTAAGTTTATTTGAAGAATATCACAGGAGATGTGTCTCCCAAGTAGATGACAGTGATTCAGAGCAATGTTTTTTTTTTTTTTAATTTTAGTTATATTTTTTGAGATAATACTATTATTACATCATGTCTCCTTTTATTTCCTCCTCCAAACCTTAGTATGTACCTCTCTTTGGTCTCTTGCAAATTCATAACCTCTTCTTTTAAAATTAATTGTTGTTATCTAATATTTGTACACACACACACACACACAACCACACATACACACACACACACACACACACACACACACACACACACATATATGAAAGTATTCATAAATATTACCTGCTTAATCTCTATAGTGTTACTTATATACACATTATTTTAGGGAGGAACATTTGGTATTAGATAACCAATTTGGGTCCTCTTCCAAGGTTAAGACTATTTCTGATGATCTCAACTTTCTTTTAGTTCCTCTTTTTCTTTCTTAGGATTAATTATTACTATTACAAAGTAATCCCTTTTCTATTATTGCTCTGGTGGAGCAGTTGGAGAATAGATTCTTTTACTGAGTCATTTTCTGACTCAGATTAGAATGGGCATATTTTCTTCATATATATATTTTAATTACCAGAGATACCTCCTCAGTCTGACTTAAATAAAAGTTTTTTTTTTTTTTTTTTTTTTTTTTTTTGTTTTAGATGTAGAGTTCTTTAGAACAGGAAAGAAGTAGTATGTGTGTGATCACTAGTAATTTTTAACTAGTACACCCCAATTATACCCTAATCTGCAATGATCTTGCTTAATATATCAAAAACAAATCAATCCAGGAATAATGACATAAAGAATTCAAAAACTTGCTTCTGAGAGTTTCTAGTATATTTAGCACAGTAACTATAAAAGATTTGATACAACCTGAAGCTTATATTCTAATTTTGGGAAAACATTAGACAGAAAGACTATAAATATATACATTTCTTCATAGTTTCTAAATAAGTAAATAAAACAATATGATAGCATTCTAAGATGCATTCCTTACCTATTCAGTACCCTCAGCAGATCCAAGGAAGGTACTAATTATTAAGGGAGTCTCACTTCACAATACTGCTAAAATTGAACTAAAAACCTTGGGAACTCATTCAAACCATTCAATTTCACCTATGTGTAACTAACCATAGCTGATTCTTCAGAACAATAAAAAAAAAAGTACTTTAAGATACAGAACACTTCACACAACATCCTCTTCACTTCTACTGATCTAAAGCAGAAGGGCACTGTCAAAACTACTCAGAAATTTAGACCAAGAAACAACAACTGAGAAGCAGAAGAAAACTAACAGCTAAACATAAGTGTAATAATATTTCAAAAATAGTTAATAAAATAATATACAATTAGGTGCATGATGTGTCTGAAAGTCCTTTCTCAGAATACAAATGCACCAGAAAATAATACAAGAGTCAAGAAACAAATTAATACTGGAATCAATGTGCTACATAAATAAATCAATCGCAACAGAAAACATATTATTTCAATTTATTTGACATGTCCTAAGGATTCATTTGTTGAAATATAAATGTGTGAATGGCAGAAGAAAAAGACAAAAAAAAAAAAAAAAAAAGCTAAACCTGATTTCACTTTACTTTCTAAAAAAGCTAATTAAAACAACCTGCATTGATTGTCTTAATTGTATACTTTGCTGGGCATATAGTGTTAAAGACAACATCAGCATTTTCTGAGATATGGATGTAAGGTAATATCATAAACAGGGCCCGTGAGCTGACTTCACAAGCAGGACTGTTTGGTATCATGCTGAATTGGCTGAATCCAATCTCTGTGAACCACTTGAGAGAATGAGTAAACTTTCTGCAAAAGATTTTCTGTCATCTGTCCTCTATAACATCATAAAAATAGATGAATTTGAAAACACACATGCACATGCGTGCCACTGAATGAATAAATGAATGAATGAACGAATGACTGAATGTAAAACAATAAAAAGAACCCACTCTGGTCGTCAACTTAATTATGAAAAGAAACATTCTAATTATAATTCTCCTCTCTTCACATAGTACTATGCCGAAATTTTTGAGGAATCACCAGACTGATTTCCAGAGTGGTTGTACCAGCTTGAAATAGCACCAACAATGGAGGAGTGTTCCCCTTTCTCCATATCCTCTCCAGCATCTGCTGTCACCTGAGTTTTTGATCTTAGCCATTCTAACTGTTGTGAGGTAAGTCTCAGTGTTGTTTGATTTGCATTTTCCTGTTTACATAGGGTTGTTGAGCATCTTTTTAGGTGCTTCTCAGTCATTCAGTATTTCTCAGTTGAGATTTCTTTCTTTAGCTCTTTACCCCATTTTTAACAGGATTGCTTGATTTTCTAGAGTCTAACTTCTTTAGTTCTCTGTATATATTGAATACTAGCACTCTATCAGTGGTATGTGTCCTTTCTCAATATGCAGGCTGCCATTTGGCTTTTTGACTTAGCCTTACAGAAACTTTGCAATTTTATGAGGTCCCATTGGTGTTCTATTCAGAAAAATTTCCCCTGTGTCTATGTGTTCTAAGCTCTTCCCTACTTTCTCTTCTAATACTTTCAGTGTACTCAATTTTATGTGGAGGTCTTTCATCCACTTGCACTTAGCTTTAAACAGGAGATAAGAATGAATTGATTTGCATTCTTCTGCATGCTAACTGCCAGTTTGAACCAACACCCCATCCTCTTCATTTGCACATTAACATTCATCCTCTTGACCCTCTCGACTTTTCTCCTGTCCCTCCCTTATATCTAATCCTGCTCCCCTTTTTCATCCTCCTCTCTCACATTGGTTTCTTCCAAAAAAATGGATGTTTCTCTAGATAGATACCAGATACCGAAGTTAAATCAGGATAAGATAAACCCAATGAAATAGAAGGAGTCATTAAAACTCTCACAACCACAAAACAAAACAAACGAACAAAATAAACAGATGATTTTAGTACAGAAGTGTATCAGACATTCAAAACAGACCTAATACCAAGACTTCTCAAACTATTTCACAAAATAGAAAAAGAAAGAATGCTGTAGGCCAACCCTGGCCAGGGTTCTTATTTCTTGTTTTTTTTCTTGAGGCAATGGAGAAGGAAGAGCATTGGTGGAGGGTAAGACTTTGTCTTATGAGATACAGGGAAGACAGACTTTGTTTTATGAAATATTTAGGGTTTATGCATAATAAAAAGTTTGCTATCTGTTACTGTGCTAATGTTGCTGACTGGCCTTTTGTATTCTTCTTAGGCCAGAAAATGCACTCTCTAGCACTTAGTACCTCTTCCTAAACAGCAAAGGATTAAGGAAATAGCCTTTCTACTTTCTCAGCTGGAAATGCTGGGCTCTTTCAACCTGCTAGTAGAAAGTTGCAGGAAGTAAAAGGAACTCTTAGAAAAGTGATTATAGTATTTATTACTAAGTTGTTAAAAGCGTTTTATGATAATTGTCTAAGGAAAAGCAGAAAGATACTAAGTGAGGAAAGGGAAAAATATCTTGTAAGGAAAAATATCTTCTAAGGGGAAAAGTTCCTTCTACCTATGTGGGAGAAAATCTTCCTCTCTCTCTCCTCTCTCTCTCTCTCTCTCTCTCTCTCTCTCTCTCTCTCTCTCTCTCTCTCTCTCTCTCTCTCTCTCTCTCTCTTTACCCTCAGTACTTATACATCATTCAGAACACATGATAACATGTTACAAAGTTCATCACAATTTTACACAAAAATCAATTCATAAATTGTAATAGAAGGTTACAATAGAGAATATTTATGTGCATATCCATTAGGAGCAATTATCTGGCTAAACATTCATCACCTGTCTCAGCTTCACATGTTGACTGAATGTTTAAAACCATTACTAAGTTATTAGTGAAGTTTAGTAGAGAGAAACAGTCAATATTTTCTCATCTGTCTGTCATAGCACCTATAATAAATCATTAGTTCCTTTTTATATCCTTTAATTAATTGTTTTACAATATCTTGAAATATGCCCCTGATTTATTTAATATACTATTCAAAGTTCTAGCCTGAGCAAATAAACTAGGCAACAAAAGGAGATCATAAGGATACAGATGGGAAGAGAAAAAGACAAGATTTATATTTGAGACCCAAAACATTTTACTGGAGTTCTCTTACAGCTGATAAACAACTTCAGAAAAGTGGCTGGATATAAATTAAGTCAAACAAGTCAGTAGTCTCTGATATTAAAAACAATGAATTCATGAATTCACAGGTAATGGATGAGACTAGAAAATATCATTCAGAGTGAGGTAACCAAGACACAAAAGAACATACAAGGTGTGCACTCATTGATAAGTGGATATTAGTCCAAAAGCTCAGAACAATGAAGATACAATTCTCAGACTATATGAAGCTCAAGAAGAAAAAAGTCCAAATTGAGGATGCTTCAGTACTAGTTAGAAGGGGATACAAAATAATCAAGGGATATAGAGGGAAGGGGGGGGGGTCCCAGAAGGAGTGAGAATCAGGAGGAAAATGTGGGGCAGGACCCAGGTGTGTAATGATTCAGGAGAGATGTACAGGGAGTCGGGAAATTGAACTGAGGTGTGGGCAGTGGGGAACTGTGAGTAGCAACTAGAAAGGCTCCGATTCCAGGACCTTAGATGGATATTATTAGCTTAAATACCCAACAAAGAGGAGAGATCCTGTAGATTCCATATACAGAGGTTAGTCATGGCCCCAGGTTGAAGGAAGGGGTCTTCCACCTATCTCAAAAAATAACAACTCAGAATTGCTCTTGTTGAAATGAAATTTCAAGACAAAGATTGGAGCAAAGGTTGGTGGAAAGGAAATCTAGAGACTGTCCCTATCAGTAATCTATTACATTTGCAGATACCAAACCCAGATATTATTGCTGATGCCAAGAAGCACTTTCTGAGAGAGGCCTGGTATTTCTGTCCCATTAGAGGCTCTATAAAAGCCTCACCAATAGAGATATAAATGTCCTCAACCATAGGGCCGAGCATGGGGATTCCAGTGGAACAATTAGGGGAAGGAGCTCACATGATTTGCAAAAACATAGGAAGAACAACAATATCAACCAACTAAGCATCCAGTGTTCCTGGGGACTAAACCACCAACCAAAGAGTACACATTGAAGGATCCATGGCTTCAGCTGCATATGAAACATAGGATGGCCTTACCTGCCATCAATAGGAGGGGAGCCCCTTGGATCTATGGAGGTTCTATGACCCATAGGGGATTGCTAGGGTGCTGGTGATGGAATGGGTGGGTGGGTGAAGGACCACCCTCATAATATCATGGGGAATGGTAGGGGATAGAGACTTTGCTGAGGAGTAACAGTAAATGGGGATAACACTTACACAATGAAGTACTACTTAGCAATTAAAAATAATTACTTCATAAATTTCTCAAATGCATAGAACTAGAAAATATCATCCTGATTGAGGTAAGCCAGAGACACAAAAGAACACACGTGGTATGTACTTACTATAGTTGAATAGCAGCCCAAAATCTCAGAATACCCATGATACAACCCACAAACCATATGGAGCTTAAGAGGAAGGAAGATCAAGTTGTAGATGTCTCAATCCTACATATAACAGGAAATAGAACAATACAGGAGGTATATGAAGGGACATTTGAGGGAGGGAGAGTATTGGGAGCAGAATCACTTATTGGAAGTGACAGGAGAATAATGGAGTGGATCATGCAGTTGAATAGAAACACATAGCACTTGGGGATGGGGAACTGAGAGTGGCCACCAGAAAGTCCCAGATTCCAGGAAAGCAAGAGGCTCACAGGACTCAACAGGGATGACTTTAGCCTAAATACCCAACAAAGGGGAGAGATACCTGTTTTGTAGTCCTCTAGTAGATAGGTGCATCCCCAAGTTGAGGGATAGGGCAACCCATTCATCTCAAAATGTTTAACGCAGAAATATTTCTATCAAAAGGAAGAACAGGGACAAACAATGGAGCATAAACTGAAGGAAAGGCCATCCAGAGGCTTCCCCACCAAGAGATTGTTCATATCTGGAGACAGAAAATCCTCACATTATTGATGAAGACAGGAAATACTTGCTGTTATGAGCCTAGTATGGCTATTCCCCAAAATTTCTTCCAGCAACTCAGGTGGATGTAGAAACTCAAAATAAGTATTCAACGGAGCCCAGAATACTAATGGAAGAGCTAGGGGAAGGACTGAAGAGCCCGAAGACTATTGCAAGCCCATAGAAAGAACAATATAGAGCTCCCAGGGACTAAACCACCACCAATGAGTATGCATGGAGAAAGCCATGGTTCCAGATTCATATGTGGCAGAGTATGGCCTTATTTGAAATCAATTGAAGGGGAGATCTTTGGTCCTGTGAAGGCTTGGTATCCCAGTTTAGGGAGATGCTAGTGCAGTGATGTAGGAGTGGGAGGATGGGGTGGAAGAGTCAGGAGTGGGAGGATGGGGTGAAGGAGTGCCCTTAGAAAGGCAAGAGGAAAGGGGGGGCAGGGGATGAAATAGGACTTTTAGAGAGATCCTGGGAAATTCATTACATTTGAAATGTAAACGAATAAAATGATTAATAAAAAAGAAATGTGTGAGGAAAGGTTAAATTTTGTATGCATGTTATTTTGGTTTTCCTAGAGAATGTCAGCAGGTCATTTGATAAGAAACATGTCTCCTTCCTAAAGATATGAACCTATGACTCAGGAACCCATGAGTATTCAAACCAATGAGATCGTTGTGTGACATAAGCAAAACTAGAGAGATATCTGCTTCGGGTAAGAGAGCAGGCTGAAGTATGCCCTTAGTATGCTCTAATTTAAAGTAGAAAAAATAGTGTGAACCCAACATTGTTTATGCTAATTGAGATGAGAAAGTGGATTGATTTTGTTTACCTAGCTCAAGATTTCATGAAAATAGCCTAGATTAAATGTTTAGCAAAGAAAATCAAATTTATTCAATGTCATATTTTCATCAAGTTTTATTTTTATATTTGAATATTGATATGATTTTATAATATATTTTTCATTACTCAGATTAATAGAGAAAATAATAATGCTTACTAGTCAGAGTCAGAATGTTTAAAGCCCAAAATTCCAAACAAGTATAGACTGAATATATGTTTCTGTAATTCCATTTGACTGGAAATGTGGAAATTAGATAAAACCACTCTTTTTAGGAATTTAAGTCACATTCTAATGGCTTAGAGAAGCATTTCAGACATATGAAAATGCATGAAATTTATTTTATGTATTTAGTCAAGTACATTCAATCACTCCAGCCTTTATATTGAAGCCTGTCTAAACATTAGATCGAAAATATTTTTTCCCAAACCAGAGAAACCTTTTAGATGTGATATTTACATTACATAGGAGATTAGTGCAGAAGCCTTGGGGGGGTTTGAGCATTTTGTGAAGACTGTTTTGAAGGGCCCAGTGTGCACCAACATATTCTAGGTGACATATCTCACACTCTGTCATAAATTAAACATCACATTATTCCCATATAATTAAGTATTGCAAATATGACCACATTATTATAATGCATTCAATGAACCTATTTATCATGTGGTCAGAAAGAACACTTAAAAAAAAAAACAAAAACAAAAACAAAAACAAAAAAACCAAAAATGTGTCACCAAGTCAAAATTAATTCCTTTCTTTATCTCCCCAGAGTGTAACAAGAACTGACATCCTGAAAACAGTGGGAAGCCTCTATTATGGCATGCTTTCAGCATCATTCATTAATTACTAACGAACAAATAGCATTGATATAGGAGTGAATGCTCTCTTAATGTTAAAGGATATATTGAATTAATGGGAATGAAAGTATAAAAACGTATCTATCATGATCATTCAAGTTTGTAATGCACTAAATCTGATTTTACAGGACAAAAAGAAGCCACAAAATAATTTTAAATTGCTTGTTTTAAATTTATATTATTTTATTATATTGCTAAAACTAATACATATAAAATTATATTTAATATTTGTTTAATGCTTTATTTTGTTCTTAAGGCTTTGTAGAATATAATTCTCAGGGCAGTGAACATGTTATTTAAGCTATTACTGTAAAACTATGCTTATTCTACTATAAATCAAATAGATAAACAAAACTTTCTTAGACTAATTTAGTATTATATTTTTGATTATTAGCTTAGGCTCCAAGACTACATCAACCATCAAAAGCCACTAATAAAAATAACCTTTGAAAAAGAATTAGGTAAGTGAAAACTGACAAGTTTTGATTTTATTTACTTTTTCCTTTCCTTACACTTGTCCTGTTTGGTATTCACCTGCAAATACATTACTTTTATTCATTTGAAAGGAAACATATGAAAGAATCATGAACTAAATTTTATCATATTTACTTTCTTTTTGATAATAAAGCTTTTCTACAATGAAATCAGAAATGAAATTTTTCTTCTACTAATGAAGACTAGCTTGAAGTATGTTCATCTATGTGAACCCAAAATCACCTACAATTTTACCTTCATCTATCATATGTGATTATAAGCAAAACATTGTTTGAGTTCCTCAATATGACTCTAATATGTACAAAAGCAAATGATGTCTCTGAAATATAAATTTGTATAAGTGGTATAGACTTAAATTTTTCAAAACCTAATTTTAATCAGGGCATTTAAATGCTTTAACCTCCCTTCTAGCCAAGCACCCATCAGAGGTAGTATAATGGAATGGTGAATAGGACCAAGGAGGATATGGACCTGTTCTTTGGATTCAGTCCATTCCCTGCTGTTGAGTCAGTAATAAGTAGATCCTGAGTAAGAAATAAGGCTCTGCCAATGGGGTAGAGTCTGAGGAAGCAGCAAGAAACTGTCAGAACTGTCAGAAGTTCTTTAGTGGCTTTTCTCTACATGAAGTCACAACAAACAATGGTCGGTAAATAATGGCAAGGTGAACCAATACTATACAACATTGTCAGCAGAGACCAACAATAGATAACAATGGATGATAATGTGAAGCAACATACTCATCCACTCTCTGCTGTGCTGTATTTATACTCCTTCCAAATATCACATATTCTCTTAGATGTCTGCTCTAGCAAAACATCACATGCCTCTTTTCCAGAGTGCTTCCAGAAAATTACTACGTTTGTTCTCAGTAAAACACCCTCGCACATGTCTGCTCAAAACAAACAATTCTCTCATAAGGCAGTCTCCAGAAAAACATCACCTTAATAAATGTGTCTCCAAAGAATCTAGAAATTTCCACTTCAAAGCAATTTCCACCTTTGGCACACAAAAATAATTGTTCTCCTCTTAGAATAACTGCTCAAAAGTAGAATAATTTTTCTATATTCCATTGCTTTTCCCAGTAACTTTTAAGTCATTCTCTCTAACTACAAAATAGGAGTTGTTTTTATGAATAAAGTAGCTACAAAAATTAGTATATATCTTTCAAGGTACTGCTGAAAGATTTAAATTTGGTATATTCATTAAACAATGGTACTAATCTCTTTATACAGTTTTATCTTCCTTAGTCTTATTGTAGGATTTCAAAAGACAAAAGGAAGAAAACAAAATATCTATAATTGTCTTTAATTTCTAAAAGGATATTGAAATATGCAGTTGATCTGGAGACATGAAGCCCTGCAATGAATGAAGTGCCAAACAATGCTGCCCACAACAATTCTAGAGTTTTATACTACAAATACTTATTTTAAATAAGAAACAGTTTGCTCTTTGGATGTCTATGTGTCATGAAGAATGTGTCATGAAGAAATCTTTTCTTATTCTGATCCCTATGATGGTGACATTATAAAGGAATATTCTAGGATTTTGAAAGAGGCAGTGTCTTGTACAATTTCTCTGACTTCAAAATAATAAAAAATGAAAGATTTGATAATACAAACAACACTAAATACCAATGCATAAACATGCATATATATCAGATTAAACAAATATAATAAATAGCCAAAATCTTTACAAAACATGTTTGTGCGTGTGTGTGTTTGTGTGTGTTTATGTGTGTGTGTGTGTGATGCATGTATGTATTATGTGAAAATATGCCTATACCTCAACCCAGACTTGGTGATCAGAAGATAACTCAGGTGTTATATTTACCTCTCAACTTGAAACAATATCTCTTATTGGTCACCACCATTTACATCATTTTACCTGTACGTATTGTTCAGGAAATTTTTCTCTATCCACCTCCCAGCATGCCTGCCCTTATTTAGATTTCAGGGACCTGAACCATGGTTCTCATGAGTATATGGAAAACCATTTACCCAATAAACCATCTCAGAAGGAAGAGCAAAAATATTTTAAAATACCATTTGAGAATGAAATAAAAGAGAATTTCTCCCTACCATTGTCCTCAGAAGTTTGCCTAAGTAAATTTCATCATTTCACTTGTTTTGAATATTAAATTCAAAGTAGTCATGTGGACTTCTGTTTCATTTGTTTTCCATTTGTTCAATATATCTACTCATTGGAAGTGTCATTGCCATCTGTCATGATATCTTAAATAATTTTAATAAACTTTTTATTTTTCTGTACTGCAAACTTCTGGTCAATTAGATATTTAATAGTGCCCCAAAATCATTAAGGCTTCAGAGCATTCTGAGTGATGCTCTTTTGTTCTGACTATGATAAATATTCAAAACAAGTATCACCAAAAAGCATTTTCAGAACTTCCAGTAATCTTTGTTTACCGTTTTCCTGGTGAAAACTAATCAGCTGCTATTTAGCCTAACATCAATATTTCTTCTTGGAATAGTTACAGAATACGCTCTTGTCATTTTCACAAAACTGGAAACACTATGTCAACTATTGAGTACCTTAGTTATTGCATACAATGTATATATGTTCCCCCCATTTAGATTCAGAAAAGACTTATGGTATGTCAGCAATGTGTAGATATATCTTCTTAATTTTTTCCCAAACCACTTAGCTTTTCATTTTTTATTTTATTGAAAAATATTTTTAGGCACCATATTTTAATTATAGTTCTCATTTTTCCAAACTTGTATGTGATTTTCCATAGTTTCCCTCTCATGTGAATTCATACACTTTCTGTTTCATTTTTCTCTTGGAAAAAATAATAGATATTTAAAGAATCATCATCATATAGACTAAATTAAAAGGAAACCTGAATGAATGAAAACAAACAAAATAAAACAGGCAAATACAAAGCATAACACATGCATGGAGATGAGAAAAATAGATGTTCATAAACATAGAAATCTTCTAATTAAACAAAATTAGAAGTCATGATATGTAAACAATTGAGCTATGTACATATGTACATGTCTCCTCTCTTTTTCTTACACACACATGCAGACAAAAATGTCTTGTCAAAACCTTGTAAGAGTAAGAATATTGAAAATACTATTAAACTCATTTTGTGTTGCCCATCTAAGACTAGGAATAGAGTCTAGCCTTAATAGATGTTTATACACCTAGTGGGAAAATGTTGGAGAAAACTGATTTTTCATTTGTGATTGGTTATAAATTGAACATAGCATGTGTGTTAGCAATGTGGGTTGTGACCACTTCTCTCAGTACTTGGACACCATAAGGCACAAACTAATTATTCCCTTGAGCATGTTACCATAGTCTCTGTGTTCATATGTGTTGGTCCTATTATGATGACCTTATTTCCTCAGTGTTTTCCAATTTACTCTAGCTCTATACTATTTTTATCTCCCCTTCTTGAGAGTTCTCTGAGCCCTAACAGAAGGTATTTGATGAAGGTTTCATTTAGAATTGAATGTTACAAGTTCTCTCTCTCTCTCTCTCTCTCTCTCTCTCTCTCTCTCTCTCTCTCTCTCTCTGTGTGTGTGTGTGTGTGTGTGTGTGTGTGTGTGTGTGTGTGTGTGTGTGTATTTCCCCCCTGAGTCCTTAGACTCTCTAGCCCCTTCATGGACACTAGAGGTTGTGGAGTTGTTGTTTGCATTTCTCTTTTGGTAGTGTGTGCAGAGTACCTTCAAGTACTACGGCCACTAATTCATAGGGATGGGAAATCTAGATAGTAACTAGCTAAACATATTCATATTCAGAGTTATGTAGGTGTCTTAAAGATCTTACTCCCAGTTTGTGATGAGTACCCAGTCGCATAGGCAATGGTTGTGTGAGGGTTCCTGGAGCATAGGCAGTTGTAAATGAAACTGTAAAGAAATAGGCATGCTTAAGTATAATGGACTATGGCATTGAAGGCAGTAGAATAGAGAATGAAACTGCTACATACATATCAACTCTTAATATTAAACATATAGAAAGAATTAGAAAAAAAATCATCCAGAGTGAAGTAAAGCAGATTTAGACAGACAAATAATGTACATATTCACTTACATGTGGGTGTTAGCTTTTAAGTCTTTGATAAGAAAGCTATAATTTGTATAACCACAAAATTAATATATATTTAGGGAATGGGGAAAGTCTTGATCTACTTACAAAAATGAAATAGAGTTTACAGTTATAAATGAATAGTGGCTGGAAACAGTGATCACATGTGGAAGGGGAAGAAAAAATGGAAGAGGAAAAGGACACTGAGAGAGAAGGCTAAATGAAAGCTCATTGGACAAGTTATATGGAAAAATAATGCTATAGAAGTATCCTAAAATATGTCCATGCATAAATGTATAAAGGCAGTCAAAGTGGAATTTCCAAATAGTTGGAAAGATAGACCGAAATGGACATTACTAGTCAGCAAATGAAGCTTTCAGTGCACAGAACTGGTTACATTTAACTTAGTCACTGGTCAAAAAAAAAAAAAAAACTTTTCTAATGAAACTGGGAATGTTATCATTTTGGTTCTACTTTTTTCAGTCTGTGAAACTATTTGAAAATTAGTTAAAATATAATCAACAAAAAATTTCCCCATATGCTCCAGAAATATATAGTTGAAGTAAGGAAACATTATCTAATTTAACTTAATTTAATCATAACTTCTACATATTATTGGTATAAGACAAGAAAACTTAATGCAACCAGAAAAGAGATCAGAGTTGTGAGTTATAAACTGAATACAAGGTCAAAGTTTATATATTGAAACAGGATAGCTTGTAAAATACACAACAATGGTATTTTATATAGAAATTATAATATAGATATCACATAGTGATGTAATAAATATTAAAATTAGATAATAATAAATAAAATACTTTAAATAAAATAAACAGAAAATATCAAAGCATAACACAAATAAGTGATTTGGCCAAAATATTTAAGATAAAATATTTTCTAAGCAAGATGCTAACATTTTCTATTACTCGGGGTTCTTTAAGAAGAATCAAGACTGAGTAAATGTATGTGTCTAATTAAATAAAGGTCATTTATTAGCATGGCTTACAAGCAATTGTCTAGCTATTCTAATAATGACTGTCTTCTAATGGATAAGGCAAATTTTTGTTAGTTGATTAATTCACTAGGCTGAATGTCTCAGCAGTTCCAATCTGATACTGGAATCATGAAAGACTCCTAGGGCTGTGGTCTTCTTTCAATATCAGCAACTGAAAGGAAGAGGTTTTAATGCTAGTACAGGGGTAATTCATCAGCAAAATATTCAAACGTGTTAGAGTGAGTACTATTATATAGTGTTATGCCAAAATGCCTTTAAAATCTTTGTGTGTATCCCTCTTTTTTTTTTTTAAGTTGTAAGAAAAAAAACTGGTGTACTGAGGGAAAAAAGAAAATAGAAATGGCAATAAAACACAATACTGTTTTTTTTCTTAAAATATATGAAGAAATTTTAACTAAGAAAAATGTATTGTATAAAACATACACAAATTGTGTATCCAATTTCTAAGCAATGATATAATAACCAACTATATGCAAACAATTAACAGTGCACATAAGCATTGGTGGGCAATTGGCACTCAGACAACTTTTAATGAACAGCTTTTCAGTGATATCAAAGAAAAATGAACACAAAATGTAAGATTTTCTCTTCTATGTCATTTTAAAATATTTTGAAATTATAATAGAATTATATAAATTTCTCTTTATTATTTTGTATCCTTCTTTTCCCAATTCATAACTCCTGGTTTCAATGTGTTGTTAAATGTATTCATTATTCCCAAATGCCTAAAACTACAACACATCTGTATAATGTTGTTTGTAGGAATACTTTTGTTTTTATCAGAGCAGCCAAAAGATAGTGTAGTCTATCCTAAAAGTGGTTCTGGAGATTATCTGTACTGAAATGTTTCAATCGAGAAAGTACCTCATAGGCTTTCCCAAACACTTGGGTTTTATTTCATTCCACCTATAGTCAAGTTGACTCCAAGATTAACCATGACACTCTGATACACATACTTAAATAAATTATGCATGAGAAATCTAAAGGATTTATTAAATGAGATTCTAATGAATCAGGTAATAGTGACTGCTAGGTTTTTTTTTCCTTACAACTTTATTTTAAAAAGAAAGAGATACATGTACATATTTTTAATTAAAGAAGTCAATGTATTTCTATTTACAAGTGATATAATATGAAAGTATATGTAAATGATCACAAATTTTTTTCTAAGAAAATTCTACATCTGAAAACACCTATATTGAAGGGGCTACATAAGAAATTAACTCAAAAACATTATACATGGCCTGAGAAAGAAATTAGGGTAGCAGCATCCTTCATAAAAGCCACAAATAATATAATATATCTTGGTGTAACACTAATCAAACAAGTAAAATCATGTATAGCAAGAACTTAAAGTTTTGAAGCAAATAAATTGAAGAAAATCTCATCTGATGGAAAGATCTTTCATATTCAAAAATCAGTATAATTAACATAATAAAATGATCATCATACAAAAAGGAATCTATAAGTTCATTACCATTTTCCTCAAAATTTAAATACATCTTTAAAGACCTTGAAAGAAGAACTTTCAATGTCATATGAAAAAAAAAAAAACAAAGAAAAAACAGGATAAGTAAAATAAACATGTACAATGGAAATACTGGAAGAATACCTAATTTCAAGCTGAAATATAAAATGTTAATAAAACTAAACAAACAGACAAGTAAACCAATGAACAACAAAACTCTAGATGTTACTGACCTAAAAACCAACAGGTTAATGAACAGAAGTTGAAGTAAAGATGCAGAAGAAAATTCACAAACTTAGGACACTTGATTTTTGCCAAGAATTCAAAATTATACCATAGGGCAAAACACATCTTCAACAAATTGTGCTAGTCTATTGTGATGTCTGCATGTAGGAAAATGCAAATAGATACTTTTGGCATGTTCCTTGACCAGTGAGCAAAGACTACCACCACCAGCGGATTCTTCTCAGATCACACTTTATGGGAGCCTCCTGATTGAAGGGGAGAGATGGAAGTGAGGGGCACCGAGCTACCCTAGCTGTCTGCTTATATAGGGAGAAGTGCATACAGGCTTGCCATTATTGGTTGTCACTAGCCTGCTGACACTAGAGGCCTCAGGATTGGCCGAAGATTGGTTATGTACTGCGCATGAGCAGGGTGCAGCGCCTTAGCTGACAAGAGCATTACTATATATGGAGTTGATTACCTCAAACCGTGAGGGAGACAGCACCATCTTGTAATGGCGTTCAAATTCACCTCCCCACAGTTCCCCCTTCTGTTTTAACTTGAGCACAAGCAACATCTGATTTACTCCCGTACAAGTCCCCACCTCATGATGTGTGGACTGCTCAAAGGAGGCTGTATCCAAGGCACACCTTCTCCTGTGCAATGGGAACTAGCCCAGGGAGGTGCAAAGGCTACGCCAAAGACCGGGTTTTACATGTACCTTCCCCAGTGCAATGAGACAATGTGGTCTCGTGGGGGTGCAAAGGCCGCATGTGCAACCTAACTTAAATGCTCTTTAAGGCTGAGAGCCAAATTTGGGGTGAGGCACCATCCTCCAATGCAGTGAATGCCTGGGTAATAGCAACCTTATCTCGCTGATTCTGGGCACGCAGCCAGCACACCAACCATAGACAAAGTATGCAACCTCCCAGACAGCAAGCTATACACAACCCCACCCCCACCCATTCTTTAAAGTAGGACACAGCAGAGGAGAGCCAAGAGGTAAGTCTCCCAGCAAATCTAGGATCTACTCGAGTAGCATTGATGGCAGTCACTGCTCTTCTTAGTTCGTCAAGGTTGGCATTGAAATTTTCGGACCAATATGGGCTTGGGGAATGCTGATAATATCCCCCATCTCAGGTCCATTTTGGTCTTGGTCGCCATTGCTGTCAGTGACAGGAGCAGCGGGGACATCTTCTACCGAGGTCGACTCATTTTTGATGGGGCGCGTCAGCCGGGCTGGGACCCAATGACGTGTTTCCTTTCCCTGGGGGAAAACACAAACAGCTCCCCTGGATCTCCATATAATCGGATCCGGTCTATGCCATTTATTAACCAGCACATCTTTCCATATAACTAGCCTCTCCTCATCCGGTGGTCCCTCAGAGGCATTCCTGTCTGCAGCTGATTTTCCATCATCATTTAGATGCAAAAAATTAAGGGTAAAGAGTGCAAGAGAGACTCTTTCCCGGGGGGTAGCTCCTTCTGCTATACCCCCTTTTTGTTTTTGTAAACATTTTTTAAGATTTTTATTGGCCCTTTTAACAATGCCTTGGCCTTGAGGATTATAGGGCAATCATGTCAGGAGTGAAACTCCCATGTGATGGCAAAATTGCTTGAATATTGCTGAAGTATAGGCAGGACCATTATCTCTTTTTAACACTTTAGGTATGCCCCCATGCACTCCAGGCTTCAAGACAATGAGTAATAACATCAGAAGCCTTTTCTCCCGATAAAGAAAAAGCAAAAATGACTCTTGAACAGGTATCAATGGACACATATAAAAGATACTGAGATAATTGTTTAGAATAATTTGCAGCTTTAGTAAAATTTTTATACTGAATACTGGTCACACATAATCTTGAGAACTTCTATTGGCAGCCCAGCTGGGCAACCTGCCACAATATATCTATCTGTTTTTGAACCAGATCAATTTTCTAAGGTATTATTATAAACAGTTCCTATATTAGGAGAAAAAGTAGAGGTCCTTAACTGCCCAACGTACAACAAGAGATTGACAGCCAGTCTAAGGATGCAGGGCTAAATCTCTTCTTCCTGTACAGAAAGGTGGCCACTTAGGTTGGGCTGGAATAAACAAATTACTCTTTGGCTGGTAAATAAGCCAGCGACCGGCAATCCAGGTGGCATCAGCCTATCCAGGTTTTTTGTATAATTAGCAGTGACTCCATAAATTTGGACTGACTTTGCCAACTCTTTAACTAGCTTATGCTTGAGGCGGTGACCCCCCTTGAACACAGGAAACATTTGCCTGAGGGCATGGCGTGTCTCTGGTGAACAAAAGAACTCGCACTTCCTCACTGAATGGAGCAGAAGAGCAGAGGCAGCTGCTTTAAGAGCTTCCGGTTTTGCTACAGGAGTCTTCCGCCCCGGATGAAACCGCCCCGCCTCACATTTCACTGCCTCTTCCTCCAAATCTTCTTCTTCTCCCAGCTCTAAAGCTTTTTCCTCTTTTAGTGGATACAAAGTATCCTCTCTGGGAAACTTGTACTTTGTTTCCCAGGGCACAATCATCTCCTTTCTCAGTGGTCTTTCTGCCTTTTGGTTTTCTTTTTCACCTGCAGGCACTACTTTTAAGCTTTTGTGTTTGTTTTCTTTTTTTCCTTTTTTCTTAGGCCTACCCAAGTTTTCCCCTTTTAATTTAGCTTTTGAGGTCTCTGACAAACTATCTTGGTACCTGGTTAATGCTCTACATCCTTCCTTACACCAAAATCAAAAGCAGCAGGCAAGGACAACAATCACCCAAATCAGAAACACAGCACAGAGGAACAGGGGGTTGATACCCGCAAGCAACATACCTGGGAAAAGTTGACTTATCGACGTCACTGCTCCCGCGTGTTGAGTTCTGTATCCATTTCGGCCCTTCATGCAATCCCGGGTTCCAGCACCAGTTGCAGTGCGCTCCTCGACCAGCGAGGAAAGACGACCACCACTAGAGGATTCTTCTCAGATCACGCTTTATTGTGGGAGCCTCTTAATTTAAGGGGAGAGCAGGAAGTGAAGGGCCCCGAACTACCCTAGCTGTACGCTTATATAGGGAGAAGCGTGTACGGGCTTGCCATGATTGGTTGTCACCAGTCTGCTGACACCAGAGGCCTCAGGATTGGCCGGAGATAGGTTATGTACTGCACATGAGCAGGGTACAGCGCCTTAGCTGACAAGAGCATTACTATATATGGAGTTGTTTACCTCAAACCGTGAGGGAGCCAGCACCATCTTGTAATGGCGTCCGCATTCGGCTCCCCACAGATACTTATCTATCACCCTGAACAAAATTCAATTTCAAGTGGATCAAAACCTTGAGATAAATCACAAAACACTAAAATTGGTAGAAGAGAGACTGGGGATTAGCTTTGAAGGCATAGGCACAGAGGGAATTTCTTGAACAAAATAAACACCAGTAACAAAGATCAACAATTATTGAATGGAATTTCATGAAACTCCAAAGATTATGTAGTACAAATGATACTGTCAAAATGACAAAATGGCAGTGAACTGAGTGGGAAAGATTTTCACAAAACCTATATTTCACAGAAGGATGATATTCAAAATATATGAACTCAAGAAACTGGATATCAACAAATCAAATAACCCAACTAAAAATGTGGTACAGATGTAAGCAGAGAACTCTGGATAGAGGAATCTCTAATGGTCATGAAGCACTTATAGCAATGTTCAGCATCTCCAGTCAACAGGGAAATGCAATTCAGAATAACTCTTATATTCCATCTTAAATTCATTCAAATGGCTAAGATCAAAATCTAAAGAGCTCATGTTGGGAAAAAAAATGGAGCATGGGAGCGCTCTCACATCACCGGAATTCGAACTTATGTGACCTCTTCTAGAGTCAATTTTGTGGTCATTCAGAGAATTGTTAAGAGTTCTACCTCAAGATACAAAAATACTATTCCTGGGCATATATCCAAAATATGTTCCAGCATTCCACACAGACAACTGCTCCATTATATTCAGAACAACTTTATTTGTAATAGTCAAAAACTTAAGCTACCTATATGTATCTCAACGGAAAACTAGATATAAAAAATACGGTACATTGATACAATGGAATGTTACTCAGCTGTTAAAAACAATAACTTCATAATATTTTCAGGTAAATGGATAGTCCTAGAAAACATTGTTGTGAGGTAACACAGATTCAGAGAGACAAACATGGCATATACTCATTTATAAGTGCATATTAGCCATAAAGTAGAGGATAACCATGTTACAAAACACAGAGATAAAGAAGGTAAGTAACAAGCAGAGCTTAAAAGAGGAAGCAGGAATCACACTGAGAATAAAAAGTATATTGAATGGAGGGGGTATGAGATTGTATGGGAATTGGTTTGAGGGTGTGAATAGAAGGAATCATGTGTTGATAGAACTGAGGCTGAAAATACTCAGAGATGTAGCTGGAATTGAGGATGGGAGAATCTCTGTGAAAAGCTAAAAACCTAGAACAATGAAAGCACTCAGGAATCTATGAGGGTGATTCTACCTAAGAATACTAGCAAGGGGAATCTGGATCCTAAACCATCTGTTTTCTGTAAACAGGTATGGATGGGATACCAACCCAGCCTCAAAAAGTTCAACCTACAATTTATTCTGCCTAAAAGATGTTCAGAAATAAAGACAGAGCAGAAATTGAGGTTATGGTCAACCAGTGACTTACCCAGCTTCTGCCCCATACTATGAAAGGGAGTCCATCCTTGATGCTACTACAATGATATTCTGTTATTTTTGAAAGCAGTGGCCTAGCATGTGCTTTAACCAACAGCTAATGGAATCAGATGCCAAGACCCAAGCCAAACATTAGGAGAGATTGGAGAACACCATGGAAGTGGAGTAATTGGTGGTGATAATGGGGTGTGGTAGAAGTCAGAAATATCAAAGACACAATAAGAAAACATACAGAATCAACTAACCTGACCCCACTGTGGACCACAGAGTCTGATTTTCCAGCCAAAGAGCATGTGTTGGACTGACCTAGCCCTCTCTGTACATTTGTAACAGTTTTATATCTTTGTCTTCATGTAAGATTCTGAACAAAGGGTACAGAGGCTGTCTCTCACTGTGTTGGTTGCCTTTCAGAACATTCCTCCTTTACTGGGATGCCTCTTCTAGCCGCAGTGTAAGATGTGACTGGTCCTACTGTAAATTGATATGCCAAAGGTAATGTAACTTCATATCCATTGCATGCTTCCCCATTTTCTGAAGAGAAAGCAATGAGGGGGAGGAGGAAAGTTAGGATGTCATGCAAATATATCAATTAATTAAACAGTTAAAATGTAGGAATTTTGTCATTACATCTTAATTAGCTTACAAAGTTATGGAGTTTAACAAATCTTTATGCACCTAATTTTGGAACTCATTAGCCCTGATTTCCTTTTTCCTTCTCTCTGGATTCCAGCTTTACTCTACACAAAAGAAATTCCATGCATCTCACTGTAACATAATTTATATTCAAGGCTAGAGCAGTTATAAAGTCAAAGAAGCAATGTTTTGGTGTTTTTGTCAGGCTGGCTCTGTTTGTTTGTTTGTTTGTTTGTTTAGTTAACTGGTCATACTGTCAAACTGTCTCCTGTGTTTATTTTCATATATTTGTAATGCTCAGGCAGAGACACTTCTTAAGGGAATATATAGTGATTAGTACAGAGAATCAATAATTTTTCAAAAATCTGGAGGTAAGTAACTGGGGGTGTTTAGTAATGGATGGAACATGTACAGTGTCAGATATAAATGCATGGAAAGAAGAGGAAGAGAGAATAAATAAGGTGAGGGATGAGGGCAAATCTATGAATTACTGTTGTCTGTACATGGTTGCTACAAACATGATCTCATAGCAGCTGTGAACTGCATACTATCTAAAAATTCATGTATGGTGTTTCCATGATTATCACACTTACTCTATGTATATCTGCAAAGACTTGAAGTCAGAGCAATTTTAATTGATAACAAAATAAAGATATCAAAGCAATGAGGCACTTGCTAGCACATGACAATCACAGAATTCTGGGGAAAGAAGAATAACTGTTTACTTCAAGAGATGGCCACTGACAGATCTCCCAAAACTAGTACATGGCTTCCTAATATTCATGTTCCTGTGGGTCAGCATTGATTGGATTCAGTGACAGTAGGTGTGAGCACATGCATGTGTGGGATATGTGTGTGTGTCTGTGTATGTTTTTGTGTCTGTGTGTGTTAGTATGTGTGTGTGTGTGTGTGTGTGTGTGTGTGTGTGTGTGTGTGTGTGTGTGTGTTTGAAACTGAAAGGAAGCTATATTGTTGAGAGGAAGAGGTGAAGAAAAGAGATAGGGGTTTGATTAAAATTCAATCTATACATTTATAAAATTTTAAGAATAACTTAAAAATCACAAACTATATGTTGTTTGACACTGATTTCTCTTTAAAAAAGATGGACTGTCTTGTAATTCAGGATTTTCACTTCTTTTGAGCCACCAGCTCACAAAAACTAGGCGGAGTAGGAATTTATACATATTTAGTTGAGATGTGATAGCTATAACGTCTCTTATAGAACACAAACTTGGCATCATTACTCCCTTCGTTGGTAAGGGAGTCTCACAAGAGTGAAACTCTGGATAAACATTTAAAGGTAACAGTGTGGACTTTTAGATAAGTTTAAAAATAGTCAGTGATAATGGCTTGAACCAGACAAAAATGTATTATAAAGCATATCCATAAGAGCAGACTCAGGTGTACTTTTTCCAAAAGACTATTGTTCAGGGCTATTTAAATTAATATGCATTATACCTACTCCCCAGATTAGGCTAAACTACTGGGGATGTGGATGGCCAATGAAGCACCTTATCTGTGCTTTGCAGGTACCTTGAGTACTATGCCACCTGCAACATAATTATCATTCTACTCTGATGTACACTGTGCTATGGGAGCTAAAGCCATTTTCCCTTCTTCCCATAATTTCCCACAGAGAATGTAAGTCAGAACAGTCTTTTTTTAAAGCAACATTATTTCCCTGTATTTAGAGAGTAAAATGCACTCATAATTCAGAACCAGCTAATGTACCCTTCACCAGAAAATGGAACAATTTTTGACTATAAGGAGAGACAAGTGCAAAATTAAATCAAAATATCAGGAGAAATACTTTTTACTTTGTCAATTAGATTGCATTGATGCTTTTCTGCATCAAAAATCTCTCAGTCAATATTATAATCACTTCTTAAAATATGTATTCATTTTCTTTTATACAATGAACAGAAGGTTCAGCTTAAAAATTAGGCAGATGGAAGAATATCTTGACTCAGTATTTAGACATTTGATGAAAATACACACATGTGCGCATAAATATATACACATATATAAATGCATATGAGTGTGTGCATTTGAAGTTGAAATTCAGATATTATTTGGAAAGTTGAATACAGATCAAAATATTGTACCTGTTTTGAAACTGAATTTGAATATATATATATATATATATTCTTTTGCCTTTAAAAACATACTTAAGACATTTTCTCCTTGAGATTCATTCACAAAAGAAATGTTATGAAATACTTCTGTATTATAATATTCTCTAATGAGGGACAGAAAAAGAATGGATCAACATAAAACGTGAGATGAGGAACAAATGTAGGAGTAGCCAGAGGTAAAAGTGTAGTCAGGATACATTCTTTGAAAAAAATTTATTTTCTTTTTCAAAATTTTGAAAATTTACACATGATGTGTAAATTACAGAGCTTAAATTGGTGTTTAGACCGTAGAATTTAATAGGGATTATTTTTTTTTCTATAGCCCATTAAGTCTTTTTTTCAGCCAGCTGAGATCACACCCATGCATTCAGGGACCCAGTGTGGCTCTGAGTGTTCTTAACAGTCTAGGACATGTAGATTGGATAAGCAGTATAATATCCAATATATACAAGGAACTCAAGAAATTAGACTCCTGAGAATCAAACAATCCTATTAAAAATGAGGAACAAAGAAAAACAAAGTATTCTCACTTGAGGAATACTGAATGGCTGATAAGTCCCTAAAGAAATGCTCAATATCCATAATCCTTGGGGAAATGAAAATCAAAACAACTGTGAGATTCACACCAGTCAGTGTGGCTAAGTTCAAAAACTCAGATGACATCAGATGCTAGTGAAGATGCAGAGAAAGAGGAGCACTCCTCCACTGTTGGTGGGGTTGTAAGCTGGTACAACCACTTTGGAAAGCAGTCTGGAGTTTTCTCAGAAAATTGGACATAGCACTACCTGAAGACCCAGCTATTTCACTTCTGGGCATATACCCCAAAGGTGCTCCAACATATAATAAGGACACATGCTCTACAATGTTCATCGCAGTCTTCTTTATAAAGGATGTCCTTCAACAAAGGAATGGATACAGAAAGTGTGGTACATTTAGACGATTGAGTACTACTCAGCTATCAGAAACAATGATTTGATGAAACTCCTAGGCAAATAGATGGAACTAGAGAAAATCATCCTGAGGGAGGTAACCTAGTCAAAAAGGAACAAACATGATATGCAGTCACTGATAATTAGATACTAGCACCAGAAAGCTCTGAATACCCAAGAAACAACTCACAGACCTTATGAAGCTCAAAAAGAAGGACAGCCAAAATATGGAAGCCTCAGAGTTAAAAATCTGTTGGTTGCCATTTTATCCTATTGACAGTGCCCTTTGCCTTACAAGAGCTTTTCAATTTCATAAGAATCCACTTGTTAATTTTTGATCTCAAAGCATAAGCCATTGATGCTCTGGTCAAGAAAGTTTCCCTGTGCCATGTGTTCTAAGCTCTTTCCTAATTTCTTTTCTATTAGTTTCAGTGTGCCTGATTGTATGTGAAAGTCTTTGATCCACTTGGACGATGTGCTTTGTACAAAAAGACAAGAGTGGATCATTTTGCATTCTTCTACATCCTGACTGCCATTTTAAGCACTATTATTAATTGAAGGTGCTGTCTTTTTTCCATTGAAAGTTATCAGATGCTTTGTCAAAGATCAAGTGACCTTAGTTGTGTGGTTTCATTTCTAAGTCTTCATTTCTATTCCATTGATCTATCTGCCAGTTCCTGTACCTACACCATGAAGTTTTTATAATGATTGCTCCATAATATAGCTTGAAGTCAGGGAGGGCAATTCCCTCAGAAGTTTTTTAATTGTTAAGAATAATTTTCAATATCCTGGGTATTTGTTATTTGAATTTGCAAATTGCTCTTTCTAACTGGATGAATAATTGAGTTAGTATTTTAATGGGGATTGCATTGAATATGTAGATTGCATTTGGCAAGGTGACCCTTTTTGCCATATTCATACTGCCAATCACTGAGCATGAGAGATCTTTTTATTTCTGAGATATTTTTCAATTGTTTTTTTTTCCAAAGGCTTGAAGTTCTTGTCCTAAGAATCTTTTACTTTTTGTGAGGGTCACAACAAGTTATTTTATATTATTTGTAACTATTGTGAGTTGTGTTGATTCCATAATTTATTTCTCAGCTTATTTATCCTTTGATGGGGTAAGGCTGCTATTGATTTATTTGAGTCAATTTTATATCCAGTCACTTTACTGAAGTAGTTTATCAGATGTAGGAGTTCTCTGGTGGAATTTTGGAGTGACTTAAATATGCTATCATGTCTTCTGCAAAAAGTTATATTTTGAGTTATACATTTCACATTTGTATCTTTTTGACTTTCTTTTGTTATCTAAATACTCTGGCTAGGATATCTAGTACTATATTGAATAGGTAGTGAGCAAGTGGGAAGCCTTGTGTAGACCCTGATTATAGTGAGATTGCATTAGGTTTCTCACCATTTAGTTTGAGATTGGTTATTTGTATGCTTTATATTGTTCTTACTATATTTAGGGATGGATCTTGAATTCCTGATCTTTTCAAGACTTTTAACGTGAAGGGATATTGAATTTTATCAAATAGTTTCACAGTGTCTAATGATATGATCGTGTTTTTTTTCTTTTTAATTTGATTATATAGTGAATTACGTTGATGGATTTCCATATATTAAACTATCCCACTCATCCCTGCCATGAAGCATAATTGATTATGGTGAATGGTCATTTTGATATATTCTTGTATTCTGTTTGTAAGAATTTTATTGAGTATTTTTACATCAATATTCATAAGGTAAATTCATCTAAATTTCTCTTCCTTTGTGGGGATTTTGTGTGGTTTACATTTGGGCTTAATTGTGGTACAAAAATAATTTGATTATTATTTATTCTATTTTTATTTTGTGGAATAGATTGGAGAGTATTGTTATTAAATCTTCTATGAAGTTCAGATAAAATTCTTCACTAAACACATTTGGGCCTGTGGGTTTTGGTTTTATTTTGTTTGTTTGTTTGTTTTTTGGCTGGGAGAATTATTATGACTGCATCTATTTCTTTAGGGGATATGGGACTCTTGATTTATTGTTGGTACCTAGAATATCTCCACCTTTGATCAACCACAGGAGCCCAAGTAATATAGTTATGTCCTATGATGCTTAGGTTTATGTGAGTTACAAAAATTTAAATTCAGTTTATTACTTTTGAATGGCAAGTACTTTACCTACACAGCTATTCCCATATCCACATGCAGTATGTTTATGAGAGTATATTTTGATTATATTGACAAGTCAGTTTCTATAATTAAAAATTAAATTAAAATGTTTATTTTACTTAAATTAAGTAGATAATAATAAACAACATTGTTTTTATATTCTTTGATATTATGATGTCCACTTACACTAGGTTTTTTTAATATCAAAATAATCTGTGTGTTTGAATCACAACACATTTTCAGTTAAGATCTACTAGTATATAGAGAGGGCTGGGTCTCTACCATCAGGACTCAGGATCTGCTCATAAAAGGCTGAGCTCCCAGAACAGCCTCACAAAAACTCTTTCAACAGAGCCCACAGAGAGCATGATACACAAACCCAAAAGCTATCCATGGAGGGAAGATCTGGGGACACTTGGTGCTCAGATAGTGTAGAACTCTCTGGGGAGGGGTACTTTCTGGCCTGGAGTTTAGGCTGGGTCTCCACCATTAGAATTCAGAGACTTCCTGCAGAAGGGAGAGCTCCCAGAAAAGCCTCATTAGCATTTACCTGAGCCTGACACACAACTCTAATGACTATCCAGAGAGAAAACTCCAGGAGATCTCAGAGTACAGGGAGCATGGTGCTCTCTGGAAAAAGGCCCTTCCCAGCACAGAGAGTAAGCCTGGTCTCAAACATCAGATCTCTGGTCCTGCAGGAAGAGAGCTGAGCTCCAAGAACAGCCTCACAAGAGCTCTCACACCTGAAACCATGGAACCAGAACCAAGTCATGGACATTAGAACTTGCTGCCTGGCCACAAAAAGCTGAATAAGTAGGAGAAATCTCCCTCCTAGGCCAAGGGCCCTCAGAACCACAAAAGTGGCAAGCACAAATCAGACACAAAAAGATCACCTATAATAAACAACAAGATGGCAGTTGAAAAGCAAAAGAACCCAAGCAACAGAAACCAAGACAACTTGGCAACATAAGAACACAGTTCTCCCAGCACAGCAAGATGATGACAGAGATCTTTGAGAAGTACATGAATTATGTTTCTCCCTTAAACAGTTACAGGAGAACCAGAAGAAATAATTCAAAGAACTACAGGCAAACAAAACCAACCAAGTAAAAAAAATATAAAAATGAAAATAGAAACAGTAAAGAAAACACAAAAAGAGACAACCCTAGAGGTAGAAAACCTAAGAAAGAAATCAGGAGTCCTAGATGCAAGCAACACCAACAGAATAAAAGAGGTGAAAGAGAGGATCTAAGAGGCAAAAGACAACATAGAAAGCATAGACACAACAGTGAGAGAAATGCAAATATTATAAAGGTCTTAACCCAAAATATCCAGGAGATCCAGGACACAATGAGAAGCCCAAACCAAAGTATAATATATGTAGAAGAGGGTGAAGAATATCAACTAAAAGGCACAGTAAATATCTACAACAAAATCAAAGAAGAAAACTTCTCAATCCTTAAGAATGAAATGACCATGAACATACAAAAAACCTACAGAACTCCAAATAGATTGGGCAAGAAAAGAAATTCCTCCTCACACATAATAGTCAAAACACCAAATGTTCAAAACAAAAAGGAATACTAAAATAATAAGGGAAAAATGAAAAGTAACATATAAAGTCAGACCACTCATTATTACACCAGAATTCTCAATAGAGACTATGAAAGCTAGGAGATCCTGCAGAGACATCATTTAGACTCTAAGAGAACATAAATGCCAGCCCAGGTACTATATCCAACAAAAATCTCAATTAGCATAGAAGGAGAGACCAAGATATTCCAGGACAAAATCAAATTTACAAGCCTTTAGTGTCAAATTTGAGAGGTATATGCTTCAGGTCTCTTGCTGGGGCTTTTCAGAAATACCAAGGCAGACATTTAGCTCATCATATAAGTTGACTGTTCAAGCTTGGGTAAGTACTCATCCAAAGGTCAGTATTTTCAAGGCTTTGTTACCAGCCAGAGTGTGTCTATGAAGGTGATGAAAACTTTTAAGAGGTGGAGCTTGTAATTGTACCAATCTTTCTGTATCCATTCCTCTGTTGAAGGACATCTAAGTTCTTTCCATCTTCTGGCTATTATAAAAAAAAAAGCTGCTATGAACATGTTGGAGCTTGTTTTCTTATATGTTGGAGTGTTTTTTTTGGGTATATGCGCAGGATAGTTATAGTTGAAAATCTTAAAAAATAACTATATACAGGATTGAAAATTTCCAACCAGCTTATAAAACTTTAATAGCCAACTTAAAATCATTTATTTTGAAAAAAAAATCTGTAAAATAATCTCCCTAATACTTATAATTTAACAAGTGATACAAATATTATAAAAATGTTAACTTGTTTTTACATTGTCCAACAGACTATTTTAGTTTGTGATTCTTGGAGATAAGTGGAGTGATTCTGGCTTCTCTGCCTGTTGTCTGGATTTCTTCATGGTGGAAGTTTTAGGAATCTCCATGTGATCAAGAGAATTTCACTTAAGTGTTCATAATCACAGTTGAGGATGCTTACTTGGTATTTACTGATGTTTAGTGTTTGAAGGATGTTTGAGAGACACACAAAAGAGAAGCCCAAATACGTACACAATATTCACTGTGAACAGTCAATGCTAGGTTGCTTAGGAGTATTCTGAAGGCCAACCGAAAAGTTAAAGAACCACCATGTATCCTGTTTCCAAAGATACAAGCTAGGCAGACATATGTTCTACCTGTGACCATTCAGACAAGTCCATTTCTAGTAATGATAACTAGAAGGTGCATACATTAATGGTAGAGGCAAACTATCTTTTGAGTGAAGTCTTCTGAAACTACCACATTAGTACATCCTGATAACCAAATTGAAAACCATTTGTAGGCTGAGTAAGACACTTAGCTCACATTTAAAAATTGGCAGCATACCCACCCAACAGCAATGACACTTTCCCAGCTGAAATTTCAAACTGACCAAAAAGAACAAAATATGCTGTATGTGTCTTGATGTGAAAGAACATCTGCATAACATTCACACAAACACACACACACACACACACACACACACACACACAAACACACATGTACACACACATACACACACTCACAGCCAAAGAAAACAAAAATACAGTACTTTTATACTGAACTTGAATCAACATAAAATGCAAAATGCCAGCAAAGCTTCCAACACAAAAAACATAAATTTCAACAATTATAATAAATCTGAATATAAATATAAAAGATTAAAATACAATGCAAAGCACAAGTAGTAGAAAATGATTATTAAGATAATACTGTAGCCTTGGTCATGGGTTTAAGCATTGAAGAAATTTTTCCTCTATCTTCTCCTCAAAAAATGTTGCCTAGATACCCTTACATTATTTTACTAAGAGAAGTGTTTGTGAACTTAGTTAAATGCAACCATATTTTATAAATTCATTAGTGCTGATTATTTTCTCTAAGGCTATGTCATTGAAATTTATTGATTTTATTTCATGATCCATTGCATAGTGATAATGCTCAATCGTAAACTGCATGGTCGTTTTCAATTTATTTACTAATCTGCTGCTAAAAACAAGCAAAATTTTATTCAAAGTATTAACTACTATAAATAAAGCTATTATACAAATACCTGTGCATATACACAAGTATTATACAATTTCAAATTAATTTGTGAATTGCTAAATATGGAATATCTGGGATCCAAGATGTTTATACTTTATGTACATAGAACATTCACAAGAGCTTTTCAACATAATGTAAAGTAAATACAATATTTTGGATACTTAGATCATCTGAACTCAATAATTTAGCCAACAGTCATCTCTCTATCATCAGTTTCTCTATTTCTCTGGTTTCATTCTATAAATATTTTTGTCAGATTATCTCATGATTACAAAGTTTTACTTTTTCTTCAACTGCAGATGCTAAACATTTTGTGCCAGCTTTGGGCAAATGCCTATTAAGTACAATGTTCCATTTATTTTCCCATTGAAAATGGAAGGGTTTATTCCTTGTACTGTTCGTAGGGTAACTACACTCCTGATATGAATTCTTCTTCAGATATGTATATTTCATGGTATGAATGGTCCTATGCTGAAAGTGTTCTTTGTTACATAACGTTTCTCATGCTTTCTAACTCATAGTAAGTCTTCATGTTGTCTTGGCTTATTGTTTCTGGTCTAAAATAAACACTTTCTAACTGACATTCACACATAGTTCCCTTTGTTCTTTCAAAAGAGTGGTTGAATTTGCATTACTAGGTCTATGGTGTGCCTGGGATTCCTTTTTGAGAGATATAGACTAGATGTCAATGCTTGCTTTTTGTTCTAGTTAAATATTCCACTGGGTTTTCTCCTATGCTGGGGATCAAACCCAGGACTTTATGCATGCTAGGAAAATAGTCCACAGCTGAGCTTCATCCTGCTACTCCCCATATGTTTTGTGGAATACTAAATTCCCTCATTGTACTTAAATGAGACATGTTATTAATCTATTAAATATATGTGGGGGAGACTTTTGAACTCACAGTTTATCACACAGTTCTGTTTGTCCCTGTGTTTTATGTTAAGTCTACAAACTTAACCACTGAAGCCTTCTGATCTGTCCTCATGAATTCTTTTCACCTCGACTTTCTGATCACTTTCACTGACAAATATATAGTCAGTTTTAAGTACAAAATATTGACATTCTATTAATGGTGCATTGTTATCTATGAAGTACATTGTGCCTGATGACAGGCAGTTAAAAATTCTTGTATTTGGTTCATTTGTGTGAACTGTGTATCGTATAAATAGGTCACTTGAAGTGATCTCAGTACTTTTCTCATTAAGAGTGGGATGTTTTAGAGCAATGAGGCAGAGCAGAGTGACAGGAAATAAATCAAGTGTATATTGGAAAAGAAAAAGAGTTGGATGTTTTGCTCCAAAAATGTGCAAATGTATGTGTAAAATTGATTTAACCATTAAATGATGTGTACATGTTTGAAATTCACATACTGTCTCAGACATGTACAAGTATCAGATGCAGTTTGTGTACGATAAATTTATAAAGTCATATGCTTTTATATATGGCTAAAACGAATTCAAATAAGAGCTAGTGAGAAGACTCATGATTCCCTGACCTTATCATCTTCTCTATCAAAAAAGTGTTCACACACACACACACACACACACACACACACACACACACATTGACGCACACAAACACAACACACATATACACAGTGCACATAGACACACTGACAGACACATGCATACATGAATGCACACATGAATGCACACAAAAATGCACACATGAATCCACACAAACAAGCACACAATCATATTCTCACACAATGTCTATAGAAAAGAGTAAAAAAGTCTTAAATGATTTTAAATATTATATACACACATACACACATAGACAATTCTGCCTCCCATGATAAATGCATTAGATTTTATTGCTTATATTATTATTGTCTATGTAGCTGGTCTTCTTCAATCATGAGTAAACATGTTAACATTTTATTTATGTGTTTATTTATGTGTACTATTTTCAGGACAGTACCTGCAGAGCCCAGGAGAAGAAATCAGATCCCCTGGAACTAAATTTTAGAGAACTTGGGGCATGATGCAATGAATGCTGGGAAATAAGCCTAGGTCTTTCAGAAGAGCAGCAAGTGGTCTTAACTGCCATTTTTTTCCTCCAGCTCTTTGATTTGTGGTCCAGGGACACAGACAAAACACTCTGTGATACTTTTATCACTATTTTCCTATTGCGATCACAGAAAATATACTATTTGTTTCTAATTGCAATTTTAGTGTGAAAGCACCAATCAAAGGGTTTCTTGGTTAAAATATTGAGGATTTTCTTAAAACCTAATATGCCTCTATTTACTGATTCTTTTAAATCAAGTAAGCTGTATAACTTTTCAAGCCCTAAGTTAAATTTCACTAAATCTGAAGCATTCTTTCCATGACGGTTACACATTTTTCATTCACTATTTTATCAAAGTTTTAACCGAATATAATGTCTGTCAAATACCATGTCATATTGTGGAAATTGCAATGGACTAATTGGAAAATATGACTAGGAGGCTTTCTAAGGTAGACATTAAAGATAAGCAATTAACTTATTTTATTAATTATTATTAATGATCAATAATTAGTAATTACTGATATCATTAGTTATTAATAAAATATTTCTATTTTAATAGGCCTTTTGAGAATATTTGCAAATTAAGTATGCAATAATGGGTGATATATGCTAGCCTAACTAATTAAGCACACTGATTGTTTCTAAGACAATTTATTGCAATATTCTAAAAACTTTGTTTTGTCTCATTGTACTGAATTATATAAAACTGGTTTTAATAATTTAATGTTGCATATTCTTTAACATGATAAAATATCACTAGACAAATTAGTTTTAATATTATTTCTCACTGCTAACTATGTAGCGTTTTCAGTAAACCAACCTAATAAAACAGTATAATGAGATGAAGCAACAGAATCAAATCTGTTTATGGATCTATAAGAAGCTTCTTGGTGTCTATTAAAACAGTTATGTGTTACTATGACTTAAAAAGCTATGTGTCATTTTGAAAACATTATTGATATTCTTGAAATACTTGTTTTTACATTTGGGAAATAACCATTTTATTAATACTAAATGTATGTTTGTGAAGACTAAATTAGAAAATACTTGCAAAATGTTTTTTATCACCCCCAACAGATGTTTTATACTGAATAAATTTTGTATGAGAGAAACACTAGCATAAATGACTCTGCTTCTAATATTCAAAGATTTAAACTTGATATCACAATGTGCCTTAACACAATCTTTCATTATTTGTACATTTTTGCTTTTCTTTTTTAAGACATGGTTTCATTATGTAGCCTCGGGTGGCATAGAACTCATTATGTAGATCAGGCTGGCCTTGACTTAATAAAGACACTCCTGCTTCCCTTTGCTTCTGAGTGAAGTTTAAATGTGCTTGCTATCATGCCTGGCCATTATGTAGACTTTCAAGGAGCAATTGTTTTGAGAATTTCGTTGAAATAAAATATTGTAGTTGGTAAAACACTAAATTTTAAAACAGATAAATAAAAGCATGTATTCCTATATGGTGTTGAAATGGGCATTATGCCTAATTAATGATATATATTAAATTACTGGATATATTAGCATTTATTTATAGAGAAATGAATAGGTCACTTCCAGTATCTTCTGAGAGACAAAAATTAAATTGTTCTTTAAAAGCACCTAATGATATTTAGCTGTCTTCATATTCTAGACTCTAGTGTAATTCACATCAGAGAGTATGCATCCAAGAACTGATGGGAGGTGATTCAGTGACCTACAGTGAACATTAGGTGGAGCTCAGGAAACCCCATAGAGGAGAGGAAAAAAAATTGAAGGATACTATAAGAATATGCTCTAAAGAATCAACTGATCTGGCTCATGTGTGCTCAGAGTGATAATCAGGGAGCTTATATGGGTCTAAGGTTTGTCCCCTGTATATATGATGTCATTGTGTAGCTCTTGCTGTTGTATGTTTCCTAGAAGTGGGAGTGGTGCTTGTCTCTGACAATTTTGCCTTCTCTTGGGACATTTTTCCTTCTTCTAGGTTGTACCATCCAGTGTTGATGTGGGTATGTCTAGAGTCTTATTGTACCATTTTTATGCCATGTTGGGTTGATATCCATGTGAAACCTGCTTTTTACTGTTAGGAAATAGAGTAGGAGTAGATTGGGGATGAGACTGTGAAGAGTGGAGGGAAGGTGAAATGTAATATATGGAAGCAGAATAAGTACACTTTAAAAATGCATGTAAATACATAAGAAGTAATTAATTCTGACATTATTTTTCTCCCTGTGTTCTCCAGGTTTTGCTGTTAATTATCCAATGATTTCACCATTTCAGTATGGTTTGCCTTCTTAGATTTGGTCGATTTTCTGAAAGAAAAAGAAAACTTTAACCTGAGAGATTTTTAGGGCATCTGCAATTCTGAAACACTTGTGACAACAGTTTTGATGACTAAAGCTGAACTGGAGGAGTACGTCGTGAGAACAAGAAACCAAAGAAGGATGAAGAGTATGTTTGGGAAAATATATGTGGGATTACTATGCATATTTCACACACACACACACACACACACACACACACACACACACGCACATGCATACACACACACACACCTACACATACACATACACACACTGATACTGAAGCCATGCACTTCCATGTTTATGTAAGAAACTGGGATACATCTTTTGATACTCTCCATATGTAAGCCTTCACATAATGTAAACAAATATTCCAAGATCTCATTTTATTTTTACATTTATCTTCAGTATTTGAGGAAAATATAACGTAATCAAAAACTAAAATTTGAATGAACATGGGGCAATGTAAGCTTATCACCATCTTCCTTAATAGAATATAAATGAAAATGAACATCATTAGCTACAAATATTTTAACAAGCATCACAGATGATAACATTTGGTAAATCTATTAGATATCAGTGGGTTAGGTTACTTTTCTCATTCTAAAGACAGCAAGTCTTTCGCCTCTGTCAAGGGAAGGAGAATCTTCATTCATCATTGTCTGAGTTTCAACACCTTTTCCATTCTAGGTACTCAACTGTTGCTTCAAGCAAATTGCTTTGGCTCTGTGCATTGGTCAATTTTACCTCTAGTCATGCAGCCTTTGAAATCTTCATGATTCTATTTTAGTCTGTGTGGAATTGTGATTGAGACTGTCAGCCAAGACTAATGAGAATGAGGTGAGGAATTTTATTAACTTTTAGACAAGCTCCCAGCCTTTCTAGAGAGCCACTGGTGATGAGTCATTCTTCTATTTCTGTAAGATGATCAAGTATGAGTTCAGAATAGAAACTTGGGTTGTGACAAGACTCATTTATATAACATTTTACATAATGCCAAAGTGATATTTTAATTCATAGTGTACCCAGAATAAAAAAAAGCTCTAAATTAAAGAGCAAAGAAGCTTGTGGAAAATGCTAATTCTGGAAACTAACCCACCTTCATACAATAATATGTAAAATCTATAATAGTATTCATAATAATAATAATAATAATAGTAATAATAGTAATAATAATAATATAGCAATACAGAAACAAAGTTGGTATAATTCCAGATTCTAGTCAATAGTAACTAACTACTACCATAGGTTGAACAACATTTGATTGAGTTAAAATCTGAGTTCCCATCACAGAACTATTGTTGAACAGGTGTTGACTACAACAACAATATGATGTTTATGTGCAAAGAAGGAAATATCAGTGCACAGGTACTACTGTTAATATACACAAAAACCTCATTTTTGCAGGCAGTTTTCAGAATTATAGAATCTAAGTGTAAATATAGAACCCAAGATCATAATATAACTTTTGATCCATCAATGGCAAAGTTTAAATGTACATGTTAAGAATGATTATTTTTCAGGATTACTAAAACATTCAAACATTACCATAATTGATTATTCTGGATTCATGCTAGATAAAAATTATTTCTTCATTTATACGACATTTACTCAATGATAACTAGTAACAGTCATACAGAAACAATCAATTTAATCTAATATATCCTCCTGCACTAAAGTTATATAAATGTACCTTTTTTTTTTTCAAATGGATTTTGGTACTGTCGAGGCTATTATTATATCCTTGCCATGTAAAATACTGGAGTCTAGATGGATAGGTATTGAAATAAAATAAAATGTTTATTTAGAGATTTAAATCTAAATTTACTGTTTTTGAGATTATTGGAATACACACTATAGTATAAAATGTGAATTATTCAATTTATAATCATTTCCAACATTTTAATGAATACAGAAAGAATAGAAAAGAAATTGTTTTAGGTGTTATTTAATTCTGACTACAGCTGAAGTATCCTATATAGTGGTCTAGACCATATACACATACTGTTAACTCAAAAATATCCAGATCCTAAATTAGGTGGTTGCAATGTACATTAGTTTTCTAAAATGTCATATGTTGTTTTATATGAGACCTGGTTCTGAACAGATGTTTTCCATTTCCATTTCTTATTTAGTGTTTCATTGATCAGAAAACACACCAGGCCCACATCAACACATACAAAGGCAATATTTCTAGTGGGCTGGATTATTAGTTCAGAGGTTCAGTCTATTATCATCAAGGAGTAAGCATGGCAGGATCCAGGCAGATATAGCATGTGAGAAGCTGAGGGTTCTGTGTTTTCATCTAAATGCCACTAGAATAGTGACTTCCAGGTAGTTAGGAAGAGGGTCTCAAATCCCACACCTTCTGTGGAACACTTTCTTAACACCTACTCAATAAAGGCTGTACCTTCTAATAGTACCACTTCTGGGCCAAGAATATTCAAACCACCACATTCTCTTGGCTTGATTTCAAATGCAAGCCTGTTTATGTCAAGAGTCAGTCTAGATGCCTGTCTCTGTAATGGGAAGACAAAAAATAATTACTCTCTAAGAGTATTGAAAGCATTGTGTCCTCAGAAACATAGGGTAAGCTATTTCCAAGAGAAGTTATTGTTGTTTACACCATCATATAGAAATAACTACAATGGATAAGGAAAACTAGATGCTCAGGTACAAAGCTTTTATTGCAAATTGCAGATGACTAGCTAAACAGAACATTTCTAGTAGGTTTTTGACTGATTGATGCAGGTGCCTGATCAGATGCAGTTTGCTACTCATCTGCTTCTCTCTATCCTTTACTCACTGTTTATTATTTTACTTTGTCAATATTATAGTAAACAAATCATTCATTCAAAATAAAGAATATGATCAAGTAGGCTTCATCCCTGGGATGCAGGGATGGTTTAATATAAGAAAATTCATCAATATAATCCATCATATGAACAAGTTCAAAAAACACACACACACACACACACACACACACACACACACACATGGTCATCTCACCAGATGCTGAGAAAGCATTTGACAAAATTCAACATCCCTCCATGTTAAAAGTCTTGGAAAGAACAGGAATCCAAGGTTCATACCTAAACATAATAAAAGCAATGTACAGAAAACCAACAGCCAACATCAAACTTAACAGTGGGAAAATTGAAGCAGTCCCACTAAAATCAGGGACTCGACAGGGCTGCTCACTCTGCCTCTATCTGTCAACATAGTACTGGAAGTCCTGGCCAGAGAAATTAGACAGCAAAAGAAAATTAAATGAACACAAATTGTAAAGGAACAAGTAAAGCATCACTATTTGCAGATGACATAATAGTGTACATAAGCAACCCCACAAATGCCACCAGAGAACACTTACAGTTGATAAACAAGTTCAGCAAAGTGGCTGGATATAAAATTAACTCAAACAAATCAGTACCCTTTCTATATTCAAAGGACAAACATGTGGAGAAAGAAATTGGAAAAGAGATACCCTTCACAATAGTCACAAAAACCTTGGTGTGACTTTAGCTAAGCAAGTGAAGGACCTTTATGACAAGAACTTCAAACCTCTAAAAAAGGAAATTGAGGAAGATCTCAGAAAATGGAAAGATCTCCCATGCTCATGGATTAGAAGGATCAACTTTTTTAAAATGGCCACCTTACCAAAACCAATCTACAGATTCAACGCAATCCCCATCAAAATTCCAACCCAGTTTTTCCTTTTGTTGGAAAGAGCAATGTGCAATTTCATCTGGAATAACAAAAGGCCTAGAATAGCAAAATCCATCCTCAACAACAAGAAAATATCTGTGGGAACCACTATACCTGACCTCAAGCTTTATTACAAGGCAAAAAAGAAAACTCAGACATGAAATCATACCTCAAGATTATGATGGAAATCTTTATACAAGAACAAGAGGAAAAGCATGAAGAAATAGAAGCTTTGAAACAGAAAACACACACACACACACACACACACACACACACACACACACAAAAACTCAAAGAAATTAAAGAACAAGAGAAAAACAGATGCAAAAAGATGAAGGAATTGAATAAGAAATTTAAAATGTAAATGGAAACAGTAAAGAAAACACTAAAAAAGACAATGGTGGAAATAGTAAACCTAAAAAAGAAATCAGGAGTCACAGATAAAAGGATCTCCAACAGAATACAAGGGATGGAACAGAGAATTTCAAGGACCAAAGAGAGCATTGAAAGCATAGACAAAACAGTCAGATATGATGCAAAAGACAAAAAGATCCTAACCCAAAATGTCCAAGATATCCAAGACACAATGGAAAGAAAAAAACCTAAGGATAATAAGAATAGAAGAGAGTGAAGAATATCACCTAAGCGGTACAGTGAATATATTAGAATCGTAGAAGAAAACTTTCCTACCCTTAAGAACGAAAGGACCATGATCATAATAAAAGCCTACAGAACTCCAAATAGAGTGGACCAGAAAAGAAATTTCTCCCGACACATAATAGTCAAAAAAACCAAGTGCCCAAAGCAAAGAAAGAATACTACAACCAATTAGGGATAAAGGTCATGTAACATGTAAAGGCAGACCAATCAGAATCACAACCAACTTCTCAATGGACACTAGGAAAGATAGAAGATCCTGGACAGAAATCATGCAGATTGTGAGAGAACACAAGTGTCAGCACAAGCTGCTATACTCAAAAAACTCTCAATCACCGTAGATGGAAAAACCAAGATATTTCAGGACAAAACTAAATTTACACAATATCTGACCACAAACCCTGCACTACAATGAATTAGAGGTGGAAAACCCATTGCAAGGAGGGAAACTGCATCCAAGTAAAAACAAGAAAATAACTAAGCAAGAAAACCAAAAGAAGAAAAACACACAAGAACAATTCTACCTCTAAATGCAAACATAGCAGGAAACAGCAACCACTATTCCATAATATCTGTTAACATAAATTGACTCAATTTCCCAATAAAGAGATATAGGCTATCAAACCGGAATCATAAACAGAATCCAGCATTTTGCTGCATACAGGAAACTCATCTCAGAGACAAAGACAGGCTATCTCAAAATAAAAGGTTGGGAAAAATTTTTCCGAGCTAACAGCCCCAAGAAACAAGCTGAAGTAATCATTCTAATATCGAATAAAGTAGATTTTCAACCAAAACTTAACAAAACAGATAAGGAAGCACACTTTTCACTCATTATAAATAAAATTTATCAGGAGGAATTCTCAATTCTTAGCATACATGCTTCAAATAAAAGAGCACCTATATTCATAAAAGAAACCTTATTAATGCTCAAAAAATATTGTACCCCTCAAAATAATAGGGGGAGACCTCAGCACTGTACTCCAGTCAACGGACAGATCATGGATACAGAAAATGAACAAAGATGCAGTGAAACTAGCAGAGGTTATAAACCAATTGTAATTAAGAGACATCAAAAGAACATTTCATCCTAAAACAAAAAAAATGCAAGTTCTTCTCAGCACCTCATGGGACCTTCTCCAAAACTGAGCATATAATCAGTGACAAAACGAGCCTCAATAAATATAAGAAGATTGAAATACTCCCATGCACCCTATCAGATCACCATGGTCTAAGGCTGTTCTTTAATAACAACAAAGACAACAAAAAGCCCATATACACATGGAAACTAAACAATGCTCTAGTAAATGATACCACGGTCAAGAAGAAATAAAGAAGAAAATTAAGGATATTCCAGAATTTAATAAAAATGAAAACATAACATACCCAAACCTATGGGATGCAATGACAACAGCACTGAGAGAAAAACTCATAGCTCTGAATTAATTCAAAAAGAAACTGGAGAGAGCATACACTAGCAACTTGACAGCACAGTTGAAAGCTCTAGAAGCAGGTACACTCAAGAAGAATAGATGGGAAGAAAAAATTAAACTCAGCAGAAATTGACCAAATAGAAACAAAAAAGCCATTCAAAGAATCAACAAACCCAAGAGCTGGTTCATTGAGAAAATTTAGAAGATCGATAAACCCTTAGCCAGACTAACTAGAGGCCAAAGAGAGATTATCCAAATTAACAAAAACAGAAATGAAAGAGAACACATAACAACTTAAACTGAGGAAATTCAAGAAACCTTCAGATCCTTCTACAAAAGCCTATATTCAACAAAGCTGGAGGAAATGGATAAATTCCTAGACTGATACCAGATATTAAAGTTAAACCAGGACCAGATAAACCATCTAAATGATCCCATAACAACTAAAGAAATAGAAGCAGTGATCAATAGCCTCCAACCCCTCCCCCCAAAAAAAAATCCAGGTTCAGATGGGTTCAGTGCAGAAGTCTATCAGACATTTATTGACAACCTAATACCACTACTCTCCAAACTATTCCACAACTTAGAGTCAGATGAAACACTACCTAACTCATTTTTAGAGGCCACAATAACCCTTGTTCCTTAACCACACAAATATACTACATTGAAAGGGAACTTCAGACAACCTCACTCATGAATTTCGATGCAAAAATACTCAACAAAAATCCTTCCAAACCAAACCTAAGAACAAATCAAAACAATCATTCACCATGTTCAAGTAGGCTTCATCCATGGATGCAGGGATGGTGTAATACATGAATATCCATCAACATAATCCACCATATAAAAATTCAAAGAAAAAAATCTCATGGTCATCTCACTAGATGCTGAGAAAGCATTTTACAAAATTCAACACACCTTCATGTTAAATGACTTGCAAAGAACAGGAATCTTAGGCTCATACCTAAACATAATAAAAATAATATACAGCAAACTAGTATCCAAATTCAAATTTAGGGTGAGAAAATTTATGCAATCCCACTAAAATCAGGGAATAGAGAAGGCTGCCCACTCTCCTGATACCTTTTCCTCATACTACAGGAAGTCCTGGCCGAAGCAATTAAACACCAAAGGAAATCAAAGGGATACAAATATGATAGGAAAAAGTAAAAAAAAAAATCACTGTTTGCGAATGACATGATAGTATACATAAGTGACCCCAAAAATTTCACCAGAGAACTTCTACAGCTGAAAAAGAAGTTCAGCAAAGTGACTGGATATAAAATTAACTAAAGAAAATCAGTAACCTTCCTCTACTCAAAGGACAAACATGTAGAGAAAGAAATTAAGGAAAAGATACCCTTCACAATAGTCACGAAAAATATAAAATACATTGGTGTGATTGTAACTAAGCAAGTGAAGAACCTGTATGATAAAAACGTCAAATCTCTAACAAATGAATTTGAGCAAGATCTCAGGTAATAGAAAGATTTCCCATGCTCATGGATTGGAAGGATCAATATGGTAAAACATGGCCATCTTACCAAAAGCAATCAATAGATTCAATGAAATCCCCATCAAAATTCCAACCCAATATTTCATAGAAATTTAAACCTCTGAAGAAGGAAATTGAAGAAGGTGTTAGAAGATGGAAAGATCGCCCATGCTCATGGATTAGAAGAAAGAACATTGTGAAAATGACCATCTTCCCAGAAGAAATCTCCAGATTCAGTGCAATCCCCATCAAAATTACAACCCAGTTCTTTATAGAGTTGGAAAGAGCAATGTGCAATATCATCTGGAATAACAAAATACCTAGAATTGTGAAATACATCCTCAATAACAAGAAAACACCTGCAGGAATCACTATCCCTGACCTTAAGCTATATTGCAAGGCAATTGTGTTAAAAACTGCATGGTACTGGTAAAGAGATTGGCATGTGGATAAATCCAATAGAATACAAGATCCAGAAATGAGCATTCATATTGTAGGACCCCATTTTGGGCACCCCCACTTGAGTGTTGGGACACAGGGTTACCCAAAGAACCTCGAGAAATCTTCTTGCTGCAAAACCACGAGGTAATTTAATGGTGGAGCTCCAGGCCGATATGTATCTCATGCAGGAGACAGAGGTATAGACCCCGAGACTCGAAAGCTGGGGGTTTTTATAGGGAGAGGGTCAGAGGCTGGGAAGAATCAATGCGAGTACAAGGTTCACCCACAGTGTGAATATGCATCTGCAGAACAGTACCTGCAGGCAGGAAGTCAGTAGACTGGTGGAGCAGATGTTTATCTAATTCAGGAAAACCTGTGATTAACATATAACTTTTAAATAGACTTAGGAGGGGCTCATTTGACCGATGTCTCAGTTGTAAAAGACAGCCTAGATAAACTTCTACATTCTTATTGAATCTTTATGGTCAGTTAACCTAGCCTCAGGAATGTTTTATCAATGGTCTTAGCTGGACATATCTGGACTTGTTTTGCAGAGTTCTCAGTCCTAGACCTTTAAGCTTACATACTACCCTTTTTGCCCCAACTTACATGAGATTTTGGACATTGAATTTAATTTCCTTTCAATGTAAATGGTCACTTGATGTTTGACAAAGTAGCTTTAAGCATTCAATGGAAAAATGACAGCCTCTTAAACAAATGGTGTTAGTCCAACCGGCACTCAGCATACAGAAGAATGAAAATAGACCCTTTTTTATCTCCTTGTACATAACTCAAATGTAAGTGCATAAAACATCCACACATTAAACCAGCTACACTGAAACTATTGGAATTGAAAGTAGGGAAAACCTTAGAACACATAGGCACAAGAGAAAATTTCCTGAAGAGAACACCAATGGCTTGTGCTCTAAGGTCAAATATCAACAAATGTAACTTAATGAGATTACAAAGTTTCTGTATGGCTAAGGACACTGTCAATAAAACAAAACACCAGCCAACAGATAGGGAAAAGATCTTTACCAACCCTATATCTGATAGAGGTCTAATATCCATTATATATAAGAACTCAAGAAGTTGGACACCAGAGAATCGAACAATCCTATTAAAAATGGGGTACAGAACTAAATATAAAATTCTCAATTGAGGAATATTGAATGGCTGAGAAGCATCTAAGGATGTGCTTGACCTCCTTAGTCATCAGGAAAATGCAAACCAAAACAACCCTGAGATTCTACCTAACACCAGTCAGAATGGCTAAGATCAAAAACTCAGATGACAGCAGATGCCTGCAAGGATGAGGAGAAACAGGAACACACCTCCGTTGTTGGTAGAATTGTACACTGGCACAATCATTCTGGAAATCAGTCAGGGTTTCTCAGAAAATTGGGCATAGTACTACCTGAAGACCCAGTTATTCCACTTCTGGGCATATACCCCATAGATGCTCCAACATACTAAAAGGGTACATACTTCATCATGTTCATAGCAGCCTTATTTATAATAACCAGAAGATGGAAAGAATCCAGATGTCCTTCAGTAGATTAATGGATGTAAATACTGTGGTATATTTACACAATTAAGTACTACTCAGCTTTTAGAGACATTGACTTTATGAAATTCTTAGGAAAATGCATGTATATAGAGAATATCATCCTGAGTGTGGTAACCCAATAACAAAAGAATAGACATGATATGCAGTCACTTATAATTGAATACTAGCCCCAAAATGCTCTGAATACCCAAATGAGAAGTCACATATCATATGAAGCTTAAAAAAAGAAAGACCAAAATGTGGAAGCCTCAGTCTGTAGGGAAACAATAACAACAACAACAAGTGTATAGAACCCACTCAGAGTAGGGCACACCTAGACCTTAGACCATTAATCACTCAATAGCTAAGAAGATATAGTCTTCTTGAAATTTTTGGTATTTAAAAATTATTTGCCCTACCAGGACCTACCAAGGCCTCATCACCACGGACCTAACAAGGCCTAGTCTTTGCAGTGTTAAATGTGGGTGAAAGCCACACAGCCTAAGACAGGGGCTCCACTGACCCTCCTATTATAACCACCCCACAGCTTTTTTTATAGAAAGAAGAGAAATATGTTGGGAGCCAAAGTTCACACTATGCCACACAATGTTATCCTCCCCGATTTCCCCTTTGTGAAAGCATGGACTTTTCCCAGGGCCCTGGTATCTACATAAGAAATAACTGTACTTTCGGAGTTCCCAGTCCCAGGCACTGTGGTGTTTATACAACATAAGTTAAAACTTCGCTAATGACTGTGAATTCCAGAGCTCTGCAACTGATGGTGCCCAGGTTTCCTGAGAAGGCAGTTAAGCCCTAAATCTTCTAGCTAACAACTGACAAGATACCTCTATCTGTGCTCACCCTGCATTCCATCCTCTTGTATAAAAGAAAGAACCTGTGAAAAACAAAGAAGACCTTGAGAAGGTTCAAAAATAAATAAATAAAAATCATTATGTCTAATCTATGCACACCAAGAACACTTTAACTATTTCCATGTTACATTTTTACATGTGCTTTATGCTCATTCTAACTAGTACTTTCCAATGCATACTAAACCTTTAAAAAAATCAAGTACTGACAAAAATATGTTCATATAGTTTTATGCCAAAATTCTTTTAAAAACCTGTATATGTATCTCCTTTTAAAATAAAGTTGTAAGAAAGAAATATTCAAAGAGTTTTGATCAAAGTGACAAATGTGTCATAATCTATTGTTTCATACTATTTTGGGCATAAAGATGTGGTGGGATTTTGAACACTAGTGTTTCTCAAAGTCTCTATGAAAAAAATATGTTCTCTAGCTGATAGCATTATTTGAGAAAAATCTTTGAGAAAAGGGGTCAGGTAATGAAATTTAATTGTTATTTAAAAGCTTATATGCAAATCAGCAGTATTTTTCAAGAAAGTTAAAAAATACAACTATAAAAACAATAGTGGGAAAGCAGAAAGTCCTGCTGTGAAGGCACAGGAATGAACAACTACAATAATGGAAAGAAAGAACAACAATCGGTACAGTGCACACTCTCTTCTCTGACTGGGTTATACACTGTTTTCCTAATGGATTGGCAAGCAGTGAGTAACACCTCATCCTGGGACTGCCAGGGAGACTGGAATTAAGGGAGGTACCTTGAGTAGTAAATCAAGTGAGACAACAGGATTAGTGCAACCAAAGTGAAGTCACCAAACTCAGTCATTATTTGTTATAGACTTGACATTGTACCTCCATCTCCCAAGAACACTATAAAATTCTAGCTGCCCAGTATTGACATGAAGTCAGTCCACACCCAGCTGTGGCTGAAGTAAAGTGACTAGACACTGAATCTACTTACTTCACCTCTGTAACAGGAACAACCCCTTTCTAAATGTTAACTGGCTTCAGAGCTTTCTTATTGAGTGTGTTTTTGTACTGAAAGGCCTGAATCTCAAACCGAGACTGATGGCAGAATCAAGTTTAGACATTAGAGGAAATATAATCTGTGGTTTTAGAAACAAAACTGAGTAGCAAAAATGACAATGGGTCTGTCATAGTACTTCAGAGGACATACACACACACACACACACACACACACACACACACACACACACATACATATACATATATATATATATATATATGTATATATATATATATATATGTAAAGTTATGTAGATATATAGTTATATAGTTATATGTATAGTTACATATAGTTACATCTATACTTATATATATAAATTTATATATAGTTATATATAGTTAAATATATAGTTGTATATTTAATGTGTATATATAACATATTCATATTGCAAGAGTAAATTGAAGAACATGAAAGTGGTTAGCATTTTTGTTTTCCTTCTCAATTTTGTGCAGCTTTTTTGTTCCGAATTAAACTTTACAAATTAATTCAAATGACTCTTAAAGATAGTAATAAAACAATTTGGACAAAAAGTATAAATTTTGACTATGAAATTTTGAACAAATTTTTGATTGCTTGAAGGTTCTTGTCCCATTCTATCAAAGTGCACACAAATTGATAGGGTCTCCTTTGACTACATGAAATACCGTCTGTTCTATAACATATTTTCCCTGATTTTGACAAGCAATTTTCAAATTGCCTCAAGTTAATGAAGATACTTGTTATCTACAAACTGTAGTTCACTGGAGAAAACCAGGTAATGACCCTGCTTTGATTGACAAGAAAGGTGACTGGTGTGAATAATTTGTTTAGAAAGCAGTCTGAAGTTCATGGGCAAATGTGCGGAGGTATTACGCATGGACTTGTGTAGTTTTCCTGAGTTAATTCTTCACCTTGGTGCAGGTAAAATAAATTCATTATAAAGATGCTTCTGTGTATATGGCTTTAAAATGGATATTACTTTTAAAGTTCACTGTTAAATGAATTACCAGCACTCTAACAAAAATTATTTCTTGGACATTTCAGATCTAACTAAAAAATTCGTACTTGGAAAACTAATTTGGTATACTTTATTGGGTTTTTGTTGTTTTTTGTTTTGTTTTGTATGTAATTTATTTCCAGCCTAAAAGTTCTTTTTAGGTGGAAAACAGTCAGAAGTTCTGGCACCTGATCTAATAACAATTAAGTAATAGGCTTAGAATAAGTGTGTGTGTGTGTGTGTGTGTGTGTGTGTGTGCTTGTATAGGGTGTATGTGTGTATTGTATACATCCTTGGCAGCTCTAGCTTGGAAGTTGCAGGGGTTGCATATTTCTAGACCTTATTCTGCACTTACATTATTATGGACAAACCATTTTCAGACTAGTACCCTTCATATTATAATGAGCAGGGATTTCTTAATAGATTTTACCACAGAAAATATTTTGTCTATGTTCACACTGTGTTTTTTCAATGAACAAAATTGAAGATAAACCATCATAGGGACTAACGAAATTAAGGGATAGGCTCATGCCCTGGCAGAAGCATGAGCTAAATAAGTAATGTTTCCCGGTTTGGATTTTTGCCAGGATTAAACATTACAAAATTTTTAAGTCCAATGTTATGCTATTTAATGCATCCTCCAAAATGAGTAGGCAAAATTCCTCTGCCTGCCAGGCAAAGGGATGGAATGATGAATGGGAATGTTGTCAATAATCAGCACTAGTTCATTATTTTTAGTACATGGGGCTTAATATTGACACCTAAGATGAACATTGAGCAGGCATGTTCCCATATGTCACTCAGTTTGTCACTACACTCAAGTATTCCTACAGTTAATTTTATAAAAGATCTTAGAGATGAAGGTAGGATCTATATCACTTTCCATACTTTGAGTGGGAAATCATGAAACTATTTTAATTGGAGAAATATTTATCGAAATGGTAGACTGTGTTTCTTTGGAAATAAAATGGGGATATGTACCACAAACCATTAAACACTTTCTCACTCTGATGTTATAATCGAAGCCCACATCCTCCAAATAGGTGGCTAGACCCAGAACAAATAATTATTACCATGTATTGCACAAATGTGAGGTTGAATACTATAGTTTGGTTTGGGTAATTCAGAATAAAATAAATGCTAATCAAATTTGCTAGTTTCTAGAGTCTGCTTATTCATTAAAACAAATCTGTGAAATGTATCTCAACAAAGCTATTATTAATTTCTCTCTTCACATAGGGAAATGCATTGAATTAAGATGTATATTTGTTGTAGTTTTTAACTATAGTCTGCTAATAGAAATGTGTAGATTTATTGAAAATTTAAAATATAAATATTACTATTACAAATGCCTGTTACAACTTGAACAATCAAAAACTAGAAACTAGGTAGTACAGATATCAAGATAAAAACCCAATACTACTGGTTTTAAAAGATAGCAACAATTAAATGACCCAAATCATATTCAATAAGTTCAGAGCTAAACAAAAAGTTCTCAACTGAGGAATGTCGAATGACTGAGAAGCATCTAAGGAAGTGCTCCACATCATTAGGCATCAGGGAAATGCAAATCAAAACAACCCTGAGATTCTACCTGACACCAGTCAGAATGGCTAAGATCAAAAATTCAGATGACAGAAGATGCTGGCAAGGATGCTGAGAAAGAGAAATACTTCTCCACTGTTGGTGGGCTTGTAGACTGGTACAACCAGTCTAGAAATCAGTCTGGTGATTCCTCAGAAAATTGGACATAATACTACCAGAAGATCCAGTTATTCCACTTCTGGGCATATACCCCAGAGAAGCTCCAACATAAAACAAGGACACATGCACCACAATGTTCATAGCATCCCTACTTATAATAGCCAGAAGCTAGAAAAAACCTAGATGTCCTTCAGTAGATAAATAGATATAAACATATTTACACAATGGAGTAGTACTCCATTTACACAATGGAGTACTACTCAGGTATCAGAAACAATGATTTTATAAAATTCTTAAGAAAATGGATGCACCTAGAGGATATCATCCTGAGTTAGATAACCCAGTCACAAATAACAGACATAATATGCAGTCACTGATAATTGGATACTAACACCAGAAAGCTCTGAACACCCCAGAAACAACTAACAGACTATATGAATTTCAAGGAAAGAAAAAAAAGAAAATGAAAAGCCATTATGCTTAATCTTTACACACCAAGAAAACTTTGACTATTTCCAGGTGACATCTTGTTTTACATGTACTTTATGCTCATTATAACTAGTAAGATCTTCATGCACACTATCAAACCTTTAAAAAAAATGAGCACTGACAAAAAATGTATTTATATACTTTTATGCACAAATGCTTAAAATCTGTACATTTATCTTTGTTTTTTTAAAAATAAAGTTGTTCAATTAAAAAAAATCATGACTGAATTAGCATCAAGGAGAGCAAGCAAATAAGAAGCATGCTTCATGGCCTCTGTGTCAGTTTCTGCCTTAAGTTTGTGACCTGACTTCCCTGAATTATGGACTACATGTGAAAGTGAAATAAGCCCTTTCCTCCCCATGTTGCTTGTGGTTATGTTGTTTTCTAGTAGAAACCATAAGACAATGTCTAGCATTGTCCTAAATAGGTTTGACATGAACTTTTTCAACTAAAGCCTAAACAAAAAACTTAAAAGCTGGATTTTGAATAAAACTATGAGCTATTTGCTGAACAAGAATAGGAAATAAACATGTCTGATGTTCAAAAGCATATCTTGAATGTATGTATAAAAAAGATTAGAATAATATTAAAGTATGTATTTTATGCATTAGAAAATGAGTAAAAGAAAGCAGAAACAAAGACTAATAAATTTTTAGAGGTAAACCCATAAAACCAGGTAAAAACTTGAATTTGCCTGAGTCTGAGAGTAAGATTTGGCACTGAAATATTTTGAGGAGATTGCAACTACTTATAACTTCATCCTGGTTTGGGGTGCAAGGCTTTATAACAAGTAATAAGCTAATATACTTACTGTCTATAAATAATTATCCTTAAAAGCTTATGTAAGAAAAACATATATTCACTTTTATCCCTTACATTCTAGACAACTCTGGCAGCAGATGTAGTTTGGTTAGTAGATTGTTTTCTTGTGCTTAAAGCCTTAAATTCACTCTCCAGAACCAAGATAACTGGTCATGGAGAAGTGTAACTTTAATCTCTGCATTTGGGAGGTTGTGGAAAGGTGATCAGAAATTCAACATCCTACTTGGGTACAATATAAAGTGCTGCATTAAATTGGGTTAGATGTGATCTTTAATTTAACAACTAACACATATGTATTACTTTCTAATAGCTAACAATTTACTTGAATCTTTTAAACTGTTGCCTCTTTCTGAGTTACATACATATAGAAGATGTATGAGATATTTATTACAAAGGAAAAGTAAATACCACAATATGAAGCTTCTCTTTCTATTTAGACTTATAACTAATAATCACGGTTGCTACTGTAGGTCTGGGCCATCCATCTTTGGTTTCTGGCCCCCCTGACATGGACTTATTCTTATGGCTTCCACATCATTTTACCTGCGTGTGTCAGAACTTGGTCCTTTGCATACATGCTGTAGTTGTCTAGGTTTTTTGTTTGTTTGTTTGTCTTGTTTGTTTTTGTTGTTGTTTTTTTTGTGGGACTCCTAACAATGGAAGTGATGGGGTCTCTGACTGTTTTTATTGCATTGGAGGTAATATTTTTCTTCTATTTTCACACCCTGCATTTATATGAGGGTTGGTAACTACCTTTGTCTCATCTTGTTATGCCTATGCTATGTTTGGTTGATGACCCTGGGAGACCTGCTCTTTTCTGAAGGAAACAGAGAGGAGAGGAAAGTTGGAACAGGGATGCAAAGAGTGCAGGACAGGCAAGGCTACATCAGGAAGTATTGTATGTGGGAAGAATAACAATAAATAAGGAGAGTCTGTGTTTCTATAATTATATCAGGAAAAATATGTTTAATAGCATTTTTGTATCACATACTAAGCAAGCTTTGACTAACGCAGTTAAATGTTATTATATTTTATGTTACCTGACATGGCTCTGAGTTTGAAAAGTGTAGTTTATAACAAATATTTGTACAATGAATTGTGTCAAATAAATACCATGATATAATTGGATGAAGTGAAGAAAGTATTTCTTTGTTTTACCATTGTACACAGTAGGAGATGAATAAGAAAAGCATCTCCAGAGTCAAACAACAGAAATTGGCTAGAGTTTGTAAAAATTTGACACTATGGATTTTGAGTGGTGTCACTCTGTGAGATACATTAAATCTATCTCTCTGTTTTTTTTTTTTTTTTTTTTTTGCTTTTAAAAACGACTTTATTTTACAAAACAAAGATAAATGTACAGTTTTTAAATATTTTTTGCTTAAAATTATACATTTTTGTCAGTACTGTTTTTTCAGATATTAAAATAATTTGTACATAAAACTATGTGAATATATATTTTTAGTGAGTACTTGATTTTTACAAGGGCTCGACAGTATGCATTGAAAACCTAATAGTTACAATGAGCTTAAAGTACATGCAAAACAAAATGCAACATGGAAATAGTCAAATTCTTCTTGTTTTTGTAAATATTTTTTGTTTTGTTTTCTTTATTTCCAAGGAGATAAGAAAGGGTCTATTTTCATTTTTTTGCATGCTGAGTGCCAGTTGGACCAGCACCAATTGTTGAATAGGCTGTCCTTTTTCCAGTGAATGTTTACGGCTACTTTGTCAAAAATCAGGTGACCATATAAATAAGGGCTCATGTCTGGATATTCTATCCTATTCCATTGATCCACATGCCTATTTCTGTACCAGTACCATGCAGTTTTCAGCACAATTGCCTTGTAATATAGCTTGAGGTCAGGGATAGTGATTTCCGCAGATTTTTTTTGTTGTTGAGGATGGATTTCGCTATTCTAGGTCTTTTGTTATTCCATATGAAATTGCACATTGCTCTTTCCAATTCCTTGAAGAACTGGGTTAGAATTTTCATGGGGATTGCATTGAATCTGTAGATTGCTTTTGGTAGGATGGCCATTTTTAAGATGTTGATCTTTCCAATCCATGAGCATGGGAGATCTTTCCATTTTCTGAGATCTTCCTCAATTTCTTTCTTTAGAGGTTTGAAGTTCTTGTCATACTGGTCCTTCACTTGCTTAGTTAGAGTCACACCAAGGTATTTCATAGTTTTTGTGATGATTATGAAGGGTACCTTTTCCATAATTTCTTTTTTCACATGTTTGTCCTTTGAGTATACGAAGGCTACTGATTTGTTTGAGTTAATTTTGTATCCAGCCACTTTGCTGAACTTGTTAATCAGCTGAAGATGTTCTCTGGTGGAATTTTTGGGGTCACTCAAGTACACTATCATGTCATTGGCAAAGAGTGATGTTTTTAATTTCTTCCTTTCCGATTTGTATCCCCTTGACCTTCTTTTGTTGTCTAATTGCTCCAGCCAGGACTTCCAGCACTATGTTGAATAGGTAGGGAAAGAGTGGACAGCCTTGTCGAGTCCCTGATTTTAGTGGGATTGCTTCAAGTTTCTCAAAATTAAGTTTGATGTTGGCTGTTGGTTTGCTTTATATTGCTTTTATTATGTTTAGGTATGGACCGTGGATTCCAGTTCTTTCCAGAACTCTTAACATGAAGGGGTGTTGGATTTTGTAAAATGCTTTCTCAGCATCTAGTGAGATGACCATGTGATTTTGATCTTTGAGTTTGTTTCTATGGTGGATTACATTGATGGATTTATTATATTAAGCCATTCCTGCATCCCAGGATGAAGCCTACTTGGTCATGATGAATGATCATTTTGATGTGTTCTTGGATTCCGTTGGCAAGGATTTTGTTGAGTATTTTTGCATCAATGTTCATAAGTGAGATTGGTCTGAAGTTCTCTTTCCTTGTAGGGTCTTTGTGTGGTTTAGGTACGAGGGTTATTGTAGCCTCAAAAAATGAGTTAGGTAGTATTTTATCTGATTCTATCTTCTGGAATAGTTTGGAGAGTATTAGTGTTATATCCCCAATAAATGTCTGATAAAATTCTGCACTGAACCCATCTCGACCTGGGCTTTTTTTGGTTGGGAGGCTTTTGATGACTTCTTCTATTTCTTTAGGTGTTATAGGGTTATTTTGATGGTTTACTTGGTCCTGGTTAAACTTTGGGATCTTGTATCTGTCTAGGAATTCATTCATTTCCTCCAGATTCTCCAATTTTGTGGAGTATAAGTTTATGTAGTAGGATCTGATGATTTCTTGAATTTCCTAAGTTTCAGTTGTTATGTCCTCACTTTCCTTTCTGATTTTGTTAATTTGTATACTCTCTCTTTGCCCTCTAGTTAGTCTGGTTAGGGGTTTATCAATCTTGTTGATTTTCTCAAAGAACCAACTCTTGGTTTTGTTGATTTTTTCATTGGTTCTTTTTGATCCTATTTGTTCTATTTCTGCCCTAATTTTGATTATTTGTTGCCATCTACTCTTTTTGGGTATATCTGCTTCTTTTTGTTCTAGGCCTTTTAGCTGTGCTGTCAGGTTGCTGATGTAAGCTTTCTCCAGTTTATTTTTGGAAGCATTTAAGGCTATGAGTTTTCCTCTCAAAACCGCTTTCATTGCATCCCATAAGTTTGGGTATGTTGTGTTTTCGTTTTCGTTGAATTCTAGAAAATCCTTAATACCTTTTTTTATTTCTTCTTTGACCCTGCTATCGTTTAACAGAGCGTTGTTTAGTTTCCATGTGTATGTGGGCTTTTTGTTGTCTTTGTTTTTGTTAAAGACCAGACTTAGACCATGGTGATCTGAGAGGATTCATGGGAGTATTTCAATCTTCTTATATCAATTGAGGCTCGCTCTGTGTCCAATTATGTGGTTAATTTTCGAGAAGGTGCTATGGGGTGGTGAGAAGAAGGTGTATTCTTTTACTTTAGGATAATATGTTCTGTATATATCTATTAATTCTAGTAGGTTCAAAGTCTCTGCTAGTTTTGCAGTGTCTTTGTTCAGTTTCTGCTTCCATGATCTGTCCATTGGTGAGAGTGGGGTATTAAAGTCTCCCACTATAATTGTGTGGGGTGAAATGTATTTTTTGAGCTTTAGTAGGGTTTCTTTTATGAATGTGGGTGCTTTTTTATTTGGAACATATATGTTAAGGATTGAAAGTTTTCCTGACAGATTTCCCCGGTAATGAGTAAAAAGTGTCCTTCCTTATCTTTTTTGATAACTTTTGGTTGGAAATTTACTTTATTCGATATCAGAATAGTCACTCCATCTTGCTTCTTGGATCTGTTTGCTTGGAAGTTTTTTTTCCCACCCTTTTTCTCTGAGATAATGTTTGTCTTTGTCTCTGAGATGAGTTTCCTGTATGCAGCAAAAGGCTGGATTTTGTTTATGTATCCAGTCTGATAGCCTATGTCTCTTTATTGGGGACTTGAGTCCATTTATGTTAATAGATATCAATGAATAGTTGTTTCTGTTTCCTGCCATTATTGCTTTTGTGGGTTGAGTTTTGTCTGTGTCTTTTTCTTCTTTTAGTTTTCTTGTTTAGAAGTTTTCTTGTTCTTACTAGGCTGTATTTTCCCTCATTGTATTGGGGTTTCCACCTATAATTTGTTGTAGTGCTGGGTTTGTGGTCAGATATTGTGTAAATTTTGATTTGTCTTGAAATATCTTCATCTCTCCATCCATGGTGATTGATAGTTTTGCTGGGTATAGCAGCTTGGGCTGGCACTTGTATTCTCTTAGGGTGTGCATGATGTCTGTCCAGGCTCTTCTAGCTTTCATAGTCTCTGTTGAGAAATCGGGTGTGAGTCTTATTGGCCTGCCTTTATATGTTACCTGACCTTTTTCCCTTACTGCTTTTAGTATTCTTTCTTTGCTTTGGGCACTTGATGTTTTTACTATTATGTGTCGGGAAGTATTTCTTCTGGTCCAACCTATTTGGAGTTCTGAAGGCTTCTTTTATGCTAGTGGTCATCTCATTCTTGAGGGTAGGGAAGTTTTCTTTTAAGATTTTGTTGAAGATATTTACTGTGCCTCTTAGTTGATACTCTTCTCCCTCTTCTATTCCTATTATCCTTAGGTTCGGTTTTCTCATTGTGTCCTTGATTTCCTGGACATTTTGGGATAGGAGCCTTTTGTTTTTTGCATCTTCTTTTGCTGTTTTGTCTAAGTTTACAATGTTGTCTTCTGCCCCCGAGATTCTCTCTTCGATCTCTTGTAGTCTATTGGAAATGCTTGCTTCTGTGACTCCTGATTTCTTTTTTAGGTGTTCTACCTCTAGGGTTATCTCTTTTTGTGTTTTCTTTATTGTGTCAATTTCCGTTTTAAATTCCCTCTTCCATTCCTTTATTTCTTTGATCTGTTTTCCTCTAGTTCTTTGAGTTCTTTGAGTGTTTTTCTTGTTCCTTCTTTAAAAGCTTCTGAATCTTTTTGCTTTTCCTCCCGTTCTTGTTTAAGTATCTCTATTAGCTTTTTGAGGTATGATTTCAGGTCTGTGTCTTCCTTTTCTGGAGTGTTTGGAATTCCAATGTTTGCTGTTTTGGGAGAGCTGGGTTCTGGTATTGCCAGGTTGTCTTGGTTTCCTTGGGATATACTCTTTCCCTTTCCTTTTGCCATTTTGTTGTCAGTGATATGTTCTTGCCTTTCCCTTGTACTTAGTCTGTGTTCCTGGATCTCCACTGGTCCAGGTGTCAGATGGGTCGAGCCCTATTCTATGCCTCAGAGTCGCCGGGTGGGAAAAGAAGTTTTCAAGTTCTGTTCCTGGTTGCTGGATCAGACAGAGCAGGGCAGGGCAAGGCAGGGGGTGCACTTTTCGTGTGCACTCCACAGAGATCTCTCTGCTCCCTGCCAGCCCAGGTCTCCCACCCACAAGTTGCTCAGCCTCTATGAGCCGCCATTCTGGGTGGCAGATGGGCCAAGCTCTGCTCTGCGTTCTGAAGTTGCCTCCGGGTTGAAACACAAGTTCCTAAGTCTGTTCCCGGTCACTGGATCAGGCAGGACAGGGCAGGTCAAGGCAGGGGGTTCACTTTTTGTGTGCACTCCGCACAGATCCCTCCGCTCCCCAGCAGCCTAGGTCTCCCATTCACCAGTTGTTCAGCCTTTACGAGCTGCCGTTCTGGGTGGCAGATTGGCCAGGCTCCGCTTTGCGTCCTGAAGTCACTGCCGGGAGGAGACAGAAGTTCCAAATTTCTGTTCCTGGTCGCTGGATCAGGCAGGGCAGGGCAGGGCAAGGCAGGGGGTACACTTTCCGTGTGCACTCCACAGAGATCTCTCTGCTCCCTGGCAGCCCAGGTCTCCCACCCACCAGTTGCTTAGCCTTTACGAGCTGCCATTCCGGGTGGCATATGGGCCAGGGTCCACCTATCTCTCTGTTTCTTATTCCAAAGCAAGTATTCAACTTCTGAAAACTGAACAGGCCACACTATATTCTCTTGAATAACTTTATTTTTGTATATATGAATATATGCAGTTTAATTTGCATCATAAATAATTCCGATTATACATTTAATATAATTAACTGTATCACAATTCTGTACAAGTTTTGTTACTACATATTAAAAAAAAAAAAAAAAAAAAAAAAAAACTTCAGTCATCCAACACACAAATTAACTGTTCCTTAAGCAACAATTTCCCATTTTTCTTGGCTCTATTCCTAGTATCTTCTACTATACTATGTCCATATATTGTCTATTTATAGTTAATGGCTGAAAACATACTTTAATTTTCTTTTTGAATTATTTAACTTTATCCTTTCAATATGTATCTTCTGGTGTTTTATGCTTGAGAGATGGATATTTATATCATCTTTACATATGAAGAATGTGTCTAATAATGCCACTCAACAAGAGAGATATAATTGCAATCCTTTCAGGAGTGACACCTTCCAGCATCCTGGAGGTGTATGTTCCAACTTTATATCAATAGGTCTGCAATTCCACTGGAAATCGGTGTCTCTTTCCTCAACAGAAACAGCGGGAAACTCAAGAAAGTCATAGAGACCCCCTTCCTATAGTGGCTTAGATTCATTTTTCAGAAAAGATTCCTCTTTAAAAAAAATGATTTCCTACTGTTCCTATTTCTAGTATCTTTTACTTCTGCTTCATGTTTTTGAGAAAAAAATTCCTTTTCTCCTGTTGTCTTTAACTATGAAATTCATTCATCTCTGTAATTTGGAAATATTAAATATGAAATACATACTAAAGTTTAAGGCACTTCTGAGACATCATGTTGACTGCCTGTGATAGGAGTTAACAAAGAAACATTAATGCTCATCTTGTTCTTTAAGAATGTGGTATGTACAATGTGAAGCTCTATCCTTGTCCTGTGATAAAAATACGTGCTCCGTTCTGTGCTATCTAAAATTATCCATTTCACCAGGAAGAATTGTGTGAGATTTAGCTTATTGCCTGTCTTCCTAAGATGAATTGAATTATACCAGAGCCAGTATAAATTTTGAATTAATTAACTGCACCCTATAGAATGAACAAAATGTGTTTCAAGAAGTATCTTTTGCATATAAGTTTAGCAATATTTTAATAATAACTGACATAGAATTACTCTGAAAGTGATGAGAAGAACCACAATAGTGGATCATCACAGTTGTAGTAGGAGGATCCTTAAGGACTATATCTTGAAAACTTGATGTCACAATGCTGTAATTGCAGTCTCCTAAATCTATATAGAACTGAAGGTTATCATTCCATATCTAAAAATTTGATTATATTTAAAGTGTTCTTTCACATTCTCATACCCTGAGTTAAATCTGTATACATTTCAAAAACTGAAGGAAAATAAGTCATTTTAAGGTAAAGATGGGAGAGAAACCAAGTCAAACTTACAGAATTTCAATGTGTGTTATCAGTGTTTGCCAGAGTTGGACTCAGGAATTTGTGACTTGATTTCACTTTCAGATTGATACAAGTACTTCTGAGAGTTGATCATCAAGCACTAGAAAGATTTCATTCCTAGTTATTGTTAGCACATTGTATAAATTATGTATAAAAACACCACACTTTTATATTTTTCTGATTATATTTGATTAGAAAGAAATAACCTTCCCTTTTTGGGAAAAATGTATTGAAAGGGTGACATATACAACCCTACAGATTTGACTTTTACTTGATAAATTATTTTTATATGATAGCAGAAATAACCTACAACCTCTTTTGAATGGCAATGTGATCTTCCTAAGAAAAAATAGTATAACTACAGTTATTGCTACTTCGATTCTACTGTGCTTAAGTAAAGGTCAGTTAAGCAGATTGAATTACATGTGCTATTTGCTCCATAAAGTAAAAAATAAATAAGACGTGTGTGATGTCGCTGCTTGACATAGACATAGATATCTAATTTCTTTTCTTGATGAGCCTGGAACTAATGACTGTAAATCTAAAATGTAAATTCTTCTCACATGATGATTTATTGAACATCTCCCAATGATGTTTATATTTTCAATTTAATTAAGAGAGAATGATGAAACTTAAGTTAATCTGTTAGAATCTATTTCTATAGGTCTTTATGTATTCTATATCTTTTAGTTTTTTTTATTAGCTAGTTTATGTATTTACATTTCAAATTTTTTGTGCTTTTTAATTAAACATTTCTTCATTTACATCTCAAGTGGTAATGACATTTGTTCCTGGCTACCCCTCCACAAACTTCATCCCATATCTGCCCACTTCCCCATAACCTTTCCCTTTATTTTTTGTCAACTTTTTTTGATACTCTCTGTATTTACATTTCAGATCTTATGCCCTTACCCCAATGCCAGCCCCATTCTCGTTCCCTCTCCATTCCCTCCATGAAGGTGCTCCCTCTCCCAGGCACCCTCTCTCACCACAGAACCTTGGAATTCCTCTACACTGGGAAAATGAACCTTCGCTGAACCTCTCTTCTTACTGATGCCAGAGAATACTATCCTCTGCTACGTATGCACCTGGAGCAATGGGTCTCTCCATGCAAACTCATTGGTTGGTGTTTTAGTCTCTGGGAGCCTTGGTGGTTTTGGTTAATTGATAATTTTGTTCTTTCTATGGGGATAAAGACCCTTTCAGCTCTTTCATTTCTTTCTTTAGCTCTTTTATTGGGGTCCCTGTGTTCAGTATAATGGTTGACTGCAAGCATCCTCCTCTTTATCAGTATGGCTCTGGCAGCACCTCTGAGAAGACAGTCATATCAAGTGCCTAGCAGTAAGCACTAATTGGCATCAGCAATAGTGCTTGGGTTTAGTGGTTACATATGAAGTCGATCTCCAGGTGAGACAGTCTCAGTATGATCTTCTCAGACTTCATGAAATTGCAAAGCTTCTGTAAAACAAAGAACACTGTCAAAAGAACAAATCTGGTTGCCAACAGATTGGGAAAAGATCTTTACCAATCCTCTCTCTGATAGAAAGCTTGCATCTAATATATATAAAAAAACTCAAGAAGTTAGACTCTAGAGAAATCAATAATCCTAGTAAAAATGGGGTACAGAGATAAAGAATTATCAACTGAAGAAAACCCCAAATGGCTGAAAAGCAACTAAAAAATGGTCTGCATTCCTAGTCATCAGGGAAATGCAAATCAAAACCACCCTAAGATTTCACCTCACACCAGTCAGAATGGCTAAGATCAAAATCACAGATGTTAGTAGATATTGGTGGGGATGTAGAAAAAGAGAAACCCCTTCCACTTTTGGTGGGATTATAGATGGATACAATGACTCTGGAAATCTGTCTCGTGATTCTTCTGAGAATTGAACATAGTACTGAGGTCCCAACTATAATACTCCTGGGCATATACCCAGAGGAAGCTCCAACATCCAACAAGAGCACATGTTCCAACATGTTCATAGCATCCTTATTTATAATACCCAAAAGCTGGAAAGAGGCCAGATGCCTTTCAACAGAGGAATGGATACAAAAATTGTGGTACATTTACACAATGGAATACTACTCAACTATTAAAAACAATGACTTCATGAAATTCATAGGCAATTGGATGGAACTTGAAGCTATCATAGTGTGTGAGGTAACCCAATCACAAAATAACAGCCATGGTATGTACTCACTGATAAGCAGATACTAGCCCAAATAGCTCAGAATACCCAAAAAACAATTCACAAAACTCATGAAGCTCAAAGAGAAGGAGGGCCAGAAGGTGGGTGCCTCAGTCCTTTATAAAAAAAAGAACAAAACACTCCTGAAAGGAAATAAAGGGATAAATACAGAAACAGGGATTGGAGAAAAGTAAACTTCAAATGTTATCCCCATTCTGGGTTCCCAATTCTCTCATGTCCCCTCCCCCTGCTTCTATGAGGATGCTCCCACACCATCCACCCACTCCTATCTCAACTCCATAATATTCTCGTACATTAGAAAAATGAGCCTTCACAAAATTAAGAGCTTTTCCTTTTCTTAATGCCAGACTATGCCATTCTTTGCTACAAATGCAGCTAGATCAATGAGTCCTTCCATGTGTACTCTTTGGTTGGTAGTTTAGTTTCTGTGTGCTCTAGGAGGTCTGGTTTTTGAATATTGTTGTTCTTTCTATAATATTACAAAGCACTTTAGCTCTTTCAGTCCTTTCTCTAACTACTATATTGGTCCCTGTGCTCAGTCCTATGATTAGCTGCACGCATCGTCATCTATATCAGTAAGGTTGTGGCAGAGCCTCTCAGGAAATATATATTAGGCTCCTGTCAGTAAGCACTTCATGGCATCAGCAATAGTGACTGAGTTTGGTGGCTGCATATGGGATGGATCCCCAGGTGGGGCAGTCCCTGATGATCTTTGCTTCAGTGCTTCTCTACTCTACTTTTATTGTTTTTGTTTTAAGACTCATCATTTTAACCCTTTTCTCTAGATAGATAGACAGACAGATGATTGATTTATAGATAGATAGATAACTAGATAGATAGATGGATAGATAGATAAATAGATAGATAGAATAAAGTAGGGAGGGGAGATAGGCAACAGGCAGAGAAATGAAAAAAATATGAAATGAAGTATTTCATTTTGTATATAAGGCTGAACATGTGCATTCATGCTTGTGTAGCCAAAGATCAACTTTCCACATTATTTCTCAGGCAACTAACAATTCATTTTTAAAAACAAGACCTCTCATTTGCCTGGGTCTTGCCAAGAAAGCTTAGGCCAGCTGGTAATGATGCACATGGGTCCCCTTATGTCTGACATCTTGGATTACAAGTAACAGTGATTACATCTGGCTGTTCCCACAGACCCGGGCAGGAAAGTCATACTCAGGTTCATTCATCAGTCAGTGCATTGCTATTGGGTGATCAATGATGATGTGACCGTTTTTCAATTTATTTTGGTTGTGATTAAATCATAATTGAATTGCACATTGCATTTTTTAATCCAAAATGTATTTTAGCATAAAGTTCTCCAAGGAGAATAGGCTGGCTGAAAAAGCCAAGGGTCAGAATGTTTTTCTTTGGCTCCCAGTTCTGGAACTTCAACCATGTGCAACAGCACTAAACTGTGTTTATATGAGCACCTCATGCGTGTATGTGCACACTTTTATTATATGAACCAAGCTGCCTTGCCAGTCTCTGTCATTACATTTCTTAAAATAAGAAATTTAGTTTCCTAACTTTAAAGTATAGGTGTTAACCATAAGGCTATGGATAAATTTTACTGAGACTACAATATCCATTATAATAAATAAATTGTGATGCTATTAAAATTATGGATGAAATAATGTAGTTGCAATACATTGTGACTTACTTATGTATATTTAAGCAAATGGTATAAACTATAAACAGCAAATACGTATTTTAGTCAGAATGAGGACATTAGAGTATGTAGAATTTTAGTTTCAATATTGATATAATTTTCAAGAAATCCCACATTTTATTAAAATATGCTAATTATTTGTAGATAAAGTATGTGGACTTAAGAGACACCAAAATTTTGTGAAAAAATTAATTTTGCTAAATGTGAGTTTTTTTTAAATTATTATTATTTTTTGCTGTCCAGTCATTACCCTCTCTTGGTCTACCCTTCCACAGTTCCTCATTCCATTCCTCCTCTACCCTGTCTCCAAAATAATGTCTATACCCTCCAGCCTACACTTTCAGCAGGCATTCCTACTCCCTGGGGCCTCAGGTTTCTCAAGGTTTGGGAACATTATCTCTCATTGAGGACAGACCAGGAAGTCCTATGCTGCCTATGTATTCTGTGGGTCCTCAGACCAGCTAGTGTACACTGCCTGTTTGATGGCTCAGTGTCTTTGAGATCTCAAGTGTCCAGGTTACTTAAGATTGCTGGTTTACCTGTGGGGTCACTCTCCTTCTCAATTTCTTCCAGCCTTTTCCTAATTCAACTAAAGGGGTCCCCAAGTTCAGACTATTGATTGGGTATAAGTATCTGTTTCTGTTTCAGTGAGCTGTTTGTGACCCTCTCAAAGGACAGCCATGCTAGGCTTCTGCCTATAAGTATACTATAGCATCAGTAATAGTGTCAGGTCTTGAAGCCTCTCCTTGTGATGGATCCAAAGTTGGGCCTGTCAATGAATTGCCCTTCCATCAGTCTCTTCTCCATCCCTGTAGTTCTTTAGACAGGAAACATTTTGGGTCAGAGTTTTAGACTCTGAGATAGCAGCCTGTCTTCTACTGGAGGTGGACGCTAAAAGTTTTCTCTCCCTACTGTTGGGCATTTCATCTAAGGTCACTCACTCCCTTTGAGTCCTGATAGTCTCTCACTTTTCAGGTCACTGGTACTTTCTAGAGGGTTTCCCCCTTCCTAGATTGCATATTTCTATTCATTCTGCTATTCCTCAGGGCTTTTCTCCTATTTTCTCCCCTATACCTGATCATATTCCCCCTTTCCCTTCCCTCACCCCTTTCCACACCCAGGCCTCTCCCTCTTTCTGCCTCCCATATTTGCTTTCTTACCCTAAGTGGGACTGAAGCATCCTCACTTGGGTGCTTCTGCTTCCGAGGAACTCACTACCCTGATCTCAATATATACTACAGAAAAACAGTGATAAAAAAAAGTACATGGTATTGATACAGAGACAGTCAGTTTGATTGAGCGAATAGAATTGAAGACCCAGAAATAAAACCACATGCTTATGGACACTTGATCTTTGATAAAAAAAACTAAAAAATATCTAATCAAAAAAGAAAGTATCATCAATTAATAGTACTGGTGTAACTGACATTCAGTATGTACAAAAATCAAAATATATCCATATTTTTCACTTGCACAAAGGTAAAATCCAAGTGGGTCTAGACCTCAACATAAAACCAGATACACTGAATGTAACAGAAGAGAAAGTGGGAAAGAGCCGCAAACTCATTGACACAGGAAGAAATTTTCTAAACAGAACTTTAGTGGCTTAGGGTCTAATGTGAAGATTGATAAATGGGATCTTATCAAACTGAAATGTTTCTATAAGGTCAAAGGACATAGTCAACAGGACAAATCTGCAACCTACCGATTGGTGAATATGAGATGCATTAGTTCTATTTTTGTTCATGAGAAAATAAAAGCCTGAAACAACAATTTCACTAGTGTTGTAATAGTAGGATAAAAACACTTGTCTGTAATAAATCTAAGAACAATGTAAAATACAAACAAAAAGAAAAGAATCAGCTTTTATGAAAAAATGTTTAAGACAAGTAAGACTAAAAGGCTAGTTGATATGATACAGGTGCCAGTTATCTCTTAGAAGCACCTAATGCATCAAAATGATTTCCATTTAATTTCCAGTGGCAGCATTTAGGGAGATTGATAACATAATATAACACTAGAACAGGAAAATATAATAACAGAAGTATTTAAGAGACAGTTTCTGTGGACTAGGAAGATGGAGAATAACCAGGACATTCATCAAAGTAATGTTTCATGTGTATATTTAAAAAAAAAAAAAAAACAAAAACTGATGGTCAAGAAAAAATATCCAGAAGCCATTCTCCATGTAAAAAGTAAAGAGAGAGAAAAGTTCATTGCTGTAAATATTGACTATTTAATAAATGATCAGAAAAAAATGGTTTATAAATAAATGTTGGGGAAATACATAGATCCAATGAAGATAGAGTTTGGAGGTCAACCTAAGGGCCAGTCTGAGCAGCACCACTTAAGACTAAATATTTTGTAAAGCCATATAGAAAACTACCTGTAGTAGAACTGTATATATATATATATATATATATATATATATATATATATATATATTTCAAAGATTCCATAGATAGGCCAAATGATTACCAAACTAACTGTTGTCCCTACAACTTATCAGTATTTCTTATTGCTGAAGACATGAAGACAGCATTAATAGGTCATCATTGAACTTAAGAAATTAAGTTTGTGAATAACTAGAAACTTCAATCATACCAACTAGATCTCATGACCCTAGAAGGTATTTTGCACAGTGCTGGACATAACAAGGAACCATCAATTTTATCCAGCTACAAACTCCGTGACTTACAACAATTAAATACCTAAAATGTATACTGGTAAATTAGAAACATGTGGGTTATAAGAGAAACTGTTGTAGTGTGCAGCTGGGAACCCCACTCTGCTACTTCTGGGGAAGCTTGCTCCTCACTTCAGGTCCCAAGGAGCTGCTTCTCCTGCTCTCTACCTGGCCTGCAATAGTTCAGATTGGGAGGCACAGGAATAATCCCAGTGGGGTGCCACCAGGCCTATGAATGCTCTACCTGGTGCTGAGATTATAGCCCTGCTGGCCAGGGGCATAAACCCCTGCCTGACTGTTTAAAAAGTGAAGAGCCTGCAACAAGGCTCTGGAATAGAGCGTTCAAGGAGGACGAAGGAGTCACTCCATGTGTACTTTTTGGTTCTTGGGATCAGGTTGGTTGATATTATTGTTCTTTTTATGGGGTTACATACCCTTAAAGCTCCTTCAGTCCTTTCTTGAGTTCCTCCATTGGGAATATTGTATTCAGCCTAATGCTTGGCTAAAAGCATTTACCTCTGATAGCATTTGGCATGAGCTGGCAAAGCATTTCAAGAAACGTCCATATAAAGCTCCTGTTACCAGCACTTTTTGGCATAGTCAATAGTATCTGGGTTTTATATCTAAATATGAGATTGATCCCCAGGTAGAATAGCCTTTCCTTCAGTCTCTGCTCTACACTTTGTCTCTGTATTTCCTCTCCTGAGTATTTTGTTCTCATTTCTAAGAAGAACCAAAGCATCCACTACCTGGTCTTCCTTCTTCTTGAGCTTCATGTGGTCTGTGGATTGTATCTTGGGTATTCTGAGCTTTTGGGGCTAGTATCTGCTTATCAGTGAATACATACCATAAGTGTTCTTTTGTGACTGGATTACCTCACATGGGATGACAGCTTATAATTACATACATTTGTCTAGGAATTTCATAAAGTCATTGTTTTAAATAGCTGAGTAGTACTATTATGTAATTGTACCATATTTTCCGTATCCATACCTCTGTTGAGAAAGACCTCGGTTATTTCAGCTTCTGGTTACTATGAATAAGATTTTTATGAACATCTTAGAACAGGTGATCTTGTTATATGTCGGGGCATACTTGGGGTATATGCACAGATTTCCAGGTGGTTGTTTCAGCTTTCAGTCACACCAACTTTAGAGGAATGTTCCTTTGTCTCCACAACCTTGACAGAATATTTTGTCTCCTGAAGTTTTGATCTTAGTCATTCTAACTAGTGTGAGATGGAATCTCAGGATTGATTTGATTTGCATTTCCTTGATGAATAAAAATACTGAATACTTTTTAGGTGCTTCTTGGCCATCGAATATCCCCCAGTTGAGAGAATTCTTTTTTTAGGTCTGTTCCCCATTTTCAATAGGATTATTTGATTCTCTGGAGTTTAAATTCTTGAGTTCTTTATATATATTGGATACTATCCTTCTATCAGATGTGAAGTGCGGATGATTTGGGAGAAGTCAGGGAGAGAAAATAATGTGATCAATATACAAAATATATTGTGCTAAAATATATAAATGAATAACTGAACGTAATTACTTACTTTATATGTTTCGGTGTTTTGCCTGCCTGTATGTCTTTTTCCTTGGTACAAGCAGAGGCCAGAGGAATGCATTTTATCCCCTAGGTCAGGAACTGCAGAAAATTATGTGTTGCTGTTTAGGTTCTCAAAATCTGAACCAAGACACTCTGACACAGCAGATAGAACTCCCAACTATCCTCCTGGTGACACATTTTTACTCTTTTAGTGATAGAGAATAAAATGTTTTGTTTTAAAATTAATAAGGAAAAATTAGAAGGCATGTGTCTTTTCCATTTATGATAAAATAATATTCTGGAATTATTCTAATTTCTTACAGCTCAACATGATTACTGTTCTCTGGACCCACATGATAAAAAGAGATAACTAATTTCCAAAATTTATTCACACACACACACACACACACACACACACACACACACACACAAACACACACACACATCACTAACAAGCAATTTATAAGCTATTGCAAACCTGTCTTTTTTTGTGGATGGTGGGATTTGAACATAGGTCTTTGTGCTTTTCATACCACATCATTACCCAGCATGACAAAATAGCTATAAGGGTACAGTAATGGCATATATTCCTTTGATAACCAACTGCTCTCTTATTGGAATTAGTACTTAAACTACAAAATGGAGTTCATGGCTGGGACTAGAAACCTAACAATTTAGTGAGGTCATATTTATCACTGGAGACTCTACAGCCACTAAATTATTAAACCAGCATACTCTCCAAAATTATGTAATCATTTGTCATTCTACCTATAGATAAGTATTGTCATCAAACCTCATCAAGACTTCTTTCAATAGATAGAGATGGTTACAAAAGAAGAAAACACTAGTGAACAAAACATGGGTTTCTAAAGCTCAGGGAACATTTAGGACGAGGAAATTGAGAGACTTTCACTGCCAAAATTTGCATGATGCCTTCAGATACACATAATGGTACTCCAGGAGTGCTGTTCAGAAAAGTTCCAGGTTAGGGGTTTCTAGGCGTTTTGTCTGCATGGTTTCCTCATCAGTAGGAACTTACCTTCCGTATACATAATAAAAAGAATGTTGAGAGGTTCAGAAGATGTGTCAGTTCATAAAATGTATATGTAGGAGAAGTACAATGAGCTGTGTTCATTTGTTAATGTGTGTTTATGTCTCTTAATAATATCAGAAGCTTTACCCATGCATCATCAATATGACTACTGCCCAAATGGGATCTGAACAAAGAGGACACCAATAAACATACCAAGCTCTATGGAGAAAAACCCACAAGGCTTCAACCCCACACAAAGAACTACAAGCAAATGAGTTAACCTACGAACAGAAAAGGTGGCATTACCCAGAAAAGAGCACTCCAATTGGTTGTCCAGGGCCAAACATTAAGCAGTGAAAGCAAACATACAAGTAGCACTAGAAGACTGAAGGTTATAGTTAGGAATATATACTATATAAAGAGGCAATGAATTCATAAGAGTCGAGATAGGTATTAGATATAATTTGGAGGGAAGGAAGGGATAAAGTCATTAAATTCTAATAGCAAAGTTCTAATAGAAACATAAATAATAAAAATCTTCGTTTTGGTGTTCCAAAATGTGTGGTGTAAGCTATGAATTTTATCACATGTATAATCCTTTAAAATACAAATATTTTATTCTACTGACAAGAACTTATTCTAGTGTTTAATTTTTAAGTATTTCTGAATCCTGTATTATATTATATAATATATCAACATTTACCTTTATTTTTCATGATACTTGTCAATATACTTTCTTTTCCTAGTCACACACTCTGATTGACTTCTTTATGTAAGTAAATTTGATTCAGACTATTGTTTGAACTATTATTTTTAACCTATCTGTTTTAAATGCACTACTTATTTGGACAGTATTAAAGAAAAAGATGCATTTCTCAAAATTTTATCTGAGTGTCTTAAAACATGACATTTTTACTAAAATATATTAGATAACTTAAAATAAATTTTCTATATTGATAATTCAGAAAAACATATAAATTCTTTCTCAGTATATCTTCTGCTTTCTTTGGGAGTTTAGGAATTATTTTTTTAATCTACATATATACATATATATATATTGCATATGTATACTTATACATATAAATATACATGAATGCATGTATAAATATAAATAAGGATTTTGTCAAAGGACTTTTCAGCATCAAATGAGCTGATCATGTGATATTTTTCTTTGATTTTGTCCTTGTAGTGGATTACTTTAAACATTATCATCTTTGCATCACTGGGATGAAGCCTACTTGATTGTTGTAAATGATGGTTTTGATGTGTTCTTGGATTTGCTTTGCTAGTATTTGATTATTTTTGCATTGACATTCATAAGAGAAAGTGCTCTGGAGGTCTTTTTCTTTTTTGGGTCTTTGTGTGGTTTAGGTATCAGAGTAATTGTGGCTTCATAGATTGAATTAAGTAGAGTTACTTCTGTTTCTATTTTATGGAATAGTTTGAGGAATATTGTTATTATCGCTGAAGGTCTGGTAGAGTTCTGCACTAAAGACATCTGGCCCTGAGCTATTTTGGTTAGTAGGTTTTAAATGATACTTTCTATTTTGCTAGATGATATGGTTCTTTTTAGGTCGTATACCTGCTCTTGATTTAACATTAGTACATGGTATCTGTCAAGAATATCATCTATTTTATCTAGATTTTCCAGTTTTGTTGGGTATAGAATTTTGTAGTAGTAAGATATAATGTTTGGTTTTTCCATTTTTTATTTTTTATTTTAATTTTCTCAACTAATGGTTTTATGTCTGCCTTTTCATTTATTTGCATACCTCCTCTTTGTGCATTCATTTGACTAGGGGTTTATCTATATTGTTGTTTCTCTCCTACAACAAGTTTCTGAATTTGTTGATTCTTTATATTCTTTGTTTCTACTTGATTGATTTCATCCGAGTTTGATTATTTCATGCCATCTATTCCTCCTGGATGTTTAAGCTTCTTTTTGTTCTAGTGCTTTCATGTGTGCTGTTCCATTGTTAGTGTAGTGTCTCTCAGATTTCCTTACCAAGACACTTAATGCTATGCATTTTCCACTTAGCCTGCATTCTTCATGTCTCATAAAGTCTGGGTTTGCTGTGTCATAATTTTCAATGAATTCCGGGACATCTTTAATTTCTTTATCTCTTTCCTGACCAAGTTATCATTGAGTAAATAGCTATTCAATTTCCATAGGTATGTAGGCTTTTTTCTGTTTTTGTTGTTATTGAAGTCTAGCCTTAGTCCTTTGTGATCTGATAGGATTCATAGGATTATTTCAGTCTTTTTTCATCTATTGTTGCTTATTTTGTGACTGAGAGCATACACAATTTTTGAGATGGCATCATGAAGTGCCGAGAAGAGTGCATGTTTTTGTTTGTTTGTTTTAAGGTGAAATCTTTTGTATAATTCTGTTAAGTCCATTTGGCTCATAACCTCTATTAGTTTAACTGTGTTTCTGTTTAGTTTCTGTTGCAATGATAGGCTTTTGTTAGAGTGTACTGACTGAGAATTTTGCAGGCCCACACTGGCATTTGTGTCCTCTTGTGTATATGACCACTGTCCAGGTTCCTCTGGCTTATAGTGTCTCTGTTGAGAAATCTGATATAATTCTGATAGGTCTGATTTTATATGTTATTTGAACATTTTCCCTTATATCTTTTAATATTCTTTCTTTGTTTTGTGAATTTAGTATTTTGATTATCATGTGACGCAATGAATTTCCTTTCTTGCCCACTCTATTTGGAATTCTATAGGTTTCTTGTATATTTATAGCCATCACTTTCTTTTAGGTGGGGATTTTTTTCTTCTATAATTTTGTAAAAGTCATTTTCTGGTCCTTTGAGCTGGGAATTTTCACTTCTATTTCTTTAATTCTTGGGTTTGGTCATTTCATTGTGCCCTAGATTTCCTGTATGTTTTAAGTTAGTAGTGCTTTATGTAATATATTTTCTTCGACAGTTGTGTCAATATATTGAAAGGTGTCTTCTATGCCTGAGATTCTCTCTTCTATCTCTTATAGTCTTTTGCTGATGCTTGTATCAACACATTTTTTAGGCTGTCCATTTCCAGAGTTTTCTCTATTTGTGATTTCTTTATTGTTTCTGATTCCATTTTTACGTCTTGGACTATTTTCTTTAATGCGTTCAACTATTTGCTTGTGTTTTCCTTTATTTCTTTAAGGGATTCATTTGTTTTCTCTTTAAGGGTTTCTAGTTAATTACCTGTGTTTTCCTGTATTGCTTTCACTAAATTATTCCTCTTTAATGAACTCTATTATCTTCATGAGATAAAATTTTAAGTAAGAGTCAGTGTTTTTAGGTATGTTAGACTATCCAGAGTTTTCTGTGGTGAGAGAACTGGATTCTGATGATGCCAAAGTAAATTTGCTTATTTTACTTATGATCTTGAGCTTGCCTGTCACCATTAGCTATTCTTGGGTGTGAACTGGCCTGGATCTTACTTTCTGGAGCCTGCCCCCTGTTTCCTTGGGTTAGTGAAGGTCCCCTGGGAGACCTATGGAACTGGCTAGATTCGACAGATCTCCTGAGAGGCCTTCAGAGGAAAGACACCCTAATGATGATATGCCCTGGCAGAAATTGTAGGGCAGAAGTAATTTAATTTTTCTTAACAGCTAAATATTTTCCATTGACTAAGTAAATCATATATTAGTTTTCTGTTAATGAACACCTAGGCAGATTTAATTTCTGATATTGGTAATAGATCAATAATAAATATGAAACTCTTAGAATTCATAAAGTGTCCTTTTGTAGTGAAAAGCAGTTAAAGAAAAAGCTAATAACTAGTCTAAATTAAGCATACTAGTGCCAGTGCCTAATAACATGTAGGACTTCTAAGTTGATGTTCCCACCGTCAGTACTTAGGTACCACTATAGAAGAAAAGACAGGAAGATGGTAGAAGATATAGATCTAGTATGTCTAAAGTTAACCTGTGTCTTCTAAACATAATGTCTTTTATAGACTTTTAGTAGCTGTGGATAATCGCACAACATTTAAAATTCAAACTAGTCAACATTCTACCATAAAGGAAGAGGAACTTAAAAAGGCCCATCCCTTACAGAGGTGTCATTGACAGTTGATGGCTTTTCAGGGTAAGAAGTGTCTTGTAAAGGTGTAGATCCTGATATATTGATCATATATTGGCTGATGGTACTAAACTCATAAGTATATATGGGCAACATAAATCAGATTTGGTAAAAGATTGGAAATATTTACAAGATTATTTTAATATAGAATAGAAATTGGGAATATGGTAGGGGTGTTGGATGTAGATTTGAGAGTTACATAGAGGTGTGGGTATGAATATAATTGTGTACATTAATTAAAATCAATACAACTATTATATTATGAAATAGTTAACCTGATTTAAACTTCCATTCTAAGGTTTGTCATTTTGACTACTTTCTCATTCAGCAGATATAGTCACTGCTTGGCAAACATCTGTACTGCTTAAGCTGTATCTCAGAGGTCTCTTTCTCATATCATTTTTATTTTCTTTGTAAGTGCATTTTGGCACTTTTTCTTTTCAGTTTCAAAGGTATTTTTCAAGCGTGTCTTTGAATTTCTAATTGGATTTTCTATGGTGTCAGTTCCACTCTTATTATTCCCACCGTGGTTTTTACTTTGACAATCACGATTTTCATTTTAATGGAATCTTTCTTATAACCGACCGAATCTACCAAACAATCTTTTTCTTAATTAATGAAAGAAAAAAGTTTCTATTAACATAAAGCAAAGATAATAAAATAGGCATTTTTGAATGTATTTATATTGTAGGGCTTTTACATTAATATTTAAATGTATTTAGAAATATTTTAGATAAAAGTAGAAATTCAAAGTGATGCAGCTTAAATGTATTATCCTCTGGTACCACCACCAAAACCAGTGCCACCCTATCATCAAAATCAGTACGCTCACATACAGCCATGAAGCCATTTGTTTGGCTCTTACAATTTTTAGCTATTATTTGGTACTTGCTTTTATTATTAAGGGATAGCTTCTCTTTTGTAGTTTAATCCATAAGGATCATTTTGAAAATATAAATATTCTTTTCATTAATAGAATAAAACAAATTGCTTAATAGAAAACCATAGCTGTGCTGTGAGATATAGCTATAATAATCAATATATCATCTAACCATATGTAATCTCTTAATCAAGCTATCATATATTTATAATTCAAAGAAAGAAAAAAATGTTAATGGCATGTATTCAGAGACATACCTGTAAATGATGGATTTTGCTCTACTACACAAAACCATTCCTGGAAAGATGCACATAGTTTAAATTGGCAATCCATCATTCTATCTGATTAAGCATTATTCAAAATCTATAGCTCTTATATTAATCATTTATGGTACTATGATGACTTTTATATCAAAAAAACAATGAAGTTATTTTTATACTGTATGGCTGACAAGAAAATGGTAATAGATGTTTTATGTTTACTTTAGGGAATATGTATTCCTTGTTAAGTGTGATATATTAAACCCCTCTTCTACATTGTGATAATACTTGGAGGCAGGGTTTAGTTAGTTAATTACATCAGGAGGGCACAGTCTGGATTTCAAAGGACTAGTAAGTACCCTTTTCAGATATGTGACTACAGCTTTCATTCTCTTTCATGAGGTCTTTCTTTTTTTTTCATGAGAACAGGAAGAAACCACCAATACATGACAGATTGGTAAATATAGTGTTCTGAGATATTTCAGTGTCTAAAATGGAAAAATAAACATAATGTGATATTTTGTTGTATTAGCTCTTGCCAGTTTTCTATCTATTGCTATAGCAAATGCCTGAAATAATATATTAATAAAGAGGAAAGATTTATTTTGACTTCCAGCTAAGGAGTTTTTAGTCTAGTACCAACTGCTTTTATAGGTTAGGCAGCAAACACATCAGAGAAAGCAAATTGGAGGAAACCAAACTCTTTTTTTAATAGTTGAAATGCAAGTAAGATGAGTAGGGTTCAGGAATCCAACATTAGTGCTTTCCAGTGATCCCCAAGCGTGTACTAGTTAACATAACATTCCAACACTCTCATTTTTTTTATCTAAACATGACACAAAGATTCTTAATTACATTTTATATTTAAAGTACGACATCCCTTAAACAGAGTACAGTTTTATAGGCCCTGCGGTTAATTTGTAATGTTTAATATTTTCTATGTGCTTGTTAATTTCATATTTTTTCCCATATAAACTTTCCTATATTTTAACATGAGAGAATATAAAAGGACCAAATTATTATTGAGTAGAGAATTGTACAGCTTCCATGAGTGTGTGGGCATTTTTTTGTTGTTGTTGTAGTTGTTGTTGTTTTGTTATTTAAAACAAGTTTTATTCCATGAAGATCTTATAGGAAGCATGGGATTATTTCAATCTTCTTTTATCTGTTGAGGCATGAATTGCAACCAATTATATGGTCAGTTTTGAAGATGGTATTATGAGGTGCTGAGAAGAAGTTATCTTTTTACTTTTACAATGAAATGTTCTATGGATATCTGTTAAATCTATTTGGTTCATAACTTCTGTTATATTTACTATCTCTGATTAGTTTCTATTTACATGATCTGTCTATTGATAAAAGTGGGATTTTAAAGTCTCCCACTATTATTGTATGAAGTGCAATGTGTGCTTTGAGCTTAATAACATTTCTTTTATAAATGTAGGGTCCCTTGCATTTGGATCATAGATACTCAGAATTGAGATTTCATCTTGGTTGATTTTTCCTTTAATGGGTATGAAGTCTCCGTTTTTATCTTTTTTGATAACTTTTGGTTGAAAGTCAATTTTATTTGATATTTGAATGGCTCACCAGCTTCTTTCTTTAAACCCTTTGCTTTGAAAATTGTTTTCCCATCCTTTACTTTGAGGTAGTGTCTGCCTTTTTCACTAAGTTTTGTTTCCTATATGAAGCAAAATGTTGGGTCTTCTTTACATATCCAATTTGTTAGTCTGTCTTTTTATCAGGAGATTCAGTCCACTGGTGTTGAGAAATATTAGAAACCAGTGACTGTTGTTTCCTGTTATATTTCTTGAAGAATTGTTTGTGTGGCTGTTTTCCTTTGGGTTAGTTGAAAGATTACTTTCTTGTTTATTCTAGGGTTTGATTTTTCTTTTTGTGTTGAAGTTTTCCATCCATTATCCTTTGTAGGGCTAGATTTGTGGAAGGTTATTTGTAAATTTGGTTTTGACATGGAATACCTTCTTTTCTCCACATATGGAAATTGAGTTTTGCTGGATATAGTTATCTAGACTAGATTTTGTATGACACCTGCCCAGGAGTTTCTAGCTTTCATACTCTCTGTTGCACTCCCCCAGAAACAACTCACAGACTGTATGAAGTCCAAGAAATAAAGAAAACAAAACAAAACACAAAAATATTTAGAAAACAAGAAAACTTTGACTATTTCTATGTTACATTTTGCTTTGCATGTACTTTATGCTCATTGTAACTATTAAGTTTTCAAGGCATACTATCAAACCTTTAAAAAAATTAAGTACTGACTAAAAATATATTCATATAGTTCTATGTAAAAATTATATTAAAATCTGAAAAAAGTACTGACAAAAATGTATAATTTTAAGCAAAAAATGTTTAAAATCTGTACATTTATCTTTGTTTTGTAAAATAAAGTTGTTTAAAAAAATAAAATAAAATAAAAATAAAACTAAGATAAAACACTGGAAAAAAAAAGAAAAAAAAAGAACACATATAATATGCACTCACTGATTAGTGAATACTAGTCTCTGGAAGTATACCTAGACATTAATTCATTAATAATTTAAGAGCTAAGAATGTAGACTTTTGTAATTTGTGGTATTTGAAAATAGTTATGTTTAATCTTATCACACAAAGAAAACTTTGACTGCTTCCATGTTACCTTTTATTTTACATGTACTTTATGCTTATTGTAACAAGTAACATTTCAATGCATGCCATCAAACATTAAAAAAAATCATGTACTGACAAAAATTGATTCATATAGTTTTGTGCCAAAATGCTTTTAAAAATCTGTACATTTATCGCTGCTTTTTAAAGTAAAGTTGTTTTAAAAAAAAGAAATAACTAAGAACAGTCAAGGTTTGACTATTTAGGTATACTTTATATAAATATTATTCAAAAACATACAAAATCCACAGAATATGACAATTTAAATTGTTAATAAAATGTTCACAAGAAAAAAAAAGTCTCGTGTGATTCTGATATGTCAGCCTTTATATGTTACTTAACCATTTTTTCTTATTACTTTTAATATTTTTCTTTGTTTTTTGCAATTTTGGGTTTTACTATTATGTGACAGGAGGATTTTCTTTTCTGGACCAATCTATTTGGAGATCTGTAAGCTTCTTGCATGTTTATGGCCATCACTTTCCATACTTTAGGGAATTTTTCTTCTATAATTTTGTTGAAGTTATATACTTGACATTTAAGTTGAGAATCTTTGCTCTCTTCTATACCAACTACTCTTAAGTTTGAATTTAATGAAAATAAAGGCACAACAAACTCAGTCTTATGGAACACAATGAAAACAGTGCTAGGGAGAAAACCCATAGCTCTAAGTGCCTCTAAAAGAAACCGGGAAAGCATACACTAGCCTCTTGACAGTACCCCTAAAAGATCTAGACCAAATGAAAGCAGATATATTCAAGAGGAGTAGACCTGGGAATTGAACAAACTCAGGACTGAAATCGACCAAGTAGAGAAAAAAATAACTATACAAAAAATCAACAAAATAAGGAGCTGGATATGTGAGAAAATAAACAAAATAGATAAACTCTCATACCGGAGGACACACACACACACACACACAAACAACACACCAACATACATACACACACACACACACACACACACAGAGAGAGAGAGAGAGAGAGAGAGAGAGAGAGGGAGAGCAAAAAAAAAAGAATATCTAAATTAACAAAATCAGAAATGAAAAGGGAGATATAACAATAGATACTGAGGAAATTCAAAAATCATCAGATTCTATAACAAAAGCGTATACTCAATAAACTGGAAAATCAGGAGAAAAGTTAATCAAAGTTAAATCAAGATCAAATAAACAATATAGACAGTCCCATATTCCCTAATAGAATATAAAGAGCCATTAAAAGTGTCCCCCTATAATAGCCCAATACTAATACCACTATTCTCCACACTATTCCACACAATAGATACAGAAGGAACACTACCCAATTCCTTCTATTAAGCCACGATTACAATTACACTTATATCTAAACCACACAAAGAAAGAAAAATTCATAACAATTTCTCTTATGAATAGTGATATAAAATGTACTCAATAAAATTTTCACAACCTAAACTCAAGATCATATCAAAATTATCATCAAACATGATCAAGTAGGCTACATCTCAAGGATGCATGAATGGTTCAATATACAGAAATACATCAATGTAATCCACTATATAAACAAACTAAAAGAAAAAAATATGGTATCTCATTAAATAGTGAGAAAGCATTTAAGAAAATTCAAAATGCTTGTATGCTAAAAAGTCTTGGAAAAATCACGAATATAAGACCATACCTAAACATAGTAAAAGCAACATAAAGCAAAACAGTAGCCAACATCAAACTAAATAAGCAAAAACCTAAAGCAATTCCCTTAAAATCAGGAACTAGACAGGATGTTCACTCTCTCCCTATTAATTCTCTATAATACTTGAAATTCCAGGCAGAATATTTAGACAACAAAAGAAGGTCAAAAAAAAACCCCACAAATTGTAAATGAAGAAGTCAAAATATCACTGTTTTCAGACACATGATAGTATACTTAAGTGACCCCAAAAATTTTATTAAGAAACTCCTAAAGTTGATAACCAATTTCAGCAAAGTGTGGGTGGATATAATTAACTCAAACAAATAGTAAGTTTTTTTTTTATTCAAAGTATAACCAGGCTGAGAAATTATGTAGGGAAAGAAGACCCTTCAAAATAGTTACGCATAATATAAAATAGCTTACTGTCATCCTCACCAAGCCAATGAAATATGTGTATGACAAAAACTTCAAGTTTTGAAGAAAAAATTGAAGGAGATCTCAGAATATAGATCTTCCATACTCATGGATTAAAAGGATTAATACAAAAAAAAATGGCAATTTTGCCAAAGGCAATGTATAAATTCAATGCCTTCTCCATCAAAACCCCAACTCAATTCTTCATAGAGTTATAAAGAGAAATTTGTAAATTCATTTGGAATAAGAAAAATCCAAGGACAGTGAAAATTTTTCTCAATAATAAAAGAACTTCTGTTTTGTAAATTTTTTTTGTTTTGTTTTGTTTTCTTTATTTCTTGGACTTCATACAGTCTGTGAGTTGTGTCTGGAGGAGTGCAAGCCTCTGGGGTTAGCATCCCACTATCAGTGACTGCATATTATGTCTGTTCTTTTGTGACTGGGTTATCTCACTCAGGATGATCTTCTCTAGATACAGCCATTTTCTTAAGAATTTGGTTAAGTCATTGTTTCTGGTGGCTGAGTAGTATTCCATTGTGTATATGTACCACAATTTTTGTATCCATTCATCTTCTGAGGGACATCTGGGTTCCTTCCAGCTTCTGGTTATTATAAATAGAGCCGCTATGAACATTGTGGTGCATATATCTTTGTTGTGTATTAAAGTGTCTCTGGGGTATATGCCCAGAAGTGGAATAGCTGGGTCTTCAGGTAGTACTATATCCAATTTTTTGAGGTATCACCAGACTGATTTCCAGATTGGTTGTATTAGCTTGCAACCCCACCAACAGTGGAGAAGAATTCCTCTTTCTCCTCAGCCTCGCCAGCATCTGCTGTCATCTGAGTTTTGGATCTTGGCAAATCTGACTGGTGTGAGGTGGAATCTCAGGGTTGTCTTGATTTGCATTTCTCTGATGGCTAAGGATGTCAAGCACTTCCTCAGATGCTTCTCGGCTATTCGGTGTTCCTCAACTGAAAAAGTTTTGTTTAGCTGTGTACCCCATTTTTTAATAGGGTTATTTGACATGTTACTCTTTGTTTTACATGTACTTTATGCTCATTGTAATTATTAAGTTTTCAAGGCATACTATCAAACCTTAAAAAAAATCAAGTACTGACTAAAAAATATATTCCTATAGTTTTATGTAAAAATTATGTTAAAATCTGAAAAAAAATACTGATGAAAATGTATAATTTTAAGCAAAAAATGTTTAAAATCTGTACATTTATCTTTGTTTTGTAAGATAAAGTTGTTTAAAAAATAAAATAAAATAAAATAAATAAAAGAACTTCTGTGGGAATCACCAGCCCTGAATGCAAGTTATTTTAAAGAGCAATCCTCATAAAACACAGCATGAATACAGAATGGTAGATCAATGGACTAGAACTGAAAGCCCAGAAATGAACCCACACAGCTAGTTTCTCTTAATATTTGACAAAGGAGCTAAAACCATCCAAACTGATAAAACATAACATTTTCAAGATTTGGTGCTGGTTCAGCTGGCAGTCAGCATGTAGGAGAATGCAAATGGATCCATTCTGATTTTCCTATACAAAGCTCAATTCAAAGTGGATGAAGGAACTCCAAACAAATCCATATATATTCAAAATAATTGAAGACAAAGGGAGGAGGAAAACCAGGAACACATGAACACTTGGGAAATTTTCCTGAAAAGAACACCAATGGCTTATGCTCTAAGATGAAGAATCAACAAATGAGACCTCATAAAGTTCCAAAGCACTGTAAGGCAAAGGACACTGTCAATACTAAAAACGGCAACCAACAGATTTGGAAAATGTCATAACCAATTCTCCATCTGATAGAGTGCAAATATTCAATATATACAAAGAACTCAACAAATTAAACTCCAAAGAATCTAATAACCTTATTAAAAATGGGCAACTGAACTAACCAGAGTTCTCAACTAAGGAATATCAAATGTCTGAGAAGCACCTAAAATTTTCAACATTTTTAGTCATCAGGGAAGACAAAATCAAATCAATCCTGTGATTCTACCTCATACCAGTCAGAATGGCTAAGATCAAAAACTCAGGTGGCAGCAGATGCTGGCGAGGATATGGAGAAAGAACACTCCTCCATTGTTGGTGAAATTGCAAGCTGTTAAGACCACTCTGGAAATCAGTCTGGAAGTTCCTCAGAAAATTTGACATAATACTGAGGACCCAGGTATAACACTCCTGGGCATATACCCAAATGAAGTTCCAACATACAACAAGGACACATTTTCCACTATGTTTATAGCAGGCTTATTTATAATACCCAGTAAATGGAAAGAACTCAGTTGTCCTTCAACAGTAGTGTACAAATTTAAGTTCAATGAAAATAGCAAGAATTGTGCACATATCAGCAAAGATATGGGAAACAAGAATGGCTTAATCTATACTCGGCAAGAAAACTGTTTCCACCTTACGTTCTGTCATACATGTACTTTATGCTTGTGGTAACTAGTGGGATTTGAATGCATGCTATCAAACCTCTAAAAGAATTAAGTACTGACAAATGTATTCATATAGTGTTATTCCAAAATGCCTTTAAAAATCTATATATGTATCCCTCTTTTTAAAAAATAAAGTTGTAAGATAGAAAAAAAAAAGAATTCTCATTATAAAAGCCAAATCAAATCTATACCTCAAAGAGGAACAATTCTTCTAAGGAAAATTTTTAAATCCTAAATCTTTGTTAATAGTAGATCTGACCAGTCTTCAACTTTTGCTAATATCAAAGTTACTAGTGCTATTATTCAATGTAAAGTAAGATTATAAGAATATAGAAAAGTGGTTGATGGAGCTTTAAATATTTATGTTCCACAGAGACATTTTTATGTAACTGTATTTATTCTTTAAAATAAGAATATATAGAAGCTTAAGTGATAGGGGCAGGACAGAAGGTTCTATGTCTAAGAGTGCTTGCAACTCATTCAGAGGACTTGTGTTCAGATCCCAGTACCTACATATTACACAGTACCAATACCTATAACTTCTCACAGTATGGTATCAGATGGGCTATTCTGAGTTTCTTTCTTCCTAGCACACAAGTGCACATACAAATAATCAAACATATGATGAGGCAAATAAATAGATAAAAATTTAAGCAAGTAAAATTTTTAATTTTTCATGGTACTGATAGTTATGGAGAACGTTCGTGATGAGTCATTTATTTGAAAATGGCATACAATATTACATCCTAATTTTTCAGACATAGAGAAGGGATCTGAAAATAAATTAAATTTAGCCTAAAATTTGTTGAAAACTTCAGTTCAATAAGAAGATATATCATACAGTAAAGAGTAAATGAAGATATAAAAATGATTTCTGCAGTATAAAAATATAATGAAAAAAAGACATTAGTTTTCTAAATTATATATGTGACTAAATTAAGAACTCAGTGTTTATTTCCTATAGTTTACTCTGGTGATATTTTCATCCCAGGCTTTAATGAAAAACAAAACCAAAACATGTACCTCCCAGTGCTATTTACATAAAAGAATTTAGAGAATTGGATGTTTATCATGGAGACAAAAAGCAACTTAAACATAGGATTTTAGACAAGGGAAGCTTAAGAGTGCTGGGTAACAGAGGCAGGAGGCAGACTTTTAATATACTGTGTATGTCACTTCCAAGGACCACACAATTTATTTATTTATTGTACATTTATTTTTAAATTGGATGTTCTTTGCATTTACATTTCAGATGTTATCCACCTTTCCCCACCCCCATTCCATTTCCTCCCCCCTCCCATTGCCTCCATGAAGGTGCTTCCTCTCCCAACCTCCCTCTCCCACCTCAGCAGCTTGAACGTCCTCTACACTGGGAAAAGGAGCCTTTGCTGGGCCTAAGGCTTCTCCTCTCATCAACGCCAGAGAATGAGAGCTGCGTATGTACCTGGGGCCGTGGGTCTATCCATGTGAGCTCATTGGTTGGTATATTATTCCCTGAGAGCTGTGGTGGATTTGGTCAGCTAATAATTTTGTTTTTCCCATGGGACATAATTTATTTTATTTTATTGGAGACTGTTTTTCATCAAAGCTGTCTGCCCAAAACCTTGTAAGAAAGATAATGACTATTATTGCAAAATACTTTTGACATAAAGTAATATATATATATATATATATATATATATATATATTATTCTCAAACTAATTATTATAATTCATAATAGTATATATCTTAATAGTATATAGAAACAAAATATTTAATTTATTGGGAACAGTAGAGAATTATAAGTTGGAAAAGAAGTCAACAAGTAGTTAAAATATACAGAAACATAAAAAAGCATGAGGTTAAGATGATAGCTTCTGTTAACAATAATCACTTCGAAAGATTCAAGTTCTGGAGGCTATGTGTATCATCCACGTATTTATACTAAATATGAAGAGAATTGAAGAAGTTTTTGATCAGGAGGTGTTGCAGTGCACCTGGATTGACAAGTAAGAGGATCAGTAAATTAAGGCCACACCAATAAAGCTCCATAGTGATGTTTGTCTCTTCAGTCTCAAAAAAAAGAAAGAAAGAAAGAAAAGAAAAAGGAAAACAAAGATAAAGAGAGTTGATATGAACAGATTAGTGGCTCACCTTAGAATACAGGTATCATTGTGTAACACACACCTAAATACACACAAAAACATGATATTGCATGATGAAAAAATATAGAATATAATAATTAATTTGCATGTATTATATATCCGTGACAAGCATAAATTAATATATATATATATATGTATGAAAAAGAAGTGTATGCACATTTTATATAAACATTGTTATTAATGTTTTCCTTTCGGAGGTTCTTTCATTTTATCATATTTTATTGCAATCCCCATCAAAATTCCAAACCAGTTCTTCATTTTGTTGGAAAGAGCAATGTGCAATTTCATCTGGAATAACAAAAGACCTAGAATAGTGATATCTATCCTCAACAACAAGAAAACATCTGAGGGAAACACTATCCCTTACCTCAAGCTATATTACAAGGTAATTTCCAGAAAACTGCATGGTACTGGCACCGAAATAGGCATGTGGATCAATGGAATAGAATAGAAGATCCAGAAATGAGCCCTCATGTATATGGTCACCTAACTTTTGAAAAAGAAGCTGTAAACTTTCAAAGGAAAAAGGACAGCCTATTCAACAAATGGTGTTGGTCCAACTGGCACGCAGCATGCAGAAGAATGAAAACACACCCTTTCTTATCTCCTTGTACAAAGCTCAAGTGTAAGTGGCTCAAAGATCTCCACATTAAACCAGATACACTGAAACTATTAGATGAGAAAGTAGGGAAAGCCTTAGAACACATAGGCACAGGAGAAAATTTTCTGAATAAAACACCAATGGCTCAAGCTCTAAGCTCAAAGATTAACAAATGGGACTTAATGAAATTGCAAAGTTTTTGTAAGGCTAAGGACATTGTCAAGAAAACCAAACTGCAGCCAAGAGAATGGAAAAAGATCTTTACCAACTCCACACCAGAGAGAGGCCTAATATACAAGGTATACAAAGAACTCAAAAAGCTAGACACAAGAGAATCAAACAACCCTATTAAAAAATGGGGTACAGAGCTAAACAAAATGTTCTCAATTGAGGATTGTGGAATGTCTGAGAATCATCTAAGGAAGTGCTGGACATCCTTAGCCATCAGTTAAATGCAAATCAAAACAATCCTGAGATTCCACCTCACACCAGTCAGATTGGCCATGATCAAAAACTCAGATGACAGCAGATGCTGGCTAGGTTGCGGAGAAAGAGGAACACTTCTTCACTGTTGGTGGGGTTGTAAACTGATACAACCACTCTAGAAATCAGTCTGTCGATTCCTCAGAAAATTGGACATAGTACTACCTGAAGATCCAGTTATTCCACTTCTGGGCATATACCCCAGAGACACTCAAATATACAAGAAAGATACATGCACCACAATGTTCATAGCAGCTTTATTCATAATAGCCAGAAGCTGGAAAGAACCCAGATGTCCTTCAGTAGATGAATGGATGCAAAAATTGTGGTACATTTATACAATGGAGTACTACTCAGCTATTAGAAAAAATGACTTAACCAAATTCTTAAGAAAATGGTTGCATCTAGAGAATATCATCCTGAGTGAGATAACCCAGTCACAAAAGAACATACATAATATGCAGTCACTGATAGTGGGATGCTAAACCCAGAGCCTCGGACTTCCCCAGAAACAACTCACAGACTGTGTGCAGTTCAAAAAAAAAAAAAAAACAAAACAAAAACAACAAAAAAAAGACAACAAAATAAAACAAAACAAAACAAAACCAAAAAAAAAAAAAAAAAAAAAAAAAAAAAAAAAAAAAAAACATTATGCTCAATCCTTACACACCAAGAAAATGTTGACTAATTTTGGGTTACATCATGTTTACATGTACTTTTTGCTCATTGTAACTAGTAAGACGTTAATGCAGAGTATCAAACCTTTAAAAAAAAAAAGAAAAAAAAAGCCAAGCACTGACAAAAATGTATTTGTATACATTTATGGAAAAATGTTTAATTTTTTTTTCTTTTATCTTTGTTTTTTAAAATAAAGTTTAAAAAAAAAAAGATTTTGAGTATACTACCAAAGAGTCTTGAAAATACTAATAGTCCATGTTTCTTTCACCCCTGCCTCCCTAAAGTGAAGAAATTAAATAAACAGTAATAGACAATTTCTCTTCCAATCCTCTTGCAATCAAACTCTAGTGGCATCTCAGGACTCTTTTGTACCAATGTCCAGGGCCCCAGGAACAGAGGTGAAGGATAAGTCCATTTGTCCCCATTCAGCCATCTATGACCACCACTGAATCCTGCTTTACACAAAGGAACATTTCTTCTCTCCTTTCCTTGGCAAATATTTGTTGAGCATGTCTATTATATATTATGTCATGTTTCTAAGTCTGTTCGCCTGTACAACTGTGCTAATATCAACCAGAGTTTTTATTTTTGTGATTGTATTTTAATTATTTTATACTTTCATATTTATCATACCCACAAGTGTTATGTTATCATAGAAAATAAAGAAGCACTATAATTAATGTATCCCCTTAAGTTGTCTGCATGGAAAGTTTGATCTTTCCACTCAAGAAAATATTCAGAATAGAGAGAAAATGAAATGTTCCCTTAATGACATGGTTCAGCTGTTAAATCGACTGTTACCTGGACTCAGGGGATGGCCTTGTCATGCATCAATGGGAGGAGAGGCCCGTAGTCCTGTGAAGGCTCGATCCCCAGTGTAGGGGAATCCTAGGGCAGGTAGGCAGGAGGGAGTAGGTCGGTGGGTGTGCACCCTCATAGAGGCATGGAAAGGAGAGATAGAATAGTGGGTTCAGGAAAGGGGATAACATTTGAAATGTAAATTTAAAACATGTCCAATAAAAAGCCAAATAAAATTTAAAAATCTAAAAAAAATATAGAATATAATAATTAATTTGCATGTATTATATATCCATGACAATCATAAATATATATATATATATATATATATATATATATATATATACATATATATATGTAAAAGAGAAGTGTATACACATTTTATACTAACATTGTTATTAGTGTATTCCTTTAGGAGGTTATTTCATTTTATCTTATTTTATTGTATTTTTATTTTTGGATAGGCATTCACCATGTGATACTGGCTATAATGGAGCTCACTATATATCTGAGTGTCTTCAAAATCACAGCAATAGGCTGTCTCTGCCTCTTCAGTGTTGGGTTAATGACATTTACCACCACCGCAGCCTAATGACATTTAACACCACCGCAGCCTATTAATATTTTATTTCCTTGATGTGAAAATTAACATTATAAAATAATTAATACATTTATATGAAGAGATAAATAAATTTATATTTTCCTTATGTATATAAATATTTTGCCTACATGTAATTATGTATACCATGTGCATGCATGATACACACATTAGTAATAATAAGGCTTCAGTTCTCCTGTATCTGGAATTATGAATGATTATGGGCTACCGTGTGAGTGGTAGAACCTAATTCTATTTTAAATATATATACATAATTTATTATTATTATAATGATGATAATGATAATGATGATGATGATGAAGAAGCTGCTTTTAGATGAGTTCACTGGTCCTGAGGAATGAGATCAGGAAAGTCACCATAAGGATAGGGAGGGTGAGGGTGTTGAAAAAAAGAGAAAGAGAGACAGAGTTGAAAGAGTTATACTAGTACCCTAAATGGTTGAATTTCTCTCCAATCCAAAATTATAAGTGTCTTATCCATTTATAAACCATAATAGAATATATAATTTCCTCAAAGAATTTATATTTTTATGAGTCTAGTCTCAGACTACTACCTTATAATGAGAAGATAAGGCTGATTTCATGACAGGCTTCTAACTGGCAGTTAGGGAGACTAGACCTAAATCTCTGCTATTATGAATTGGGTAAGTCCAGGTCTCAGAAATAGTCCTGCCTCTTGGCCTGATGTAAGGACAATGTGTCAGTAGCAGTTTCCAGACTTTGTCAGCTTCTTCCTGCATAAGAGTTATTAGACCTCACAAGCAAGTTTCCAGCACCACACCCTTGGTAATGGAATGTCCATAGAGATGAGATGGACCCAACAGATTAACATAGAAATCACATACCACAGAATTCCCTAATGTGCTTTAAATTGGGTCTGCAAGCTCACTTGGTTGCCTATCTTGATAATGGGAGACCTTATTAAGCTGGACTTCTGCAGAATAATACACTCTTTGTATTTACATAGTACTTGAATCCTGGGCAAGTATAATAGAGTGAAGGGACAACATACACCCCCTTTTTTTCCATTTAAAAACCTGGCTTTATTTCAAAAAGAAGGCCGTAAGTACTCCAGGAACTGAACATAACTCATAGAAATTGTTGGCATTTTTTTTCTAGTCTCTGCCTCACAGTTACCTGGTGAGAAACAGGTACGCCTGACTCACTATAAAAGGACTGCTTTCCCCTTCCTCTCTCTCTTACTCTCTTGTTCTTGCTTTTTCCTCTTGCTCCTGGTCTCCCTCTCTCTATGTGCTCTAGGCTGTTCTTGAGTCTTATACTCCTCTTCTCATTCTCTCTCTCTCTCTCTCTCTCTCTCTCTCTCTCTCTCTCTCTCTCTCTCTCTCTCTCTGCCTTTCTCTGTCTCTACTCTCTCAACTTTCCTCCCCATCCCCTGGATAACCTCCATTCTATACTATACCATAGTGTGGTTGGTCCTTCAAGTGAAAGGGAGGCCTCAGCATGGGCCCCCAGAGGAATTCCCTTCCCTCACACATGGTGACCTACCCACCAACCATATTCCTTCTCTCCTTATCCTTTTTATAAAACACAACAAAACCTAGGCTATAAGACACCAACTCCAGAAACATAACCACAAAATTCAGAAATAAGGTCATAAAAAACCCTCCCAAAAAAAAACAGCCTGGGAACAACTACAAAAATGGGGAAATATCTTATCCTATAAATAAACATTTAGGACATAGATCCCTGACCACCTATGACCCTCTAACACCCAACAATAAATCTTTAGATTACCAAATCCATCTAGAGAGTTGGTCCAGTCCCACATATGTAGACCTGAGTGCTTATGTATCAGGTCACCATATTAAGAAAGAAAGAAAGAAAGAAAGAAAGAAAGAAAGAAAGAAAGAAAGAAAGAAAGAAAGAAAGATAGATAGAAAGAAGGAAAGAAAGAAAGAAAGAAAAAAAAAGAAAGGAAGAAAGGAAGGAAGGAAGGGAAAAAGGAAAGAAGAAATAAAGAAAGGAAGGATAGAAGGAAGGAAGGAAGAAAGGAAGGAAGAAAGGAAGGAAGAAAGAAAGGAAGGAAGGAAGGAAGATAGAAAGAAAGAAGGAAGGAAGGAAGGAAGAAAGAAAGGAAAAAAGGAAGGAAGATAGAAAGAAAGAAGGAAGGAAGGAAGGAAGAAAGGAAAAAGAAAGGAATGAAGGAAGGAAGGAAAAAAGAAAGAAAGAAAGAAAGATTGATTTTTATAAGCTGTTTGTTTCTACAGAATAAGTCCCTTTTGTCTTTGCATATTAGCTAAGTCTTGGTTCTTCAGTGGTTTTCCTACCCTTACAAAGGCAAGCTGCATGTGAAAGACCCCCCATAGAGGGAAGACCCTCAGTCAAGTCACCGTGGAACAACACGACCCCTCAAGAACTCATGACAGACCATCCTTGCTGCAATTACATGAGGTTATTTTTATTAACCAGTGCACTGGGGTTGAGACTCATATCCCATACAGGAGTAGAGGAGTCTAACCCTGAGTGGCTGGGAGATGGGGTTTTAAAGGAAACAAACCACAACAGGGGGGGGGGGGAGTATGTCATTGGAGAATACCAAAAATACCAGTGAAGAACTGTAAGGGAAATACCTTGTTTTCAAGATCGCCTATAAGGTGAAAATTACCAGTGAAGAATCACAAGGGGAACGTCCAGTTTCTCAAGATTCTTTATAAGGTGAAAATTACCAAACTCAAGGGGAACATCCAGTTTCTCAAAATTGTCTATGATGTGTTATTTAACTTTTATGTTTTTATGGTCAGTCAGTTTCTGAAACAGAGTCACCCTGACCTTAAGGCCATAAATTCTTTATGGTCAGCCAGTTCCTGCAACAGTCACTGAACCTGCTATCCTACATTTTTGGCTCTACTGCATCTGCTAGGTGTCTTCTACTTTAACTGTTAGAGGGTCAGGATTTATCCTGGTCTTTCACATGTATTCAATGTAAGTCATGAGAGGAAATAAATACCTTACTTTAAATAATCAGCAACTCTCCTCTTTACATTCTTAATTTTCCCTTTTACATTACTAGTTAAAAGACAAACATGAAAGACCCAAAGAAGCAGGAAAGCAATTGGTCCTGGAGTCTGAGAGAGCAAACTCAGTTTTCTATAATAAAGAGCAGACAGACAAATCTGGGGGTTAGGGGGAAATAGGGCAGAAAAGCAGATGAAGAACAACAGGATAGGGCAGGGAGGTAGGAAGGCAGAGAGAGCCATGAGGAGGAACTAGTTAAAGGTTAAGTGAGAGACTGCCCCAGGATAAAGTCAGACAGCCTTAGCAAGAATGCTTTCGAATGATATGTTTTGTAGAGTGTGGTATGATGTGGTGGGAGGCAGTGCCTGACTGACCCCTGAAGTACAAGCCATATGATGTCTATAGAATAGAGTTTACTCGGGGGATTAGGAAGGGGATGATGAGAAGAGAGCAGAGGTACAGAGAGGGAACAGAGAAGGACAGAGAGAAAAAGGAGAATAAGAAGATTGGTAAAGGAGAGAGAGGAAGAAAGGGGTCAGAGAGAACAGTCAAGGAGAAGAAATCATAGGGGTGGGAGGTGATGTCATGGTAACCTTCCTGCATTTTGGTTGATTTACAAAAGGAGAAACTAGAAAGAGATGACAGTGTAGCAGAAATAGGGTGATTGTGATTTCTGTTGCTTTCTTCTGACTTTGGGGGTATATGGGAAACCTAAGAAAATAGGAATGAGGCTGATGGTCAAGGCTTAGGAGAATTGGCTATTTCCTTGCTGTCCAGGGCCTATGGAACCATCTATAGAAAGGAAGAAGGTGCAGGTCCAGTAGAAGCAGCTGGGTCTTTAAGAGTAACCTGGAACATCTGTGGGTTTTTTCTGTCTTGGGTGTAGATTTTGAGTAAATGCCTGGACTTGGAAAGATGTTGAAATACACACACATGCACCTGCACACACAGAGGAAAAGCTATGATATTTGGGGCTGCTTGCTTCTACACTTGAGGCAGGAATTTGACAGGCCAGAACAAAGACGTAAATCAAGGAAGGAATCTGCCCTTAGAGGTGCTGGCAGCTTCTCATATACTATGGTAAGAGCTGATGGCTGTTTCTCTCAGAAAAATCTCTATTTCTGTGTTTATTGAGTTCAGCAGGTGACAAGGCGCTTCTTTCTTGAAATTACAGATAGAAAAAAATGGGAATATTGTTATATTTTATGTGATAAGATCAGATTTAGGGCAGGGTCTGTTAAGGTATTAGAGGCAGCAACATTTTTGCATTTCTGTGCAGGATTAGTAGAGGAATCCTACCCCCTTGAATAGCCAGCAAGGAGGAGCTTAGGCTACTGATTGACAGTTGTACTTAATCTATAAAAGTGTGGCTATGTCTCATCAGAAAAAAAATATATGCATGTGAGAAGAGGCCTAGGATTTCTCAGGAGCTAGAGAAAGAAACCATCTGGAGGAGAGAAAGAGATCTCACCAAAGGAAGAGGTTTTAAGATGAGTAATCAGCAGGAGAGCCCGTCATGACTGTGAACATATCTCTGTCCCCAAGATGACCAGAGAGGGACTGCAAGCTCAAGAGCCCTGCCTTGGAAACCCAGGCTGTTTAGGCTGACTGGTAGGAGGGTAGTTTATCAATTCCCCAGTGTTTGGATGAAGATATCTAGCAAGCTGATGGCCAGGAAATCCTTGCTGTCCATGGATAGGTGAACCTGCAAGTTTGTCATTCTGAATCATTGGAAAAGAGAATATGCAAGTTTGTAAATTTGAGTTATGGCACCAAATAATGTGAATTTTTTAAAGCAGTGATAGATTTCGTAGAGTGCAGAGTGTGTAAGCCAGACAGAAGTTCCCCTCCCCTGAGGTGCCAGCCATATGGTGGTTCTAGTATAAAACAGAGTTTGTTTGGAGCCATGGGAATTGGGTTGAGAAGAGAACAGAGGCAGAAAAAAAGCAGGAATTGAGAAAAGAGAGAGAGAGAGAGAGAGAGAGAGAGAGAGAGAGAGAGAGAGAGAGAGAGAGAGAAGAAAAATCTACTGGGAAATGTGTAGAGAGGCAGGGATGTGAAAAAAGAGAGAGCAGGTGAAATGGGTCAGAAAGAAGGGTGAGAAACAGAAACTGTGTAGAGAGAGTAACAATAGGCCTACCTGGTTATTCCTAGGTTAACTGTTGGACATAGCATAGAACAAATGCTGACTTCCTAACACCTAACAGTCTTGAAATATTGAATATTTATGGTAAAAAATATATAGATAATCACAAAATTAATAAAAGAAGTTGTTGCCAAAGCAGTGTTTTGTCAGATCTAATATCCTCAACAATATCTCTGTCTTAATAATATAGATTATTTTAGATGACATATAGAATTATTTAAAATATGTTGGTTGTATGTTACTATCCACTATTTCTTCATAGTTCAGCCAAATATATAACAGCTGGTAAAAGCCCCTAACTGAGAAAACCACATTGCACTAAAACATATGTATCTATTACTATACAGTGCAGTCTAAATATTTCTGAATATTTGATAACCCACTATTAACTCATTCACAATGTTTCAGATAAAGCTAAAGTATCCCTAATTTTACATCACAGTACATTATTGAAAGAAATTTAAAATATGTCCAAGTAAAAACTTATTTAGTGAAGACAAATATTTGTCTCATCAGCACAACATATTTAATATTTTGAAATTAAAAATATAACTTGGTAAATAGAAATCACACAATGAGTCAGAGTTTTAACACTAAAATTTACTTAGGCAAACTCACATGATGAATCTGTTTTATTATATTCTCACTGTTAAAGTCTTTCATGTTACTCATAAACAAAAGAACACCATGCTGGTATAATTTGACTCATTATTACAAACATGTGTAATGCTATTTTTCATATCAAACATTAAAAACAAAACTATATATGTATGCAGCCCATTTATATTATGTTTTATTTTTATAGTATAGAATTTAAACTAAAACAAAGTAGGACCTAGTCTATAGAAATTCTTTTTCATGTAGGTGTGCAGTTGACATGTGGTCATAGATAAGTCCCTACCTTTATTTCATTGCATATGATTTAGGCCTAAAATCACAGATTTCAATCTTATTTTGGGGTAGGTATCTGGGAACTCCTAAAACAAATAACTTAACGTGCATTTTCTAAGATTTGCTCTGTATTACAGGTCATATAAATAAATGCTACAGAGCTGGGACCTGAATCTATCATAATTCCATGTTTTTTCATGTTAACATCTACATTTTTATTAAAAAAATCAAAAATATTGTAGCTCATATCCTGCCCTCCAGATTATTTCCTTTATGTTGAAAGAGGCATACACTAGATGTGTAGGACTGTCAATAAAAATGAACCATCCTGAGTCGTTTCTGACTTTACTGGGAAACATCAGTTCCAATTCTTTTTATCACATTTTTCAATAAAAACTAGACTAGTCTTGTTAGCATTGCCTCTAGGCTCCACTCAACAGTTACCTAGCAACAGCCAGGTACTGGCCTGGGTCACATATAAAAGGAATATTTAGGCTCCCTCTCCACTCTCTTTTTCTTTCATATTCTTTCTTTACTTTCTTCCCCAGTCCTCCTTCCCTACTCTCTTCCCCAGACCCACTTTCCATGTCCCAAAGAAACTTTCTTTTATAGTAGACCTGTCATATGACTGATCCCTGGAGCATGAGTAGCTTAGCAAGGGCCTGGCACTCCTGCTGCACAATACTGTACTTTATAAAAATTACCAAGTCTATTTTATTGCTCTTTGGTAAATATGAGTCATTTTAGACTTATAATATCTGAAAAAATAAGTCCTAGTTTTTATTAAAATTAAAACTATCTTCTATTTCTATTAAAATTAAAATTATATCTACTTTTTAGCATCAGAGGATAGTCTTGTTTATTACCATCTTCATCACAGTAGCTGTGACTAATTGAAGACATTCCCAAGAATGAAATTTAAGCTGGTTTTCTTTCTTTGAGAAATAGCTGGTTGGGGAGGGTCATCAAACCTTCACATGAGAGCACCTTAGGCACTCTGTGGTACAACTTCCTTCCAAGTAAATGTAATTCTACAAGTTTAATGTGTATTTGTGATCGACAATTCTATCAACGCAGCTGTAGAAAAACCATTATCCATGCTGGAGGAGGCAATACTTTCTGGTTGTTTGATGCTTCAGGATCTCGACATTCCTATAATTTACTCTTGGCCAGAGTCCTGTAAGATCAATAAACACATTGGTTCCCCAAATTGCTCTGTGCTTTAGTCTCTAAAGAGTGAGTAATTATTTGTTTAAATAGCCTCAGGAGACTTACACAATCTTTGTAGTGCAATAAAGCACTATGACACAATTTTATTTGTCCAGTATTTTCTTTAAAACAATATAATCTAGTTCTATATCATTGTCAATACCCAAACAATTTAGTTTTTTTTTTTTTTGTGCTATAAAACTACTTAGCCCTCATGTATCATCAAACACTTGAGTATTTGACCACCAAGCCTCAGCTCATACTGCATTGCTAATGAATGGCTTTTGTTTAAAGTATTGAACATATTTGTATTCTCAAATTTATTTTAAATTCTCTAGGACATAGCATAATAGTTTGTACTGTGGAAAATCATTAAAAAGATGATTCTAAATTTTATGTCCTCGGGGTTCAGAAAAAAAGGAGTCATAAAAATGGTAAGAGCAAAAAGGGATGATGAACACTAAGGAAACAGTACACTCTAAACAAACAAACAAACAAAACCTAGGCACATATACACACACAGAAAGAGTTTCAGTACTTACAGGGCTTGTTTAGGTATCAATGAGGTCCTAGAACTGGAAAGCAGATAAGTGACTCCATCACTAATCCAGAAGTTATCTCCATCTGGTAGCCACATACAAATGAATTCTTTTTTCCTCTATGGAGAGTTAATTTGTATATAAACTGCTCTTAAAAGGCAGGCTCCATGCATACCCATAGATGGCCAATAAATATGAGCTCAGTGACATCCTCAGAGGTTTGTTGCCTTACAATGCTTTTTCAGGTTCTATTTCTCCCATATAAATATATAGACTTCTTTGTCTTTTCAGGTGTTTGTCTCTACATCTGCATGCATTTCTTGAGATTTTGCTTGGATCTTTCATGTGTTTGTTTGTTTAATTATTTTGTTCTATTATGCACTATATTTTATTTTATCTAATTTTATTTGATAGTTATTATTGATATTAGAAACCTGTTTATCTGAGAGGGAAGGGAGAGATGTAGGGAGGGAGGGAGGGAAAAACGGAGGGAGGGAGAGAGGGGGAGAGAGAGAGAGAGAGAGAGAGAGAGAGAGAGAGAGAGAGAGAGAGAGAGAGAGAGAGAGAATGTGGATTGGAGTGGATGAGGAAACAGATCATGATATGCCAAGGCTAGGTTGATATTTATAGAAAACCTCCCCTTCTCAGAGGAGAAAGGTAGAGGAAGTAGATATGGGGGAGGTAAGAAGGAGGGCTTGGTAGACTGGAGGAAGGAAAAGTAGATATGGGGAGGTGAGAAATAAGGCTGGATGAATCAGAGGGAGGAGAAACTGTGAACTAGATATAAAGTTAATAATAAATAAATGAATAAATGAATAAATAAATAAATAAATATAAAAATAATTTTAGTTCAATTTTTATAGATATTTTATGTTACTTGAAATTGCTCAGATTCTTAGTTTGAATTATATTTAGTAAAGTTCTTCCATAAGAATTCTGACACTTAAATAACCTGTGGTAGATATTTAATCTACCAGGGTATTTTCTAGAAAGAAATAATTAAATCATTTTTGAGAAATCTGTAATAATTTGTGTCAGAGTTTTTAACCAAGAATTGCTAATTTCTACACCAATATCTGCTTAGAGGGGAAAAAGAATGAACAATGCATATGCTTAGCCATAGTCACTTTAGACAAGCAAAGATTTAGGCTTTTATTACTTTTATTTTTTTTATGAGAAATCCTAGCATCCCAAGGTTATCTAACTGTAGAGGCATTATGCCTACTAAATATTCATCAGCAAAAATTAATTTGAGCTCAAGACATTACTCTTTGATTTTAAATGACTAATGTATTAATTCAGGAATATAAGGTGATATTTTTGTAGATATTTGACTTTTATGAGTCCCAGTCAAGATGTTTTTGTAGAGATCACACCCAAAATATACCAGATCCCTGTGTCTTCCAATGGCCATATCACAAGGTCTCAGGCTATGCACAGTTAATAAGACTATAAAATGTATAAGCTTGCCAAATCGATATCACATGCCTTATAGACAACTAAAATTTGTCTTCAGTGTATGATCTTCTCATTGATAAATGGATATAACTCAGACACCAATGTTTCCTCCACATCAACAATTGTCTTCGACTTTTCTACTTATTTATACTTACTGTATTGCCCTTCCTAGCACACTTTTTGATAGTGGGTAGTAGGTTTTAGTCTTGAAGCTTCCCTTTGTATTTATTTGCACAAGCACTTAGATTAAAATTGCCTTTTGCTTTTAAAATTACTTTTTTAAATTTCATTCTTTCTTCTGATTTTATTGAATATATTTTATTTATATTTCAAATGTTATCTCCTTTCCTGAATACCACTCCACATGCCCTAATCCTTCACCCCTCCCAATGCTTCTATGAGAATCTTCACCCACCCAACTATGCCCTCCTGCCTCTCTACCCAGCCATTACCCTACACTGCAGCATCAAGCCTAGGAAAGACGAAGGGTTTCTCTTCCCATTGATGCCCAACAATGCCATTCTCTGTTACATGTCCAGCTGGAGCTAAAGGTCCATCCATGTGTACACTTTGGATAGTGGTTTAATCTCTGGGAGCTCTGGTTGGCTGGTGGTGTTGTTCTTATAGGGTTGCAGACACCTTCAACTCTTTCAATTCTTCCTATAGCTCCTTGATTAAGGACTCTGTTCTCAGTTCTATGGTTGGCTGAGAGCACCGTGTCCGTATTTGTTATGTGCTGACAGAGCCTCTCAAGAGACAAATATATCAGGCTCCTGTCAGCATGTACTTCTGGGCTTCATCAATACTGTTTGGGTTTGGTGGCTTAATATGAAATGGATCCCCAGGTGGGGAAGTCTCCGGATGCCCTTTACTTCAGTTTCTGCTTCAAGCTATGTCTTCACATTTCCTTTTTGAGAATATTATTGTTCCTTCTTCTAAGACTGATGGAAGGATCCACACTTTTGTCATCATACATCTTGAATTTCATGTGGTCTGTGATTTGTATATTTGGTATTCCAAATTTTTAGGCTAATATACACTTATCAGTGAGTGCATACCAAAGCTAAATTTTTGTGATTGGGATATATCACTCAGGATAATATTTTCTAGATACATTTATTTGCCTAAGAATTTATTGACTCATTATTTTTAATAGCTGAGTATTGCTGTTACTATGTTTAGGCATGGGCCTTGAAATTCTGATCTTTTCAAGACTTTTAACATGAAGAGGTGTTGAATTTTGTCAAATGCTTTTTTTTTAGCATTTAGAAAGATGATCATGTGGGGTTTTTTCCTTTGAGTTTGTTTATATAGAGGATTATGTTGATGGATTTCTTTATATTGTAACTTACCTGCTTCGCAGCCATGAAGTTTACTTGATCATGTTAATTGATTGTTTTGATGTGTTCTTGGAACTGGTTTGAGAGAATTTTCTTGAATATTTTTGCTTAGATGCTCATGAGGGAAATTGGTCTGAATGTTCTCCATGTAGGGTGTTATGGGACTATTTAGAAAGCTTATCTGGTTCTGATTTAACTTTAGTGGCTGGTATCTATCTAGAAAATTGTCCATTTCCTCTAGATTTTCCAGTTTTGTTGATTATAGGCTTTTGTAGTAGGATGTGATGATTTCTTAAATTTCAGAAGTTTCTGTTGTTATGCCTCCCGTGTCATTTCTGATTTTGTTATGTTGGATACTCCCTCTGTTCCCTCTTGCTAGTCTTTCTAAGAGTTTATCAATCTTGTTAATTTTCTCAAAGAACCAGTTTTTGATTTTGTTGATTCTTTGTATAATTCTTTTTTGTTTCTTCTTGGTTTACTTTAGCTCTGAATTCAAATCTTTCCTGCTCTCAATTCCTCTTGATTATATCTGCTTCTTTTCATTCTAGAGGTTTCAGGTCTGCTGTTAAGCTACTAGTGTATGCTCTTTCCAGATTCCTTTTCGAGGAGGCACTCAGAGCTAGGATTTTTTTTTTTTTTTTTTTTTTTTTTTTTTTGGTACAGCTTTCATTGCCTCCCATACGTTTGGGTAAGTTGTGCCTTTATTTCTGTTAAATTCTAAAAAAAAAAAAAAAAAAAAAAAAAAAAAAAAAAAAAAAAAAAAAAAAAAACTTAATTTCTTTTTTTTATTTTGTACTTGACCATGCTAGTATTAAGTAAATCATTGTTCAGCTTCCATGCGAATAATGGCTTTTTGTTGTATTTGCTGCAGTCTTACTCCATGGTGATCTGATAGGATTTCATGTGAGTATTTTTATTTTCTTATATTTATTGAGGCTTGTTTCGTGACCAACTATATGATAAATTTTGGAGAAAGTACCATAAGGTACTGAGAAAGATGTATATTCTTTTGTTTTAGGATGAAATGTTCTATAGATGTCTGCTGAATCCATTTGTTTCAAAACTTTTGTTCGTTTAACTGTTTCTCTGTTCAGTTTCTGCTTCCAATATTTGTCCACTGATGAAAGTGGGTTGTTGAAGTCTACCACTATTATTGTGTGAGGTATAATACTTGATTCAAGCTTTAGTAGGGTGTTGTTTATGAATGTGGGTGCCCTTGTCTTCGGAGCTTAGATCATAAGAATTTAGAGTCCTTCTTGATAGTTTTTTTTTTTTTTTTCTGGGATGAGTAAAATGTTTTCTTCCTCATCTTTGTGGATAACTTTTGGCTGAAAAGCTACTTTATTTGATATTAGAATGTCTACTCCAGTTTGTTTCTTGGTAGCATTTGCTTGTGATTTTTTTCCCAGCTTTTCACTCTGAGGTAGTGTTCCTCTTGGTTGATGAAATGAGTTTTCTGTATGCAGCAAAATGCTGGATTTTGTTTTCTTATCCAGTCTGATAGGCTATGTCTTTTTATTGGGAAATTGAGTCTATTGATGTTAAGAGATATTAAGGTATAGTGATAGTTGTTTTCTGTTATTTTTGTTGGTAGAAATAAAATTATATTTTTGTGCTTTTCTTCTTTTGGTTTCACTACAAGAATATTATTTTCTTGCTTTTCTTAGGGTGTAGTTTCCCTTCCTATGTTAGAGTTTTCTACCTATTTTTCTTTGTAGGCCTGGGTTTGTGGACAGATATTATCTAGATTTGGTTTTATCCTAGGTTATCTTGGTTTCTTTGTCAATGATATTTGAGAGTTTGCTGGATATAATAATGTGGACTTGCATTTGTGTTCTCAAAGGGTTTGTATGATGTCTGTTCAGGATCTTATAGCTTTCATAGTCTCTGTTGAGAACTCTGGTGTAATTCTGACCAGTCTGCCTTTATATGTTACTGGCTCTTGTTCCCTTACTGCTTTTAGTATTCTTTGTTTTGAACATTCAGTGTTTTGACCATTGTGTGTTTATGTTCTGGTCCAACCTATTTGGAGTTCTGTAGGCTTCTTGTTTGTTCATGGTCATCTCATTCTTAAAGGTAGGGAAGATTTCTTCTATGGTTTTGTAGAAAATATTCAGTGGGCTTTTTATTTGGGAGTCTCCCCACTATTTTGTACCTATTATTCTCAGGTTTGATCCTCTCATTGTGTCCTAGATATTCTGGATGTTTTGGTGTAGGAGCTTTTTGATTTTTGCATCGTCTTTGTTGTTTAAGTTTCCTTTGTTATCTCTGCCCCTTAGATCCTCTCTTTCATCTCTGGTATTCTGTTGGTGATGCTTGCATCTATGATTCCTGATCTCTTTTCTCAGTTTTCTATCTTTAAGGCTGTCTCCCTTTGTGTTTTTTTTTTTTTGTTCTATTATCTCTATTTCTGTTTTTAGATCATGGAATATTTTGTTTAATTTCTTCACCTGTTTGCTCATCTTTTTCTGCAATTTTCTAAGTGTTTCTAAATTTTAACATGTTTTGTCTTATATTTCTTTAAGGTAGTTACTTTTGGCCTTCTTAATGTCCTCTAACAGAATCATGAGTTGTGGTTTAAAATCAGAATCTTGCTTTGCTGGTGTGTTGGGGTATCTAGAAATTGCTGTGGAGGGCAACTGGGTGGGTTTGTTTCAGTTTCTTAGGTTATTGGACTTACCTCTGCTTATCTCTGGTGTTAACTGGTCTTGCTGATTCTAACAGTGGCTTGAAACTCCTGTAAGCCTGTGTTTCAGCACTATTAAGGCACCAGTTCTCTCCCAAAATAGTTTAGGTCGAGATAGCTGTGGTACAACATGCAGTCCAAAACCAGAAGGACTCTGTCCCAGAGTGCCCCTCTGTTCTTTTGTCCTAAAGACTCCAGGCAGGTTCCTCTTGGGACAGGAATTTGAGCAAGGGTGGTGGGTCTCTTGTGTTCTCAGGTATAGCAATATTTCCACTGAAACAGTTCTCTTTCAGCTGGGTCTGGGTATAAAGAGCTATAGCACAGAGTTAGCCCTGAGTGCAGGTGGAAACACAAAGCCCTTTCTAAAAATATTTATTTTAAAATATTTTCAAATATTACACATTGACCATATTCTATCTTCTTTCCAGTTGTTCTCAACTCATGCTTATACACTAACCCTATAAATCTTATTTTCTTTTTCACTCAAAAGCAAAGAAACAAACAAAAATCACAACATTCCAAAAACCAAACAACACACACACCACTATAGCAAAACACACACATACACTCACACACAAAACAAGAAGAAGACAAAATCATTTTGTTTGTTTTGTGATGGCAAACTGTTGAGAGCCATTTGTGCTGCACCCAAACATGGCGCCAGCTTCCCGCCAATGACTCAGCAAATAGTACTGTTGCCCAGCCCATGAGACATAGTGCACATGTGCCACAGAGTCACAGTCTGCTCTCAGGGTATGCTAATGAGTTACTAGAGGGCACACCAATCAGGTAGCAACAGGAGTCTCCTGGGAATATATAAGCAGTGCATTTTCCTTCCACGTGGTCCCCTGCTCAGAGTGCTGTACAATAAAGGTAGTTCGGAGAAGAATCCTGTTGTTGCACGCCATTTTTGCCGGCAGGACATTGAGTGCACGACAAATGGTGCCGAAAATCCCAGGAAGCCCTAAAATAACGCCAGCACCAGGGGGGATCTTCAGTTAGCTGAAGTAGATTCAGAACTCTGAAAAGGTAAATAGGTACAATCCAGGAGACATGTTCCTCTTTGGATTTTACGGGGCGCCAAGAGAGCATGCCAAAAACAGAGGCATGTCCCTTCTAGGATTTTCTCTGGCAGTAGAAGGATTATTATTTGCATTTGTGGTAACTTTTGTAACAATACTGTTGTGGAAGTTAGCTAGACAAAAAGTTATCAGGCAGCACCAAGAGGGCAGGTCAGAAACAGAGCTGAATGAAATAGGGAGCGCTCAAGAAACAAAAAGTAAAACAGGTAGGCTCCTAGAGACATGTTCAAAACAAGTCAGAAATGGAATGAATTTGAAAATGAAAGTGAAAGAAAACTGTAAGGCAGAAAGACTACTGGGAGAGCCCAGGAAAAGAGAGAGGAGAAGAAACAAAGTACAAGTTTCCCGGAGAGGATACTTTGTATCTGCTAAAAGAGCAAAAAGCTTTAGAGCTGGCAGAAGAGTAGTTAGAGAATGAATTGTTTGAGTCTGAGGTGGAAGATTTAGAGGAGGAAGATTTAGAGGAGGAGGCAGCAGAATTTGAGGCAGAGCGGTTTCAGCCAGGGCAGAGGACTTCTATAGCAAAACCAGAAGCTCTTTAAGCAGCCGCCGTCTCTGCTCTTCTGCTTCATCCAGAGAGGAAGTTCGAGTTCTTTTGTTCACTAGAGACACGCCATGCCCTCAGGCAAATGTTTCCCAAATTCGAGAATGATCACCGCCTCGAGCATAAGCAAGTTAAAGGGTTGGCAAAGTCAGTTCAAACTTATAGAGTCACTGCTAATTATACAAAAAACCTGGATAGGCTGATGCCACCTGGATTGCAGGTCACTGGCCTATTTCCCAGCCAAAGGGTAATTTGCCTATTCCATCCCAACCTAAGTGGTCACCCTTCTATACAAGAAGAAGAGATTCAGCTCTGACTCCTTAGACTGGCTGTCAATCTCGGGGAGTACGTTGGGCAGTTAAGGGCCTCTTTACCTTTTCTCCTAATATAAAAACTGTTTATAATAATACCTTAGAAAATTGATCTGGTTCAAAAACAGATAGATATATTGTGGCAGGTTGCCCAGCTGGCTGCCAATGGAAGTTCTCAGAATTATGTGTGATAAAAATTTTATTAAAGCTGCAAATTATTCTAAACAATTATCTCAGTATCTTGTACATGTGTCCATTGATACCTGTTCAAGAGTCATTTTTGCTTCTCCTTTATCGGGAGAAAAGGCTTCTTATGTTATTACTCATTGTCTTGAAGCGTGGAGTGCATGGGGCATACCTAAAGTGTTAAAAACAGATAATGGTCCTGCCTATACTTCAGCAAAATTCAAGCAATTTTGCCATCACATGGGAGTTTCACTCCTGATAGGATTGCCTTATAATCCTCAGGGTCAAGGCATCATTGAACGTGCTCATTGCACCCTAAAGGTTTATTTAAACAATCAAAAAGGGGGAATTGAAGAGGTGCCCCCTACACCCAAAATGACCATTTCTACTATACTTCTTACCTTAATTTTTTTTTAAATTTGGATGCTCATGGCCATTCAGCTGCTGAGCACCATGGACAATGGCCCGTTCCATATAAAGAGTTAGTAAAATGGAAAGAAGTCCTCACTGGTAATTGGAAAGGCCAGGATCCGATTTTAATATGATCCAGAGGAGCTATTTGTGTTTTTCCACAGGGAGAAGAAAGCCAAATTTAGATCCCAGAACGTCTAACAGGCCGAGTGTCGGTCTTTCCAAAACCTATGCCCATTTGCCTTAATGCAAAACTATTTTCTCCTTTGTTTGACACCATTAAAACCTTTGATGTACTTGCCCTTAGACAGGGAGATAGCAGGGTTAGGGGATTATAGAACTCTTGCCTTATCAAGTAATTTTTGGCAGGATTTTGTACGGAGAGACTGTGTTTCTGCTCTGGATGGTGTGCAAACTCCGTACTCGAAAACAATATGACAAAGTGGTCATAGCGCAAGCTCTTGCTGCACTCAAAATGGGCACATCTCCCTCTGTTTGGCTTACTATGTTTAAGGAAAAGTGTTTGTTCTGTGTTTGGATAGCCCTTGCACCCTGAGCCTTCGAGGCATTGCACCAGGAATGGGTATCCTACACATAGGCAGCCTTTGTCCCCTGCAGGGCTCATTCCCATTGCACCCAGGAAGGTGCCTTACCCAAAATTATAAGATATGCTTTAGGAAAAGTGTTGGGTCTGTGTCTGGATAGCCCTTGCACCTTGATTCTTTGAGGCATTGCACCAGGAAGGGGTATCCTACACGTAGGCAGCCTTTGCACCTTGCAGGGCTTGTTCCCATTGCAAGCAGGAAGGTGCCTTACCCAAAATTATTGCTGATCATGGTCTCGAACCCTAAAGGTCCAACAGGAGCCTGATGGTTGATCGGCCATGTTTTATGTTTTATTTAAGAGAGAAGGGGGAGATGTTGAGAGCTGTTTGTGCCGGACCTAAACATGGCCCTTGCTTCCCGCCAATGACTCAGCAAACAGAGCTGTTCCCCAGCCCAAGAGACATAGTGCACATGTGCCACAGAGTCACAGTCCACTCTCAGGGCATGCTAATGTGTTACTGGAGAGTGCACCATTCAGGTAGCAACATGAGTCTCCTGGGCATATATAAGCAGTGCATTTTCCTTCCACATGGTCCCCTGCTCAGAGTGCTGTACAATAAAGGTATTTCACAGAAGAATCCTGTTTTTGCACGCCTTTCCTGCCAGCTGGAAATGGGGCACGCGACAGCCAACTATTACTGGGCATGAGAGTTGCCCTGAAATGTAGTTTATATGCTAAGTTCTACTCCCTTGGTAGAAAAAATAAGTTTTACTTTCTGAACAAGTATGATTTGCAATTAGTATGATTTGTTGTTGTTTTTAGTAGTAGAATTTTGTGCTTTGCTTCTGCTGCTCAGTCTAGGTTTGTCTGGTTTGTACCTGTTCATGTCTTGAGCATGCTGCACAGTCTCTATGATTTCATTTGTGGCATCAGTCTTCTTGTGTCTGCTATATGCTTTCTCCACAGAGTAATCCATGATTTATGACTCTTATTACATTTTCAACTGCTTTTCTGCATACACCCTTGCAGTTGGTTGTAGGATGATAAAGACATTTTATTTAGTGATCCCATGTATTCAACTTCACCATGTCCATCGATGGTTTTTGGTTAGCATCTACTGGATGAAGTTTCAGGGATAAATGTTAAATAATGTACTAATGAATGGGTACAGCAATAGATCATTAGAAGTCATTTTATTTCTTTTCCTTCATAAAATGAAAGGCTTACAACTTATTTAATCTCGGGTTCTTGGCCATATCGACAGTGCCAGGAATAAAATTTGTCTCCCAAAGAAGATCTTAATTTAATTTTAAAAAGGGATAGGCTAGACCCATAGCATTGTGTCACTATGCACTTGTGCATTTTATATATTTTGAGGATTCTATTTTCTAGTCAGTCTATTTGCTTTATTTCTTCAACTCCTCCTCCTTTTCTTCGTCTTCTTGTACCTTTATAGACAAAAAAAAAAAATCTTTTTCTTTAAATTGGGAATCTTTTCTTTTGCATCTAATTTGAAAATATTTTTGTTCCTTTGGCTTCTGTTTCTTTTTCTTCCTCCATCCTATTATTTGTTGGATTGGTCTTTTTCACAGTGGCCCAGATTTGGTGCCTGTATTATTAGAATTAACATTATTTTTTGATGGAGGTTTCTATTTTTCTGTCTTGTTTCGAGCACCTGAGATTATATTTTCTATATCTACCACCTCTGATAGCCCCTACCCCTGATACACACACACACACACACACACACACACACACACACACACACAAACACACACACAGAGAGAGAGAGAGAGAGAGAGAGAGAGAGAGAGAGAGAGAGAGAGAGAGAGAGGGAGAGGGAGAGGGAGAGAGAGAGAGAGAGAGAGAGAGAGAGAGAGAGAGAGAGAGAAAGAGAATATCTTTAACTTGTTAATCTCTTATTTTTATTTATTATTTATTTTTTGCCATTTTACTTCTTTTTTAAATTCACTCTCGTACTTGACTTGGTTTTGTTTGTTTCTTGGTTTTGGTTTCTTTCTTTTTCCTAATTGTGCTGTGGTTCAACCCTAGCACACATCTATAATCTAAAAGTATTCCGTTTATTGTAAATAGGATATTAAAAGTTAGCCATAGGTCAAATGGCAGAGCAAGCAATCAGCAATCAGTTCTCAAGGAGTGAACATAGGTAAAAACATAAAGAGGGAGATCAAGTTCGGAGGACAGACAAACTTACAGGAAGTAGAAAGGAGAAGAGGTTTCTGGGGCATGGGGAAGAAGATTTTTTTTTTTCTTTTTTTCATTTTTAATTTGGGATATCTGCAGCAAAAAGTCAGCTGGGTGCTTCATCTACCTCTCTAAGCTGGCAGTCTTTCATCCCACCATCTAGATCCCTTAGTCTTGATTGGTAAAATTGAAAGGCTACTATTTTGTTAATGAAAAACAATTTAGAGATTTCTATCAGAGGTAGGTATGGAGACAATAGTAGTCATCCTCTGTATCCAGGCAGGACATCCAGCAGAGAAAGTGGGGCATAAACTCACCCACAAAACCTTCAACCCAAAATTTGTCTTCTCTACAATTATGCAGGCATAAAGGTGAGGCAGAGACTGAGGGAACAGCTGACCAATGACTGGACAAACTTGAGACTCATTCCATGTGAGAGAACAGTATTAATGAATCTATGCTATGCTTACAGACAAGAACTCATATAACTATCACCTGAGAAAATTTATCCAGCAGTTGATGAAAACAGATGCTGAGGACCACAGACAAATATCAGGTCAAGCTCTGGGAGTCTTGTGTAAGGGTGAAAGATAGAATTGGGGGTCGAGGATACCAAAAAAAGACCTACAGAGTCAATTAATTGGGCCTATAGGGCTAGCAGTACTGAGCCACCAACCAAAAAAACACTCAGGACCTAGATTTAGGTACCATACATATTTATAGCAGATGTGCAGTTTGGTCTTCATATGGGTCAACTAACAATTGGAGTAGGGGCTGTATCTGACTCTCTGGCCCATAATTGGATCACTTTTCTCTAATTGGACTATCTGGTTAGGCCTCAGTGGGAGAGGGTATGCTTAGTCCTACTGGGACTGAATATCACAGGCCTGTGTGGTACCCAAGTAGGTCTGAGGAGAAGGGGAAGGTTTAATGGGAAGATGGATTCATATGAGTAGAACAAGGAAGAGAGGTGGAAGAGGGATTTCAATCAGGATGTAAGAGGAATAAATAAATAAATAAACAAAAACCTCAATGATTTCTTAATGAATGATGTGTAGCAATCACAGTTTCTGTACTTATATTTGTTCATCAAAATTTCTCCTCAAAATAGCTACAAAATCCTTGAGTCCTTATAATATATGCATCATAGTGTACCTTATATTATTTTCATATTTTTCTTTAACTCTTTTATTCTGATATTTTACATAAAATGTATGTTCTAATTACTACTAGTATTGTTAAGGAAAACCCTTATTATAAAAAGAATAAACAGTCACATAATGGCACAAAGTTCACATAATTCTCTGATATTTTTTTTATTTGCACTTTCATGTACAAAAGAATCTGAAAAGGATAACTCAATATGCTAGAGTGGTGCCTTAGCAGTTAAGAGCTCTTGCCAAGAATTCAGGTTTGGGTCCCAGAATACAGCTCAGGAAGCTGGACCTTCAACTACCTTCAACTCCAGTTCCAGTGGAATATAAGCCTCTTATGGTCTCCACTGACACGTATATGCATGTGGTATAAAAATTCTCCCCCCCCCCTCTCTCTCTCTCTCTCTCTCTCTCTCTCTCTCTCTCTCTCCCTCTCCTCTCCCTCTCCCTCTCCCTCTCCCTCTCCCTCTCCCTCTCCCTCTCCCTCTCCCTCTCCCTCTCCCTCTCCCTCTCCCTCTCTCCCTCTCCCTCCCTCCTCTCTCTCTCTCTCTCTCTCTCTCTCTCTCTCTCTCTCTCTCTCTCTCTCTCTCTGTGTGTGTGTGTGTGTCTTATTGAGCATGTGTTTGTGTGTGTGCATGTGTGTGTGTGTGTGTGTGTGTGTGAATGTGTGTGAAATTATACTTCAAAGCCAAGTAGAAAAATATTTTCTTTAAGTGTGCAGGCTTTTTATATTCTGAAGATTGTTCTGCAGTTGTCCTTATATAGTGCTATTAATTCTAGTTGAAGGGTTTGCTAGAATTACTTTATGTAGTAAGTTCAAATGCTGTGTAAGTAAAATTCATTTTCACATGTTTAGAGATAGAAAACATTGAAAATAATAAGTTATATGTCAGCTAAGATGTAAATATTATTGTATTTAAGTACTTGAAAGTATTGTTAGGGATAAATTAGCCATAGCCATCAATACCTTTGCTTTTTATTGACCACTATTTTTGTTATGTTATCTTGACAACCCTTTGTTTATGGCATCCACTAACCCTACCCATCGTTCTCTCCTTCCCATTCTTTCATTTTGTCACCTCTCTCACTAGTATTATAGCTGTGTGACATTGGTCTTATTTACAGTAGCTCATTGGCCAATGACCTTATTTAACTTTTGTAAAGCTTATAAAAATGCATACTCAGTAAAGGTTTCCTACAAGCCTGTACCTGGAAACCAGGATATTGTGAGAGAAAAATTCAGTCACACTAATTTGGCAAAATTTAATTTATGGGTGCTTAAACAACATAGCTGCCTAGTGGGGAAAGGTAACCTAGTTGGTCTTTGCTTGTTTATTGCCTTTCATACATTTCTAGGAATAAATTTTATGTTGGTTATTCATATTGAGCCTCTAAATACCATCCATGTTATTATTTTCAACTGGCCATGTCCTTTGAATTAACTAAAAACTTTTGCACAAATAGAAGATATTTTTTTTCTTAAATATTTATTTTAAAAAAATGTACCAAATTTTAAAGGCATTTTGGCATAAAACTATATGAATATATTTTTGTCAGTACTTCATTTTTTTAAAGGTTTGTTAGTTTGCATTGAAATTTTACTAGTTACAATGAGCATAAACTACATATAAAACAAAACATAACATGGAGTGTCATCAACACAATGTTACAATCCATGCTCAAAGCTCTTCTCAGATATACTGCATCCCCATCTGTTCCCAAAGATGATATGTATTGGTGTTCTCCTTCTCCTCCCCTACTCAGGCCCCTGAGGTATCTTCTTTTTCCTACTGAAGGCCATTTGTCTAGAAAGACACCTACTACTTTCACACACCACTCCTTTATTCCCATTTACTAACCATTCTGAAAGTTTCCAAACTTCATGCATTTTTGTCTAAAACTCCTATTTTCTACTTTTCAAATATCATAACATATTTGTGGTGGTTTGCATGAGATATTCTTCATAGCCTTGGACATTTGAGTTCTTGGTTCCCAGTTGTCTGTGAAATTTGGAGAGCTTAATATGTGGCTATTTCATTTTGTTGGAGGAAGTATGTCCTGGAATTGAGGTTTGAAGTTTCAAAGCCTCAAACCATTCTGAGGATACTCTTTGTTTTAGGCTGTGATGTGGGAACATGTGAGCCCTCTGTTTTATGCTCCAACCTGCATGTCTTCCTGCCTCCATGGCTTCCTACCACAATGATGATTAATTTCTATGCATCAGATCTAAAATCTTAAGCCCAAGTAAACACTTTCTTCTCAAAGTTGCTTTGTTCTTTCAATTTAATCCCGGGATTAGTTAAGTAACCAATATAGTGTTTATATTTTTTTCTCCCTGAATCCTCAAAACCAGTCACTATTTTAATTAGGTTAACTATTCTCCTCACAGGTGTGATGATTACTTTAGTTAGCTGCTTTATGTACCATTTCAGCTTCAATATGGTTTTATAAAATCACCAATGACTTCTACAGTGCTAAGCATTCTATCCTTAACATAGATGACAGAGGGCATGTAGGATCATTTGCTCCTCTTTGATGGATTTTGACTTTGCTAACAGCTCCAGGTCATATCCCTGCCCTCATTCAGGCAGTCATTCACCTCAGCTGGTATTAGGACTGCAAGGTTAAGTAATTGCATGTATTCATTTAACCATCAAAATGATAATTAAAGTGTAATATGAACTAATGGCCTTGGAATTTATATATTATCAGTTGAGAACTATTACTTGACCTCCAAACAGCTATACTTAACTACTTATTCCTTTTTTACAAGCCTAACAGATATTAAAAAATCAACATATCTCCAGAATAACTTTTTATTTTTTTCAAATTGTATCTCTATCCAGACTGTCTCCTTTTAATTCAGGAGTCCTCTGTAATTTAGTTTATAGGATCAAAGTGATGACTCACTGTGGAGTCCTTTTCTTGCTCCCAAACCAATTTAAGTAGCAGCTTATTTGCTCCACTCTTGAAATAAATTCAGTTTGACTACCCCTGAAGTCTACCAGCAAAATTGATCCCACACTCTGTAGGGTTCCCCTTGGCTTATACCATTGTTTGCTTTTGTCTTCCCAATTCTTGTGTTATTTCTGTCCTTGGTTTTTCATTTTATATGGAGCAGCTAGAAGGGGGTGTTCAGATTGTGTTTCAAGATGTCCTTCCAAATCCCAGTACTTCAGTATCAAGCAATGCAGAATCATACAACCACTATAGGCAATCTACCTTTCACAGTTCTAAATGTGTTCAATGTTATCCCTCCATTGACTTTCACACTGAACGGTTCAAGGTACTGAACTACTTGCTTTTCAGTAACAGTTGAACATATTTCTACTTACATTTTTTTTTTTACAATGAGATTCTGGCATCTCATTGGGGACACCGTTCCCCACAGCATTTTTACAATGTACTGTGTGTAATACTCATTTACCCAACCGTTCTCAAAGTGATAAAATGTGCCTAAATTAACGTTTAATGTGTAAGACTATTCAGACAATTTAAAGCCTTGCATATTAGTTTTCTATTCTCTGCTATCGTTCAACCTACCTAACACAACTGAATAACTTAATAATTTAAAAGTTATTGTGCTTAAAGTATTTAGTAACTTGCACACTGTTGAAAAGAGAGAACTGCTTGTAAGGGCCAAGTAATGGTTTACAAAGTATGGAACTGTTTTGGGTATCCAGAATGTATTAGCTATGATAAAAGTTATCCAGGAATATGTGGCTTAGGAAAAAATATGACTCTTCTGTAGCTTGTTATGTAACCAGTTTTATCAAGATGCCATTTTTGTGTGAATTATATATATAAATGTCCTTGATAGAAAAAAAATGTTTTTCATTTCCTCGAGTGATTGAAGTATGTTGTTGCATCTGTCTACCTGGCACACCATAAATCACCCTTAATTTATCTGTCTCTTGTAACCTTATGTCCCTGAGCACAGAATTTGGACACATTTTGTTGACATATGGCAATCGAAGCAAATACCTTATGAGTGCCTAAAAGAATCTGCAGTGTCAGATTCTAAACTTACAAGTTCTCAATTACATGGTTGTACAAAAAGAGGGTTCCTAGAATATTACAAGCATTTTAATAATAAAAAATTGGAGTGAAAAATGTAGTAGCCAGTAAGATAATTTACCATTTACCTGTACACCCATGGTATTTTTCTCAAATAAAATAAGATCCAGAGCTGGACTTTGATCACAGAAATGGATGTCTTCCTAAATAAATCAATTCTGAACAGTTATTAAAATAGGACCATTTTCTTGAGGCATGTTGGAAATTATATTTTCCCTAATGGCTCTATTAAGATCTACATACAACATTTACATGCTTCTAGAAATTGAATCTCTAATTTTAAAGACGCATACATATTAGAATTATGAATATATGAGGACCAAACCCTTATGAGTCACTAATTGCAAATATTATTTTAATTCTGAATCATATTATTTTCTTGAGCTTTTAAGTTCTGAAAGAAATTTAGTGTTTTATCCAAAACCATGCAGTAGGATTGAGATAAATAACCTTAATGGAAAATGACCTTTTGAGGGAAGAGTATGGTTATTCATTTTTGGTGAAATTAGTGCTTTCAGCTAATTTCCCTTGCTTTCTAATATAAAGAAATGCCAGATGTTTTTCATGCTTTAGAACAGTTTTCACATCTGCTTTAGGGCTGCAGTTACCAAATTATTTTTTAATTATTTTTTTTAAAACATTCATTTTAGGATTTAACAAAAATTATTCTTATTTACTTCAACATATAATCTCTATTCTTTTTTTAAATTTTTCCATTTGTTTCTACATATTGGACATAGGACATAGTAATTCCATCATTCAGGACTTTTATCCATCGATCATTTTTCTTGATTTATTGTTGACAATAAGGTATATATAAAAATTAGTAAAGTAGGTTACATTAAGTGAATCAATTTGTTCTTTCTATGTGAAAAGATGTGATGATACTATCTGGTTAAAAGTAGTGTCAGATTTAACAAAGGTCAAAACATCTGACTATAATATACATTGGATGAAAAATGCATTGTAAAATGTTCAATGTCTTAGTGACATGCTGTGGTTTGCATATGAGATATAACCTGCTCACAAGGATCATCTATTAAAAGTTTGGTGCCTACTGCAACATTGTTCAAAATTGAGGTTTATTAGAGAAGATTGGTTCTTGAAGACTTTTCCTTCCTCATTGGACTAATCCTTTACTAAGTTTATCATTTGACTGTATTATTGAATAGTAATAGCATATGAAAAGTAATTCAAGAAGAGACATCTTTGAGGTCCTTCTTTTTCTTTTATTTTTTAGTGTTTTTATTGACTATCCTCTTTACTTACATTTAAAATGTTATCCCCCCATTTCCAGCCCTCCTCCCTCTCTACTTGCTTTCATGAAGGTGCACCATCTCCCAACCACAAACTCCACCTCAGTGCCTTGGCATTCCTCTACATTGGGAAAACACACCTTTACTGGACCAAAGGCCTCTTCTCCCATTGATGCCAGACGATGCTATCCACTGCTACATATGCAATTTGAGCCATGGACCTCTCCTTGTATGCTCATTGATTAGTGATTTAGTCCCTGGGATTTCTGGAGGGTTTAGTTGATTGATAATGTTGTTCTTCCCATGAAGTTGCAAACTCTTTAAGTTTCTTCAGTCCTTTCTCTAGTTCCTTCATTGAGATTCATCCCTCTGTTTACTCTGATAGATAACTGGATAGCTGCAAGCATTCTCAATTGCATTTGTTTGACTTTGGCAGAGTCTTTAAGAAGGCATCCATATCTGGCCGCTGCTACTAAGTACTTTGTGACATCCACTGTAGTGCTTGGCTTCGGTTGCTACACATGAGCTGAATCCTCAGGTGAGGCAGTCTCTGAATGATATTTTCTTCAATCCCTGCTCCTCTACTTGTCCTTGCATTTCCTGCAGTGAGTGTTTTGGTCTCCCTTTTAAGAAGAACTGAGTAATCATATTCTGGCCTTTGTTCCTTAGAGCTTCATAGGATCTGTGAATTGTTTCTTCAGTATTCAGAGCTTTTTGGGCTAGCAGCTACTTATAAGTGTGTGTATACCATGTGTGCTGTTTTGTGACTGGGTTACCTCACTCAGAATGATAGCTTCTACTTCCATCCACTTGCTTAGAAATTTCATGAAGTCATTGTTTTTAATAGGTGAGTAGTACTCCATTGTGTAAATGTACCACAATTCCCGCATTAATTCCTCTGCTGAAGGACATCTGGGTTCTTTTCAGCATCTGGGTATTATAAATAAGGGTGCTATGAACATTGTGGAACAAGGGTCCTTATTATATGTTGGAGTGTCTTTTGGGCATTTTCCCAGGATAGGAATAGCTGGGTCTTCAGGTAGTACTCTGGCCAATTTTCTGAGGAACTGCCAAACTGATATCCAGGGTGGTTGTACCAGCTTACAACCCCACCAACAGTGGAGAAGTGTTTCTCTTATTCCACATCCATGCCAGCATCTGCTGTCACCTGAGTTTTTTGATCTTAGCCATTCTGACTGATGTGAGGTAGAATCTCAGGGTTGTTTTGATTTGTGTTTCCAAGATGACTAGGGATGTTGAGCATATCTTTAGGTGCTTCTCAGCCATTTGGAACTACTCAGTTGAGAATTCTTTGTATATTTCGGTATTCCATGTTAATAGGATTATTTGATTCTCTGGAGTCTAACTTTTGTACATATTGGATTGGTAAAGATATTTTCTGTTGGCTGCTGTTTTGTCCTATGGATAGTGTCATTTGTCTTACAGAAACTTGGCATTTTGATGAGGTCCCATTTTTCAATTCTTGACCTTAAAGCATAAGCCACTTGTGTTCTGTTCAGGAAAATTTCCCTGTGCCTATGTGTTCTAAGTGCTTCCCAACTTTCTCTTCTATTATTTTCATTGTACATGATATTATATTGAGGTCTTTTACTCACATGGACTTGAGCTTTGTACAAGGTTATGAGAATGGATCTATTTTCATTCTTCTGCATGCTGCCTGCCAGTTGAATCAGCACCACTCATTGAAGATGCTGCCCTTTTTTTATTGGATATTTTTAACTCTGTTTTCAAGGATCAAGTGACGTGAGGTGTATGGGTTCATTTCTGGGTCTTCAATTCTATTCCATCTATCTACCTCCATGTCACTGTATCAATTCCATGTGGATTTTTTTATCACTATTGATCTGTAATACAGCATGAGGTTAGGGATGGTGATTATCCTGGAAGTACTTTTACTGTTTAACATAGTTTTTTTCTATCCTGGGTTTTTATTTTTATTATTGCAAATGAATTCACAAATTGCTCTTTCTAACTGAGTCAGAAGTTTGATGGGGATTGCATTGAATCTATAGATTGGTTTTGGAAAGATGACCTGTTTTACTGCATTGATGCTTCTATTCCATGAACATGGGTGATCTTTCCATCTTCTGAGATATTCATTTTCCTTCTTAAGAGACTTGAAGTTCTTGTCATACAGATCTTTCACTTCCTTGGTTAGGGACAAACAAAGTTTTGTCACATTGTTTTTGATTATGATGAAGGGTGTCCTTTATCTAATTTCCTTCTCAGCCTGTTTATTTTTTGAGTAATGGAAGGCTACTGATTTGTTTGAGTTAAGTTTATATCTAGCCACATTGCTGAAGTTGTTTGTCAGCTGTAGGAGTTCTCTGGAAGAATTTTTAGATCACTTAATTATACTATCATATGATCAGCAAATAGTGATATTTTGACTTCTTCCTTTCCAATGTGTATTCCTTTGACTTCTTTTTGCTGTCTAAATGTTCTGGATAAGACCTCCAGAGCTATATTGAATAGACAGGAAGAGATTGGCAGCCTTTTCTCGTTCCTGATTTTAGTAAGCTTGCTTCACGTTTCTCACCATTTAGATTGAATATGGCTACTAGTTTGCTGTGTATTTCTATTACTGTGTTTAGGTATAAGCCTTGAATTCCTGATCTTTCCAAGACTTTTATATGAACAGGTTTTCGATTTTGTCAGTGCTGTGGTGCAGTATATGCTGTGAACTTTAGTAAAGTTTCTTTTATAAATTTGGTTGCCCTTGTATTAGATGTACAGGATTAAAAGTTCATCCAGATCTATTTTTCCTGTGATGAGTAAAGAGTGTCTTTCCTTATCTTTTTTTTTTTTTTATAACTTTGGATGAAAGTTGATTTTACTTGATATTTGAATGTCTACTTCACCTTAATGATTGGGACTATGCCTAGAAAGTTTTTTCCAACGTTTTACTTTGAGGTAGTGTCTCTCTTGGTCACTGAGATGAATTTCTTATATTCAGCAAAATGCTGGATACTGTTTATGTATCCATCCAGTCTCATTGTCTATTTTTTATTCAGAAATTGAATCCATTGATGTTAAGAGATATTAAGCGATATTGAATGTTGTTTCATGTTATTTTGCTGTTAGAGGTAGAATTATGTTTGTGTGCTTTTCTACTTTTGTTTTTGTTGCAAGATTATTTTCTTGATTTTCTTAGAGTGTAGTTTCCCTTTTACTGTTGGAGTTTTTCATCTTTCTTTTCACCCTTTGTAGGGTTAGGTTTGTGCACATATTTTATGTCAATTTGGTTTTATCCTAGAATATCTTGGTTCTTCCATCTGTGGTAATTGAAAGTTTTGTTGGATATAGTAACCCGGGCTGGCATTTGTATTTTTTTGAGGGCATGTTTGAAATATGTCCAGAATCTTCTAGCTTTCACAATCTTTTTTGAGCAGTCTGGTATAATTCTGATAGATATGCCTTTATGTGCTACTTTTTCTTTTTTCCTTACTACTTTTAGTATTCTTTATTTGTTTTGAATGTTTGGAATTTTGAACATTATGCGTGGTGAGGAATTTCTTTTCTGTTCTAGGCTTCTTGTATGTTCATGGCCATCTGTTTCTTTAGGTTCAGGGAATTTTCTTTTATGATTTTTTGAAGGTGTTTACTGGGCCTTTTAGTTGGGAGTCTTCTCTCTCTTCTACACCTATTATCCTTAGGTTTGGTCTTCTCATTCTGTCCTAATTTTCTTGGATGTTTGGGGTAAGGAGCTTTTTAAGTTTTGCATTATCTGTGACTCCTGATCTCTTTTCTAGGTTTTCTATCTTCAGTGTTGTCTCCTTTTGCAATTTATTTTTATAGTTTCTATTTTGATTTTGAATTTCTTCACTTGTTTGGTTGTGTTTTCTTGTATCCTTTTCAGTGATTATTGTGTGTTCTCTTCAAGGGATTCTACTTGCTTGTGTGTGTCCTCATGGAATTTTTTAAGGGTTATTCATGTGCTTCTTGAGGACCTCCATTATCAACATAAAGTTTTATTTTAAGTCTAAATCTTGTTTTTCTAGTGAGTTGGGATATACACTACGTGCTGTGGTTAGAGAATTAGGTACTGATGTTGCCAGATTGCCTTGCTTTCTATTGCGTAGCTTTTTGCATTTGCCTCTTAACATCGTGTTATCTGTGATGCTAGGTGATAATGTTGTCTCTGACTGGAGCTTGTCTCTCCTGTGGATCTGTGGCCTGTGGGCTCAGCATGAAGATTGCTCTTGGACATTCAGCTCTCTCTAGACAGATTGTGAGTTCTGATGACAGTGGACCTGCTCTGGCTCTGAGCACAGATGAGTGCTGAAGCAGTTTATTCTTATGCAGCACTGCTTTTTCTGTGCTCTGAGCATTTCGGTTGGTCTCCCCCAGTATAGTCATTGGTGATGAAGTGGGTAATTTTCCATGGGCTCTGGATGGGGAGCCTTCTGAGGCTTTTCTGGGTGCTCAGCAAACTGCATGCAGGCCAAAATAACTGATGGCAATGGCCTGGGTCTGACTATGGCCTGGCATTGTCTCTGGGCATGAACCTGGGCTAGTTCTTATCCTGTTTTCTAGGTATCTCTCTACTTGCTGGCTGCAATAATGTAAGACACCTACACTATTGATTTATCTTTCGCCATGATGAGCAATAACATCTGAAATACTAAAGCAAAATATTTTCCCTTACTTTGGGTCTGTAAGGTTTTTAACACAGGAATAAAAATGAGCATACTATGGTAAATTGATTCAAGTTCCACTTAATTTAAATTTGTAAAAATCAAGTAGTCTGTCTTTTTCATTAAATTTGACATATTACACATATCACAAAATGTTATAAATTAATAGTTTTGAGTGATCCCTGAAACACTAAGTGATTATGGAGGAAATATTGATTTCCAGTCAATGAACTAACTTTTAAAATAATATCTGGCCAAGTTTACACCCTTTTCCTTTATCAGAATTTCCACTGTTACTATCCAATTATTTCAGTAAAATCTACAATATCTGTAAACTGCAAATATTGAAAGTATATTCTTTTTTTTATTGAACAACTAGAGATAAATCTAAAGATTTTAAAAGTATATGAATACATTTTTGTCAGTACTTAATTTTTTTTAATAGGTTTGATAGTAAGCTTTAAAATCTTTCTAGTTACAATGAGCATAAAGTACATGTAAAACAAGAAGTAACCTAAAAATAGTCAAAGATGTCTTGGTGTGTAAAGTTTAAACATAATAATTTTTCATTTTTTTTCCTTTTGCCTTTGTTTTTTTTGAACTTCATATAGTCTGTGAGTGGTTTATGGGGTGTTCAGAGATTTCTGGGGTTAGTATCTAATCATCAGTGAATGCATATTATGTCTGTTCTTTTGTGACTAGGTTACCTCACTGGGAATGATATTCTCTATATGTATGCATTTTTCCTAAGAATTTTATTAAGTCACTATTTCTGATAATAACTGAGTAGTAGCCCATTGTGTAAATAAACCACAATTTTTGTATCCATTCATCTACTGAAGGACATCTGGGTTCTTTTCAGCTTCTGGGTATATAAATAGGGCTGCTATTAACATTGTGGTGCATGTGTCTTTGTTGTATGGTGAAGTGTCTCTGGGGTATATGCTCAGAAGTGGAATAACTGGGTCTTCAGGTAGTACTATGTCCAATTTTCTGAGGAATTGCCAGACTGATTTCCAGAGTGGTTGTACCAGTTTACAACCTCACCAAAGGAGAAGAAATGTTCCTCTTTCTCTACATCCTTGCCAGCATCTGCTGTCATCTGAATTTTTGATCTTAGCCATTCTGACTGGTGTGAGGTAGAATCTCAGGATTGTTTTGATATTCATTTCCCTGATGACTTGGGATGTCAAGCACTTCTTTGGATGCTTCTCAGCCATTTGCTATTCTGCAATTGAGAATTTTTTGTTTAGCTCTGTACCCCATATTTTCATAGGGTTGTTTGATTCTCTGGTGTCTAACTTTTTGATTTTTTTGTATACCTTGGAAATTAGGCCTCCATCAGATGTGTGGTTGGTAAAGATATTTCCCAATCTGTTGGCTGATGTTTTGTTTTATTGACAGTGTTCTTCCACTTACAGAAAATTTACAATCTCAATAAGTCCCATTTGTCGATATTGAGTCTTATTTTGTGACTGATTATATGGTCAATTTTAAAGAAAGTGCCTTGAAGTGCTGAGAAGAACGTGTAGTCTTTTGTTTTAGGATGAAATGTTCTGTAGGTGTCTATTAATTCCAATTGATTCATGACCTCTGCTAGTTTCACTGTATCATTGTTTAGTTTCTGTTTCCATGATCTGTCCTTTGATGAGAGTGGGGTGTTGAGGTCTCCCACTATTATTGTGTGGTATGCAATACAGTTTTTGAGCTTTAATAGGGTTTCTTTCATGGATATTGGTACTTTTATATTTGGAGCATATATGTTATGAAAGAGAGTTTCTCCTGACAAATTTTCTCAGTAATGAGTAAAAAGTATCCTTCCCTATTTTTTTGATTACTTCTGATTGAAAATCTACTTTATTCGAAATTAGAATGAATTCTCCAGGTTTTTTCTTTGGGCTGTTTGCTTGGAAGGTTTTTTTCCCAACATTTTACTCTGAGATAGAGTCTGTCTTTGATTCTGATGTGAGTTTCCTGTATGCAGCAAAATGCTGGATTCTGTTTATGTATCCAGTCTGACAGCCTATGTCGTTTTATTGGGGAATTGGGCCCATTTATGTTAACAGATATTACAGAATAATGGTTGCTGTTTCATGCTATTTTTGCTTTTAGAGTAGAATTGTGCCTGTGTGGCTTTCTTCTTTTGGTTTTCTCGCTTAGGTATTTATTTATTTATTTATTTATTTATTTATTTATTTATTTGTTTATTTATTTATTTATTTATGGTTTTTACTAGGATGTCATTTCCCTCTTTGTTTTGGGTTTTCCACCAATGATTCACTGTAGTACTGGGTTTGTGGTCAGATATTGTGTAAATTTAGTTTTGTCCTGAAATATCTTGGTTTCTCCATCTGTGGTGATGGAGAGTTTTTCTGGGTATAGCAGCTTAGGCTGACACTTGTGTTCTCTTAAAGTCTGAATAATGTCTGTACAGAATCTTCTAACTTTTCTAGTCTCTGTTGAAATCTCTGTAGTTATGCTGATTGCTCTGCCTTTACATGTTACATGATCTTTTTCCCTTACTGATTTTAGTATTTTTACTTTCCTTTGGGAACTTGGCATTTTGACTATTACATTTCAGGAAGAATTTCTTTTCTGGTCCACTCTATTTGGAGTTCTGTAGCCTTCTCTTATACTCATGGTCATCTCATTCTTAAGGGTAGGGAAGTTTTCTTCTATGATTTTGTTGAAGATATTTACTGTGCCACTTAGTTGATATTCTTTACCCTCTTCTATTCCTATTATCCTTAGATTTGATCTTATCATGTGTCCTGAATCTTCCTGATATTTTGGGTTAGGAGCTTTTTGGTTTTTGCATTTTCTCTGACTGTTTTGTTTATGTTTTTAAGGTTGCCTTAGGCCCCTGAGATTCTCTCTTTCATCTCTTCTAGTCTGTTGGAGATGCTTGCATCTATGACTCCTGTTTTCTTTTTTAGGTTTTCTACTTCCAGGATTGTCTCTTTTAGTGTTTTTTTTTTTTTTTTTTTTTTTTTTTTTTTTTTTTTTATAGTTTCCATTTCCATTTTAAATTCCTTCTTCAATTCCTTTATCTCTTTGGTTTTATTTTCCTCTAGTTATTTGATTTCTTTGAGTGTTTTATGTGTTTCCTCTTTAAAAACTTCTATTTCTTTATGCTTTTCTTCATGTTCTTGTTTAAAGATCTCCATCATCATCTTGAGGTATGATTTTAGCTCTGCATCTTCTTTTTTTGGAGTGTTTGGCATTCTGCTGTTTGCTGTGGTAGGAGAGCTGGGTTCTGATATTGCTGGGTTATCGTGGTTTCCATTGGGTAAATTCTCTTGCTTTGAAAGTACATTCTAAGACACCTATAACATGATTAATCAGTTTCATTAGGTGCCTCTATTGTTTTGACCATAGATCTATGAAGTGCTATATTGTTATAAACCTAACATTTCAGCATATTCTTTTAATTCTGGCACTTGGGAGACAGAGGCAGGCATTTTTCTGAATCTGAGGCCAGTCTACATAGAAAACTTCAGGATAACCAGGAAATGAGACTTTGTCTTAAAAACAAGACAAAACAAAGAATCCTTTGTAGTGCGTTGTAATGGTGGCACACACCTTTAATCCCAGCAGTCAAGAGGTAGAGATACTTGGATCTCTAAATTTGAGATCAGTTTGACCTACATAGCAAGTTCCAGGACAGCAAGTGCTACACAGAGAAACCATGTGTCAAAAAACAAAACAAAAAAAAAAAAAAAAAAAAAAAAAAAAAAAAAAAACAAGCCAACAAAACCTAATATCTCAGACTAACATGTGTATATTACAATTAATCTCATTCCTACTTACCTTAAACTAAAACTAAAGGTGAGCAAATATATTTAATATATAATATGATACAATCAAGCATTTAAAGTAAATTATCTTTTAAATAATTGAGTATTTTGAGATTGAAGTTTGGTGTCATATACAGAATAATGAAAGTTATTGCTTATTAACTAGAGAATGTGTGTAACCATCACACTTGTGTTAATAGTTTTGCTTTATTTGTCATTTTTGTGTTTACACTTGGACCTGGAGCCAGAGAGTGTTTAAATATCCTAGATATAATTATTTGTGCTAAGAAAATCTAACTAATTCCCCTCAGTGGGCAGAAAATGTAGTACATTTACACTATGGAGTACTACTCAGCTATTAAAAAGAGTGACTTCATGAAATTCTGCAGCAAATGGATGGAGGTAGATAATATCATCCTATGTGAGGTAACCCAGTCACAAAAGAACACCCATGGTATGTTCCAATGATAAATGGATATTAGCCCAAAATCCTGGAACACTCAAGATACAATTCACATTTCCAATGAAGCTGAAGAAGAACAAAGACCAAAGTGGATGTTTTAGTCTTTTTAGAAAGGGGAGCAAATATTCTTTGGAGGAAATTTGAGGTATGGAGCATAGACTAAAGGAAAGGCAATTCAGAGACTATCTAACCTTGGGATATATATATATATATATCCAAGCTCAAAACTATTGCAGATGCCAAGGAGTACTTGCAGACAGGAGCTTGATATAGCTGTCTCTTGAGAGGCTCTGCCAGAACCTGACAAATTGAGGTGGATGCTCTCAGCCAGTGACTGGACAGTGCACAGGATCCTCAATGGAGGACTAAGAGAAAAGACTGAAGGAAGTGAAGGGATCTGCAATCCATAGAAAGAAAAACAATATTAACCAATTATACCCTCAGAGGCCCCAAGGACTAAACCTCCAATCAAAGACTACACATGGGGGAACCCATTGTTCAGAGGAATATGTAGCAAAGGATTGCCAGCATCAGTGGGAGGAGAAGCCCTTGGTCCTGTGAGGGCTTGATGCCCCATGTAGGTGAATGCCAGGGTGGGGAGGCACAAGTCAGCGGGTAAGTGGGTGAGCACTCTGATAGAGCAGGAGTAGGGAAGGTAGGATATGGAGTTACTTAAGGGGAAAATGGGAAAGATGTGATAACATTTGAAATGTAAATAAATAAAATATCTCAGGCTCTTTGCCACCTAGACCAGAGGTAACCTGGGGTATAGACCTAGTGAGGTTGTACACTGAGTACCCAGAACACAGAGAGCTATTGCTGGTAGTGCTAGTGGCAAAGGTTCCTTTTAGGCCCACAGTAAAGAAGTACCCACATCTGCTGGGAAAGTGTGTGCTCCTGGTCCAGACACCCAGGTACCCTGCCACTTGGACCAGCAGACAACCTGGGGCACAGGCCTGGAGAGGCTGAGGCATGAGCACCCAGAATGCAGACAATGCTTAGAGCCAGTGCTTGTGGCAAAAGTTCTTTCAGGCCTACAGTAAGGGAGTATCCAGATCTGCCTACCTGGAAAGGCTTTGCTGGCAGACAAGTCTCCAAGGAGCTCTTCCACCTAGACCAGCAGGTAATCTGAGGTACTTAGTGAGGTTGTGCAGTGAGTACCCAGAGCACAGAGAGTGCTTGGAGGCAGTGCCCAGGACTGTGTCAGAGAGAATCCTGATCTGCCTGGGGAAGGCAGTTCTGGAATATCAGCTCCACAGGTGCTTTTACTTGAACCTGTCACAAAGACCCAGGGAGGGCACACTGTGAGTTCTCCGTGAGCAGAGAGTGCAGTACTCCCTGGAAAAGGGTCCATTTTGTCCTGGAGAAAGAGCCAGGTCCCCACCACTAGTACTCAGGACCAGTGGAAAGGGCCTAACTCCAGGGGCAGGCTCACAATAGCTCCCCAGTCTGAGCACAAAATGACAACTGAGTACCAGCCACCAGAATTCATTGCTCACCTACATAAAGCTGAAAACTCACAAGCAATTTTCTTTCTGAGCCCACAGGCCCTGAGATCCATAGGTGCCAGTAACTGAGAACAAGACCACATATAACCAGAGACAACAAGGTGGTAAGAGGAAAACAAAAGAACTTAAGTAATAAAAACCAAGACAACCTGGCAACATCAGAACCTGCTTTCCCACCAGAGCAAACAGTGGATTACCAAACACTCCAGTAAAAAACAGAATCAGACTTGAAATCATACGTCAGGATAATGATGGAGATCTTTAAGAAGAGCTTGAATAACTCCCTTAAACAAGTACTGAAGAACAACCATAAACAAATAGAATCTTTTAAAGAAGAAACATGAAAATCACTCAAAGAACTCAAAGAAATAAAGGAAAACACCACCAAAGAGATGAAGAAATTGAAATGGAAATAGAAACAATAAAGAAAACACAAAAATAGACAACCCTGGAGGTGGAGAACATAAAAAAGAAATCAGGAGTCACAGATGCAAGCATCTCCAACAGACTATAAGAGATGGAAGAGAGAATCTCAGGGGCTGAAGACAACATTGAAAACATAGAAAAAACAGTCAGAGAAGATTCAAAAACTGAAAAAGTTCTCACCCAAAATGTCCAGGAGACCCAGGACACAATGAGAAGACCAAAACTAAGGATAATAGAAATGAAAGAGAGCAAAAAAAAAAAAAAAAACAAAACAAAACAAAAAAAAAAAAAAAAAAAAAAACTAAAAGACAGAGAAAATATCTTCAACAAAATCGTAGAAGTAAACATACCAACCCTTAAGATAAGATGACCATGAGCATAAAAGAAGCCTACAGAACTCCAAATAGAGAAAACCAGAAAAGAAATTCTTTTGGACACATAATAGTCAGAAAAACAAGTATTCAAAACAAAGAAACAATACTAAAAGCAGTAAGAGTAAAAGTTAATATAACATATGAAGGCAGGACAATTAGAATTACACCTGACTTCTCAACACAGACTATGAAGGCTAGAATATTCTGAACAGACATCATACAAACCCTAAGAGAATACAAATGTCAGGCCAGGCTACTATACCCAGTAAAATCTCAATCACCATAGATGGAGAGACCAAGATATTCCAGGACAAAACTAAATTTACACAGTATCTGACCACAAATCAAGCCCTACTAAGAATAAGAATAGATGGGAAACAAATCATAAGGAGGGAATCTACATCCTAGATAAAACAGAAAAATAACTAAGCAAGTAAATCAAAAGAAGAAAGACCTACAAACATAATTCTACCTCTAATGACAAAAATAGCAGGAAACAGAAACGATTATTTCTTAATATATTTTAACATAAATGAACTCAATTTCCCAATAAAAAGACATAGACTATCAAACTGGATACCTAAACAGAATCCAGGATTTTGCTACGTACAGGAAACTCAGAGACAAAGACAGACCCTATTTCAGAGTAAACAGCTGGGGAAAACAAACTTCCAAGCAAACAGCCTCAAGAAACAATCTGGAGTAGCCATTCTAATATTGATTAAAGTAAATTTTCAACCAAAAGTTATCAAAAAAGATAAGGTATGACACTTTTTACTTATTACAGAGAAAATTTATCAGGTTGAATTCTCAATTCTTATCATATATGCTCCAAATACAAGAGCAACCATATTTATAAAAGAAATTACAAAGGTTCAAAACATACATTGTACCACACACAGTAATATTGAGAAACTTCAACACCCAACTATCATCAATGGAAAGATCATGGAAGCAAAAATTGAACAAGAATACAGTGAAACTGGCAGAAGTTATGAACCAATTGGTATTAATAGACATCTATGGAACATTTCACAATAAAACCAAAAATACTACTTCTTCTCAGCACCTCACAGCACCTTCTCCAAAATTGACCATATACTCAGTCACAAAACAAGCCTCAATAGATATAAGAAGATTGAAATACTCTCATACATCCTACCAGATTACCATGGACTGAGGCTGCTTTTTGATAACAACAACAACAACAACAAATCCTATATACACATGGAAGCTGTACAATAGCATGTTCAAAGAAGAAATAAAGAAATAAATTAAGGATTTTCTAGCATTTAATGAGTATTAAAGTACAACATACTCAAACCTATGGGCTGCAATGAAGGCAGTACTTAGAGAAAAACTCATAACTCTGGGTGCCTCGAAAAGAAATTAGAGAGAGCATACACTAGCAACTTGACAGCACATTTGAAATCTCTAGAACATAAAGAAGCAAATACATCCAAGAGGAGTAGACAACAAGAAATAATAAAACTCAGAGAAGAAATTAACCAAATACCAACAAAAAGATCCATTCAAAGAAACAACAATCCATGAGCTGTTTCTTTGAGAAAACTAACAAGATCGATAAACTCTAAGCCAGACTAACTAGAGAGCAAAAAGAGAGTATACAAATTAACAAAATCAGAAATGAAAGTGGAGACATAGCAACTGAAACTGAGATCTTTCCATTTTCTGTGATCTTCCTCGATTTCCTTTTTTAGAGGTTTGAAGTTCTTGTCATACAGGTCCTTCACTTGCTTAGTTAGAGTCACACCAAGGTAGTTCATAGTTTTTGTGACTATTCTGAAAGGTATCTTTTAACTAATTCCTTTCTCCACATGTTTGTTCTTTGAGTAGAGGAAGACTACTGATTTCTTTGAGTTAATTTTATATCCAGTCACTTTACTGAAAAATTTTATAAGCTGTAATATTCTCTGGTGGATTTTTTGGGTCCACTTAAGTATACTATCATATCTGCCAATAGTAATACTTTTACTTATTCATTTCTTATTTGTATCCCTTTGATTTCCTTTTGCTGTCTAATTGCTCCCTCCAGGAATTCCAGTACTATGTTGAATAGATAGGAGGAGTGGGCAGCCTTATCTAGTCACTGATTTTAGTGGGATTTTTCAAGTTTCTCACTATTAAATTTGATGTTGGCTTTCAGTTTGCTGTATATTACTTTTATTATGTTTAGATATGGGCCTCTGATGCATGTTCTTTCCAAGACTCTTAAAATGAAGTTTTGTTGAATTTTGTCAAATGATTTCTTAGCATCTAGTAAGATGACAACATTGATTTTGTCTTTGAGTTTGTTGATGTGGTGGATTACGTTGATGGATTTCTCTATATTAAACCATCCCTGCATCCCAGGGATGAAGCTTGCTTGTTCATGGTGAATGATCATTTTGATGTGTTCTTTAGTTTGGTTTGCAAGAATTTTGTTTAATATTTCTGCATCAATGTTCATAAGGGAGATTTGTCTGAAGTTCTCTATTCTTCTAGATTCTTTGTGTGGTTAAGTAATGAGAGTTATTGTGGCTTCAAAAATGAGTTTGGTACTGTTCCATCTGACTCTATTTTGTGGAATAATTTAGAGAGTATTCATATAATGTTGTCAATAAATATCTGATAGAATTTTGCACTGAATCCATCCTGTCCTGGGCTTTTATTGTTTGGGAGGCTTTTGATGACTGCTTCTATTTCTTTAGGTTATATGGGATTATTTAGATGGTTTAACCATCCCCAAAAACTAAAAAACATCTGTTGGAATCATCATCTCAGACCTCAAGCTATATTACAAGGCAATTGTATTTAAAACTGTCTGATACTAGTATGGAGATAAGCACATTGATCAATGGAAAAGAATAGAAGATTCAGAAATGAACCCTCTCGCATATGGTCACTTGATTTTTGACAAAGGAGCAGTAAATATTCAATGGAAAAAGGACAGCCTATTCAACAAAGGTGTTGGCTCAACTGGCACTCAGCATGCAGAAGAATGAAACAGAACCTATCTTATCTCCCTGTACAAAGCTCAAGTGTAAGTGGATCAAAGATCTGCAAGTTAAACCAGATACAATGGAACTATTAAAAGAGAAAGTAGGGAAAACCTTAGATCGCATAGTCACAGGTGAAAATTTCCTGAACTGAACACCAATGGGTTGCGCTCTAAGACCAGGGATTGATAAATTGGACTTGATAAGATTGCAAAGTTTCTGTAAGTCTAAGGACACTGTCAAGAAAACAAAACAGCACCCAACAAATAGGGAAAAGATTTTTACCAACCCCATATCTGATTGAGGTCTAATATCCAATATATACAAAGAACTGAACTAGTTAGATACCAGAGAATCAATCAATCCTAGTAAAAATGGCGTACAGAGCTAAACAAAAATTTTTAATTGAGGAATATTGGATGGCTGAAAAGCATCTAAGGAAGTACTCAACATCCCTAGTCATCAAGAAAATGCAAATCATTGGCTAAGATCGAAAACTTAGATGACAGCAGAAGATGGCCCGGATGCAACTCGGGGGGGGGGGGTAGGCAGGAGTACTCCTCCACTGCTGATGGGGTTATAAACTGGTACAATCCCTCTGGTAATCAGTCCGATGGTTCCTCAGAAAATTGTATATAATCCTAACTGAAGACCCAGTTATGCCACTTCTGGAATTATACCTCAGAGATACTCCAACATACAATAAGGTTACATGTACCACAATGTTCATAGCAGCCATATTTATAATAGCCATAAAGTGGAAAGAACCCATATATTCTTCAGTAGATAAATGGATACAAAAATTGTGGTATATTTACATAGTGGAGTATTACTCAGCTATTAGAAAATGACTTTATTAAATTTCTAGGGAAATGGATGTGTCTAGAGAGCAACACCCTGAGTGAGGTAACCCAGTCACAAAACAACAGCCATAAAATGCAGTCACTGATAATTGGATACTAGCCCCAGAAAGCTCTGGGTACTCCAGAAATCACTCATAGGCCATATGAAGCTCAAGAAAAACAAAGGCCAAAAAGTGAAATCCTCAGTCCTTCTTTTTTTTTTTAACTTTATTTTAAAAAACAAAAATAAAAGAAAAACATTTTAACATTTTTTGCATAAATGTATACAAATATAATTGTGTCATTGCTTGGCTTTTTTTTTTTTTTTTTTTAAGATTTGATACTCTGCATTAAGGTCTTACTAGTTACAGTGAGCAAAAAGTACATGTAAAACAGGATGTAACCCAGAATTAGTCAACGTTTTCTTGGTGTGTAAGGATTGAGCATGACTTTATTTTTTGTTTTGTTTTGTTTTCTTTTCTTTTCTTTTTTTCTTAAACTTCCAACAGTCTTTGAGTTGTTTCTGGGGCAGTCTGAGCCTCTGGGGTTAGCATCTCACTATCAGTGACTGCATATTATGTCTGTTATTTTGTAACTATGTTTTCTCACTCAGGATATTGTCTAGATGCAACCATTTTCTTAAGAATTTGGTTAAGTCATTGTTTCTGATGGCTGACTAGTACTGCATTGTGTAAATGTACCACAATTTTTGTATCCATTCATCTACTGAAAAACATCTGGGTTCTTTCCAGCTTCTGGCTATTATAAATAGAGCTGCTATGAGCATCACTCTTTACAGATGACATGAGAGTGTAATTAAGTGACCCCACAAATTTCACCAGAGAACTTCTACAGCAGATAAACAAGTTCAGCAAAGTGGATGGATACAAAATAACTCAAACAAATAAGTAGCCTTCCTATATTCAAAGGACAAACATGTGGAGAATGAAATTAGTTAAAAGATACCTTTCACAATAGTCACAAAAACTATGAAATACCTTGGTGTGACTCTAACTAAGCAAGTGAAGGACCTGTATGACAAGAACTTCAAACCTCTAAAGAAGGAAATCGAGGAAGATCAAAGAAAATGGAAAGATCTCCCATACTCATGGATTGGAAAGATCAACATTTTAAAAATGGCCATCCTACCAAAAGTAATCTACAGATTCAATGCAATCCCCATGAAAATTTCAACCCAGTTCTTCATTGAGTTGGAAAGATCAATGTGCAATTTCATATGGAATAACAAAAGACCTAGAATAGCAAAATCCATCCTCAACAACAAGAAAACATCTGCGGGAATCACTATCCCGAACCTCAAGCTATATTACAAGGCAATTTTGCTGAAAACTGCATGGTACTGTTACAGAAATAGGCACTTGGATCAATGGAATAGAATAGAAGATCCAGAAATGAGTAGTCATGTATACGGTCACCTGATTTTTGACAAAGGAGCTGTAAACATCTAATGGAAAAAGGACAGCCTATTCAACAAATGTTGTCGGTCCAACTGGCAGTTAGCATGTAAAAGAATGAAATAGACCCTTTCTTATATCCTCAGTCTTTCTTAGGAAAAAAAAATGTATATAGCACCCTATCAGAGTGTGGTACAGCTGGACCTTCAATTATTAATAATCCAAGAGCTTAGAATATAGGCTTGAGCCAATGTTTGCTATTCAAAAATCATTATGTTTAATCTATACACACCCACTGTTTCTATGTTCTGTTCTGTTCTACATGTTCTTTATGCTTATGATAACTAATAAAATTTCAATGCATACTATCTAACCTCTAACATAATTAAGTGCTGACTAAAATACATTCATATAGTTATATGCCAAAATGCCTTTAAAAATCTGTACATATATTTCTCTTTTTTAGTTAAAGTTGTAAGAGAAAATAAATAATAAATAATTAAATAAAATATCTAATGAAAACAACAACAAAATGTAGTCTTCTCACCAAAAAGAGTAGAAAGAAATATTCTCTATAAAGCATCTATCAAAAGCAGCAGCAAGCAGAGGAGGGAGAGGGAGTTTGGGAGAGGGAGCACCTTCCTGGAGATAATGTGAGGGGGATCGAGGATGGGATGTGGGAAAGGGTTAAATCTGAAATGTAAATGCAGAAGATATCTAATAAAAAATTGGGGAGAAAAAAGAAAGAAGCAGCAGCAGATCTTCATAGCATGTTCTAAATGTTTCTAGAGAAATGAAATTTCTAGATATAACACAGATGAAAGGACTGTGAGTTGGGAAGCAAACAAAAGACCAAAAACGAACAAAGAAAGAAAGAAAGAAAAAAGTTTGAGATCTGAATACTGCTTTGCCATCAGATATGGAAATGTAGAGTTTATTTTACCTTGTTGGTTTCCTGTCTTGCTTTGTGGATTTCAGTTAAGTGATTGGATGAATCTCAGAAGAGACCTTGAACTTTGGACTTTTAACATTGTTGAGACTGTTATAGACTATGATGACTCTAGAAGTTTATGCTATGTTTAGGTGTAGCCCCCGTAGTCTCATAGGTTTGAATACCTTTATGGGTGCCAGGAAATTTAATGTGATGGTTTGTATATGCTTGGCCCAGGAAGTGGTCTTATAAGGAGGTATGGCTTGGTTGGAGTAGGTATGGAACTGTGGGCATGGGCTAAAGACCCTTACTCTAGCTGACTGAAGTCAGTCTTCCAATAGCAGCCTTCAGATGAAGATATAGAACTTCCAGCTCCACCTGGACCATACCTACTTGGATGCTGCCATTTTCCTACCTTGATGAAAATGGACTGAACTTCTGAACCTCTATGTCAGCCCCAATTAAATGTTGTCCATATGAAAAAAATTAAAAATAGTGAAATGCCACTGGCAGGCTTGTTAGAGAGTAGCCTGGAATGTTGTTCTAGTTACCAGATTGGTCTTTAATTCAAGGTCAACCTTAGGCCAGGTTCCCTAAGTTAGTGTGTGAACCCAAGATCTGGTTTCTCACCAGGGACCCATGGTAGGGGGTATGTTGTTTCCTGTTGGTTGGTTCCTTTTGGTCATAATTTCTTTAAGTGGTCTTGTGCAAAGAGAAAAAGAAGAAATTAAATATTCTGAAGCTCAAACTTTATCCAGGGAATTCAATTCCCCTAATCAGCAGGAAATGTCTAGTGATAATGTTGCCCCTTTCTTTCTGAATGCTTTTCTTTCTCCAATCTAGTGTTAGGGGTTAAATGGATAGAAGAAGTGTGGAAAAAGGGACCCACAAAGTAGCAAAAGAGAGCTTATATTCTTCTTTTAATATTTTCATGGGAAATGTGGCTTGTTTTTTCCCCCCTTTGGCTTTCCAGCCTTCTTCCTAAGTATCAGAGAGTAAATTCTCAGCTACTGCCCAAAGACATACCTGCTAACACCATGCCTTCTGTCATGAAGCTTATGGGCTCACCCTCTTAAGCTACTAGCAAGCCTCCAGTTTAAGTGCTGTCTAGCATAAGCTATTCTGGCCACAGTGTTTCTTCTCAACAACAGTAACCCTAACTAAAACTGTTCCTTTTTTTTTCTTTTTAAAGAACTTATCTCTTTCCTTTGTAGTTATGATAACCTCGCCTGATTCAGGTGAGTAAACATATCATACATTGCAAATATGTTAAAAATATTCATAACTAATTGTATATATCTGCTCAAATACACAAAAATTGGTGGTTTTTCTTTATCTGTAATATTAACTTGTTAGATGCATTTTCATGTTATTACATTCTGTCTTAAGTATGTGCATGTGAATTTCACTACATATTTGTCAAGTATGTCTGTGTATCCCAAGATATTCTTTGTGAAATGTCATAAAAACTCAGATCAGTATAGATAAACAACATTTTAGAGAAATAAACTCATTTTAAAAACAGGCAATTTAGAATCTGATATCAAACCATAAGCACATTTAAACGCTGTAATATAGTCAAACAAAATGAGAAGTTATTTACTTAAAATTAACCTCGTTGAACAGTTTCATGCATTCAACTATTAAGACAGCATCAAAGTTCAATGAAAACATATTTAAATTTTCATGTCTTATCAATGTTTAGAGAAAAATATTTCTATATTTCAACTTTTATTTTATGCATTTGTGGGGGGTGGTTAAGGCAGGTTCTTACTCTATAAACAAGGATGAATGAACTGTGCTTTTTATTATTTTATTATTACCCTTTTTACAAGTACATACAGCATGATTTGATCATATTTTACATCCATGTCTTCCCTAATTCATTACCCCACTTTTTTACCTTCTCATTTTTTGAGAAGTGTGTTTCACCTTTCTGTTTTGTGGGAAATGTATATTTACCTTCTCATTTTGTGACTGTGCGTGTTGTGTGTATGTCATCTTTCAAGAAGAACATTTTGTAGTCTTTGGGGTTTTTGCTTGTTGGTTGGTTGGTTGGTTGGTTGGTTGGTTGGTTTTTTGGTGTTGTTATTTGTTTTGTTTTGTTTTCTCTTTTAGGAACTTTATTTCCATTTACCTTTTTTTTTCTTTCCTCAGGTATCTGCTAAGCAGCTCAGGACCACTCAGTGTTGCCTCTAAACTTCTCAGTGGCCTGCGCAGTGGGAGTTGCTGACCAGTCCTCAGTGGCTGGCCATGCACTCCAGTCTTCCGTGGGGAACTGCTGGATGGGCACAGAAGGCACCTGCATACTCTCAGACCAGTCAGCCACCTCAGGATGAGCAGCAGTGAACTCAACAGCTGGTGCTGTCTCTTCATCCTGGAGTCCCTCCTTGGTCACAGCCTTCTCAGCAGTAGCCTGTTCCTCCTTCCTAATTTCCTCTGGGTGTCTGTTGAAGGAAAGATCAGGCATAACATCTCATGGTACTCATGGGAAAGAGTACTTCGCATGCGGAGTACCTCCCGGGCCAGAACTCACCCACCTATTCGGTCCCACTGAGTGAGTTCCCTTGTTGCTGCATGTCCACTTAGCGCAGGGGCGAATCTGTGTTACACAGAGCAATGGAGGGCTGGTAGGGGCTGGTGGTAAGCCCTGGGATCAGTCACCACTATAAGCCGTGGTTCACTGAAATCCGCTTGGATCTGGTTAGTAAAGGTCCCAGGTGTGAAGCAGGCAGCAACTGGAATGGCTCCTGTGGCAGCATCAAACTTCAGCACAGTTCGCTGGCTAGTGTTCCTAGAGGAGATGATGCTGACGTAGTTGGCAGGGTTCTCAATGACAACTATAGTAGAAGCTGCAAGCAAGAGCTTCTCCCAAGTCTGCTTCAGATTTATGATGTTAATACCATTACTTTTCCTTTTGTAGATGTTCTGCTCCAATTGAAAGTTGAGGTTGGTGCCACCTAAGTGGGTTCCTGCAGCAAGGAATTTGAGGACATCCTCCTCCTTCATCTGCAGGACATCAAGGGCTCCTGACATTGTGTAAGTTTCCCTTTTAAGTTACAATGGGGACAAAGAATAAAGCCTTATGGGCCTGTCCCAGGGTAGCACAGAAAGTCTAGTCTTTGAATCTTACCAGTTTGGCGCCGCTGTGTTAATCAACATCTGCTGCCAATAGAAACTTCTTAGATGAGAATTAAGGAATGCACTGATCAGTGGATATATTGATAAGTCATTAAGAGTCAGTCTAGTACAAAGTTTCTTTAGCAGAATAATATTTGCATGATCCCTTCTTTGGCTTATACCCTGTTTAGTTACAGGGTCTTATATGTCTAATGGTGCCAAGTATTGTTTACATTCTTTGGAGAGAGACTTGAATCTAATCGTAACTTACTGATTAAAATCTTAGTTAATGTTTCTCTAGCTGAGATAAAATACCATACACAAAGCAACTTGGGAAGGAAATCGTTTATTTTATTCTCACAGGTCACATTCTATCACTGGAAAAACAAAGTCAGGATAGAAATTCAAGGCAAGAAACTGGAGTCTGGTGCTAGAGCAGATGCTATGAAGAAATACTCCCTATTGTCTTTCTCCATTGTCTTGCTCAACCCTCAAACTGCTTTCTTATGCAATCCATGACCAAGGTAACATGGCTGTGACTGCCCACAGTAGAGTGGTCCTTCTTACAACCTTCATTAATAATCAAAGGCATTCTCTACAGACTGTATTACATGCATTAATAGAGACATTTTCTTAATTGAGGCTTCTTTTCCCAGTGACATTAACTTATATCAAGTTGGAATGAAAACTTTCCTCTACAGTTACTGCCAAATAATGTTTGTATCATTATTTACATCTGTGGGTGTGTCTTACCAAGACAGTTATTAATGTATCACACACATCACAGCTGGGTATAACTGATGGTCACTTATGTTCTGGCGTAGCTTGCATAGCACCTTCTAGCACTATAAGAGCTACTCAGCAGGGATGAAGTTTCCAATTTCATACCAGATTGATTTTCTCATGTTTTATGTTTCCAGAAATTGTGGTTGCTTTTATGATCCTCTCAAAATACCAGGGCAATGCTCTGAGTCCACATATTTCTCATAGAGACTTCAGACCTTTAATTGTTTTAAAATAAAGTTCAGTAACGTGTGCACACTTTGTATTTTTCACTACTACCTCCACTTTCATTTTCTGTTATAAATCAAATCTCCCCATCTAGCCAAATTTCTATGTATGTTGTTCATGTCTAATCATCTTGTTTTGTGACGTCCTGAATTGAAACACAGCAGTCTGTTTGGCAGTGGATCTAGTGTTATCCATTGGGTCATAGACAGCTCAGCAGTGGTTATATAATTGAACACTGTGTCTGTTCTTCCCAGAATCCATCAATAGTAGTTAAATAATAGAGCAGAGCCCATGAGCCTTGCCCCATTTGATGAGTGTTCATTGATTAAGTCAGGCTGGAGTGGACCCAGTGCAAGTAGCAACAGTTTCCATGAGTTAAAAGTGACAATTGTTTTATTTAGTCTAGAGGGGCTTTGCTTAGACTTTCCCCAAGTTTTCTGTATCTTAAACACATCCTGCCTCCTTTTTGACATTGTTCTAGAACTTTGAGAGGGTCTTATAAATGTTGTGTTTAAGGCTGTGTCTACAATCAACTTGATCCAGGATAGTCTGTATGCATCAGTTTTCACTCATTAAGGCTGTGGGAAACTTCTGCAAGTGAGATTGAACATATAGATAAATCTAGGTTTGATATAGACAAAGTGTGGTTTAACGTCTTCCCCTGATTATTCACGAACTTATTCCCAACAAAAATTTTAGCCAACATTTTAAAAACCATCATCTCCCTAAAAGTTTGAGATTATCTTTATGCAACTTTGAGTAAATAGGAATTTATTTCTGCTGCATGCAAAACTATGTTCTTAATTAAAATGCCCTGTGTGATATAAATGAAATGTCAGAAATAAAACAAAAATACTTCAATTTTGAAATATCATTTTTATTCATAAACATGCACATATGAATCTGGTTTAAATAAATAATTTCAAAAAAATTAATTGTAAAATGTTTACAATTCATAAACCTTAGCCTAAAGTCTCCATTCATAAATGTGTATTTTGTTCCTCCCTTACCAACTGTTTTGGATATAGTTTTTCCCACCATTGATGAAGACACCATTCCCATTAGAGTTGATTACAACTTTATGTTACTCTTCATATGTTAAGAAAATACCATACTTTTGAGGGGGGGGGATCAGATTTTGTAAAATGTAGAAAACTGACCCTGATCAGTACAAATGTGTAGCAGTAATCCTGTGATTTGCCTCATTAAAGGTGTAAACTTAACAAGTCTAATGACCTGAGGTCAATCCCTGAAACCAATGAAAGAGTAAAAGGTAAAACACTGATCATACAGAAATATCTTCTGCCCTTTATCCACAAGCTGGGGAACATGGGCTCACACACAAATAGCAACAAAAACTTGACATAAAAAAGACTAACAGAATTCCATGAAGTTGGCTTTAGTGATGACTATGCTGATAGGAGAGTTGTTTGTTATCTTGTGTTTTGTTTATTTAGACACTAAGTTTTTTCTGATGAACATAGAATTATTGTTACTTACTTATATTTCTTTGAATGCATATGTTGATGAACAAGTATGTAGACACCCAACAACAAGTTGACTTTATTGCAGCCCAGTTGACTTTGGCATATGATTTTTTTTTTACTTTATTTTAAAAAACAAAGACAAATGTACAATTTTAAAGCAATTTTGCATAAAAGTATGGGAATACATTATTTAAGGTTGTAATTAAGTATTTTGGGTACATTACATACACATGTGTATATATGTAACAATAATATAGGAAAAGAGGTTATTAATTTGAGGGGATAGAAGAGAAACTAGGAGGGGCTATAGGAAAGAAAGGGGGATGTGATACAGTTCTATTTTAATTAAAATATATTCTTTTTTTTTCTTGAACTTCACACAGTCTGTGAGTTGTTGATGGGGTGTTCAGAGCTTTCTGGGGTAAGTATCCCATTATCAGTGACTGCATATTATATCTTTTGTGTGTGTGTGTGTGTGTGTGTGACTGGGTTATCTCACTCAGGATAATATTCTCTAGATGCATTCATTTTCTTAAAAATTTCATTAAGCCATTGTTTCTGATAGCTGAGTAGTACTCCATTGTGTAAATGTACCATGATTTATGTATCCATTAATCTACTGAAGGACATCTGGGTTCTTTCCAACTTCTGGCTATTATAAATGGAGCTGCAAAGAACACTGTGGTGCATGTATCTTTGTTGTATGTTGGACCATCTCTGGGGTAAAAGACCAGAAGAGGAGTAACTGGATCTTCAGGTAGTACTTTGTCCATTTTTCTGTTGAACCAACAGACTGATTTCCAGAGTGGTTGTATCAGTTGACAATCCCACCAGCAGTGGAGAAGTGTTCCTCTTTCTGCACATCCTCGCCAGCATCTGTTGTCATCTGAGTTTGGATCTGGGCCCATCTGACTGGTGTGAGGTGGAATCTCAGGGTTGTTTTGATTTGCATTTCCCTGATGGCTAAGGATGTTGCACACTTCCTTAGATGTTTCTCAGCCATTCGATATTCCTCGATTGAGAACTTTTTATTTATGTCTGTACCCCATTATTAATATGGTTGTTTGATTCTCTGGAAACTCATTTTTTGAGTTTTTGTATACCTTGGATATTACGACTCTATCTGATGGGGGCTGGTAAATAGCTTTTCTTACTCTATTGTCTGCCATTTTTTTTATGAGAGTGTATTTAGCCTTACAGAAATATTGCAATCTTATTAAGTCCCATTTGTCCATCTTTGACCTTAGAGCTCCAGCTATTGGTATTCTGTTTAGGTAATTTTCTCCTGTGCCTATGAGTTTTAAGGTTTTCCCCACTTTCTCATCTAATAGTTTCAGTGTACCTGGTTTAATGTGGAGATATTTGATCCACTTACACTTGAGCTTTGTACAAGGAGATAAGAAAGGGTCTATTTTCTTTCTTCTGCATGCTGAGTGCCAGTTGGACAAACAAAATTTGTTGAATAGGCTGTCATTATTCCATGCTGAATGTTTACAGCTCCTTTTTCAACGATCAGGTGACCATATACTTAAGAGATCATTTCTGGATCTTCTGTTCTATTCCAATGATCCAGGTGCCTATTTCTGTAACAGTACCATGCAGTTTTCAGCACAATTGCCTTGTAATATAGGTTGAGGTCAGGGGTGGTGCTTCCCGCAGATGTTTTCTTGTTCTTGAGGAGGGATTTTACTATTCTCAGTCTTCAGTTATTCCAAATTAAATTGCACATTTCTCTTTCCAAGTCAGTGAAGAGCTGGGTTGCAATTTTGATGAGAATTGCATTGAATCTATAGAATGCTTTTGGTAAGATGGCCATTTTTAAAATGTTGTTCCTTCCAATCCATGAGCATGTGAGATCTTTCCATTTTCTGTGATCTTCCTTGATTTCCTTATTTAGAGGTTTACAGTTCTTGTCATACAGGTCCTTCACTTGCTTAGTTAGAGTCACACCAAGGTATTTCATAGTTTTTCTGACTATTGTGAAGAGTATCTTTTCCCTAATTTCTTTCTTTACATGTTTGTCCTTTGAATATAGAAAGGCTACTGATTTGTTTGAGTTAATTTTATATCGGCCACTTTGCTAAACTTGTTTATCATTTGTAGGAGTTTTCTGGTGTAATTTGTGGGCTTACTTAAGTACAATATCATGTCATCTGCAAATAGTGATGTTTTTACTTCTTCCTTTCCAACTTGTATACCTTTGATTTCCTTTTGCTGTCTAATTGCTCCAGCCAGAACTTCCAGTACTATGTTGAATAGGTAGGGGGAGAGCAGGCAGCATTGTCATGTCCCTGATTTTAGTGGGATTGCTTCAAGTTTCTCACTGTTAAGTTTGACGTTGGCTGTTACTTTGCTGTATATTTCTTTTATTATGTTTAGGTATGGGCCTTGTATTCCTGTTCATTTCAAGTCATTTAACATGAAGGGTTGTTGAATTTTGTCAAATGCTTTCTCACCATCTAGTGAGATTACCATGTGGTTTTTTTCTTTGAGTTAGTTTATATGGTGGATTACATTGATGGATTTTTGTATATTAACCATCCATGAATGCCAGGGATGAAGCCTGCTTCATCATGGTGAATGATTATTTTGATGTGTTCTTGAAGTTGGTTTGCAAGGAATTTCTTGAGTATTTTTGCATCAATGTTCATAAGTGAGATTGGTATGAGGTTCTCTTTCCCTATAGGGTCTCTGTGTGTTTTAGGAATGAGGGTTATTGTAGCCTCAAAAAATGAGCTAGGTAGTATTCCATCTGATTCTATCTTGTGGAATAGTTTGGAGAGTATTGGTATTATATTGTTAATAAATGTCTGATAATATTCTGCACTAAACCCATCTGGACCTGGGTTATTTTTTGGTTGGGAGGCTTTTGATGAATGCCTCTATTTTTTTAGGTGTTATGGGATTATTTAGATGGTTTACCTGGTCCTGATTTAACTTTAGTATCTTCTCTCCATCTAAGAATTCATCCATTTCCTCCAGATTTTCCAGCTTTGTTGAGTATAGGCTTTTGTAGTAGGATGTGAAGATTTCTTGAATTTCCTCAGTTTCAGTTGTTATTTCTCCACTTTCCTTTCTGATTTTGTTAATTTGGATACTCTCTCTATGCCCTCTAATTCGCCTGGCTAAGGGCTTATCAATCTTATTGATTTTCTCAAAGAACCAGCTCTTGGATTTGTTGATTCTTTGGATGGTTCTTTTTGTTTCTATTTGGTCTATTTCTGCCTTAAGTTTGATTATTTCTTGCCGTCTACTCCTCTTGGATGTATCTGCTTCCTTTTGTTCTAGAGCTTTCAGCTGTGCTGTCAAGTTGCTGATGTATGCACTCTCCAGTTTCTTTTCAGAAGCACTCAGAGATATGAGTTTTCCTCTCAGTACTGCTTTCATTACACCCTGTAGTTTTCGGTATGTTGTGTTTTTGTTTTCATTTAATTCTAGAAATCCTTAATTTCTTTCTTTATTTCTTCTTTGACCCTGCTATCGTTTAATAGAGTATTGTTTAGTTTCCATGTGTATGTGGGCTTTTTGTTGTCTTTTTTGTTGTTAAAGACCATCCTTAGACCATGGTGATCTGAGAGGTTGAATGTGAGTATTTCAATCTTCTTATATCTACTGAGGCTTCTTTTCTGACCAATTATGTGGTCAATTTTTGGGAAGGTGCCATGAAGTGCTGATAAGAAGTTATATATATTTTTATGATGATATATTCTGTAGATTTCTATTAATTCCAGTTGGTTTATAACCTCTGCTAGTTTTACAGTGTCCTTTTTCAGTTTTTCTTTCCCTGATCTGTTCATTAGTGAGAGTGGAATATTGAGGTCTCCCACTATTATTGTTGGGGCACAATGTATTTTTGAGCTTCAGTTGGGTTTCTTTTATGAATATCTGTGCTTTTGTATTTGAAGCATATATGTTAAAGATTGAAAGTTCCTCTTGACAAATTGCCCATGTAATGTGTAAAAGTGTATTTCCCTATCTTTTTTGATAACTTTTGGTTGGAAATCTACTTTATTCAATATTAGAATGGCCACTCCAGCTTGCTTCTTGGGGCCATTTGCTTGGAAGGTTTTTTCCCATCCTTTTACTCTGAGATAGTGTCTGTCTTTGTCTCTGAGATGAGTTTCTTGTATGCAGAAAATTGCTGTGTTTTGTTTATGTATCCAGTCTGATAGCCTATGTCTTTTTATTGGGGAATTGAGTCCATTTATGTTAACAAATATCAAGGAATAGTCGTTGCTGTTTCCTGCTAGTTTTGCTTTTGGAGGTTGAATTGTGCCTGTATGTCTTTCTCCTTTTGGTTTTCTTGCTTAGGAGTTTTCTTGTTTTTATTAGGGTGTAGTTCCCCTCATTGGATTGGGTTTTCCACCTATAATTCGTTGTAGTGCTCTGTTTGTTGTTAGATATTGTGTAAATTTAGTTTTGTCTTGAAATATCTTAGTCTTTCCATTTATGGTGATTGAGAGTTTTGCTGGGTATAGCAGCTTTGGCTGGCACTTGTGCTCACTTAAGGTGTGCATGATGTCTGCCCAGGCTCTTCTAACTTTCATAGTCTCTGTTGAGAAAACTAGTGTGATTCTGACAGGTCTGCCTTTATGTTACATGGCCTTTTTTCCTTACTGATTTTAATATTTTTTCTTTACTTTGTGCACTTGGAGTTTTGACTATTATGTGTTGGGAGGAATTTTTTTTTCTGATCCAATCTATTTGGAGTTCAGTAGGCTTGTTTTATGCTCATGGTTATCTCATTCTTAAGGGTAGGGAAGTTTTCTTCTATGATTTTGTTGAAGATATTTACTGTGCCTCTTAGTTGATATTCTTCCCCCTCTTCTATTCTTATTATCCTTAGGTTTGGTCTTCTCATTGTGTCCTGGATCTCCTGGACATTTTGGGTTAGGAGCTTTTTGGTTTTTGCATCTTCTCTGACTGTTTTGTCTATGTTTTCAATGTTGTCTTTGGCCCCTGAGATTCTCTCTTCCATCTCTTGCAGTCTATTGGAAATTCTTGCTTCTGTGACTACCGATTTCTTTTTTAGGTGACAAACCTCTAGGGTTGTCTCTTTTACTGTTTTCTTTATTGTGTCAATTTCCGTTTGAAATTCCTTCTTCCATTCCTTCATCTCTTTGGTTCTGTTTTCCTCTACTTCTTTGAGTTCATTGAGTATTTTTCTTGTTTCCTCTTTAAAAGCTTCTAATTCTTTATGCTTTTCCTCCCACTCTTGTTTAAGGATCTCTATCATCATCTTGAGGTATGATTTTAGGTCAGTGTCTTCCTTTTCTAGAGTGTTTGGCATTCTGCTGTTTGCTGTGATGGGAGAGCTGGGTACTGGTGTTGCCAGGTTGTCTTGGCTTCCCTGAAGTAGGTTCTTTCCCTTTCCTCTTGCCATCTTGTTGTCAGTCTTGTGTCCCTGGATCACTGCGGCTCACCACTGGCTCACTGCTGGCTCACTGCTGGCTCACTGCTGGCTCACTGCTGTTCCTGGTGGTGGATGGTCTGAGAGTGCGTTCTGCAGTATGTGTTGTCCTGCTGGGAATAGTTGATGCTGGTTTACTGGTTCCCTGAAGCAAGCTGAGGCAGGGAGGGGGAACCAGGAGACCGCACTTTTTTGCGAGATCGGCAGAGATCTCTCTGCACCCCGGCTAGGCAGAATGTCTCCTAGACAGTTCTGTGTCCGTGGCTCACTGCTGGCTTACCACTGGCTCACCACTGGCTCACTGCTCGATTTTTGTTTTTCTCTGATATTTTTTTAAATTTGTTACACAGCCACAAATTTGTCTCAACTTCATAAAATATGTTAAGGTGGATCTTCAAAAAGTGATTCAAATCATCCTGTCTTTGGCATGCAAGCACTGGTGGGCATGTGCCTATGTCACCCACCATTTCTGACATTTAAAATGTGGGTTTGGAGATCTCGAGTTCTTGTGCCTGCAAAATAATTGTTAAACCAACTAAACCATCTTCCTAGCACCAAGCAGTACCTGTACTTCTAAGTTTCTTGAAGGATACAAACCAAGTTTAAAGAGGTATTTGCTTTAATTCTTTTAAATATCTTGTTTATACTCTTTAAAATCTCACACAATTATGCATGTTTTAACAATATATACTTTCTTCTTTGCTTCTGATGTTCCCTGAGATTCTTCTTATCACCCACATCCCCAGCTCTCTGTCCTTTTGCTTTCTCTTTACATTTTCTTCCCAACCCACTGGGTTAATTCAAAGCCACTATTATGCACCTGGGGTAGAGTTATCCACTGGATAATAAACCTAGATAAAACTTTACCCTTGAAGAAAACTGACTCTCCCTTCCACCGCAGCCATAAACGACCAAAAGCTATTAGGCAGAAGTTGAATCTACTCATTCTTCTTGTATTCATGCTGTAATGTTTATGGCTTGATCTTAAATAGGGACTGTTATTTCAGGAGTGCAATGGCCCTGGTTTTCCAATAGAAATGATTTCATGATAGTCTAATCTAGCGCTTGATATACTCTACTTTCTCTACCACAAGTTCCTTTTAGCCTCAAGAAAAAATAACAAACTATAGAAATGATCCCTGAAAGCAGAGTTTTTACCAGAAATACAGACATTTAACCTGGAGCAGTGACTGAGGTAATAAGCCCAACTTGAGACCCATCCCATGGGCAAGCACCAATCCCTAACACTATTAATAATACTCTGTTATGCTTACAGACAAGAGCAAGTTGTCCTCTGAAAGGCTCCACCCAGCAGCTGACTCAGACACAGACAACTACAGCCATTGGATGGAGTTTAGGGAATCTTATGGAAGAAAAGGGCAAATGATTGCAGACTTTAAGGAAATAGTGACTCCCCAGAAAGAATGAGTCAACTAACCTGGACCATTGAGGCTCTCAGATTCTGAACCACCAACCAAAGAACACACAGAGACTGAACCTAGACCTCCATGCACATATATACCAAACGTGCAACTTGGTCTTTATGTGAATCCTGAACAACTGGAGCAGGAGCTATCCCAAAAGCTGTTGCCTGTATATGGGTTATGTTCCTTTATCTCTGCTGCCTTGTATGGCCTCAATGGAAGAGGAAGTGCCTAGCTCCACAGAAATTCAAGTGCCAGGATATGGAAGAGGGGGATACTCAGGGGGGCAGAGAAGAAGGGAAGGGTAGATTGTTGGAGGAGGTAACCATGAGGAGGTCAGTGAATGGGATGTAAAGTGAATAAGTAAAAAATTAAATTGAATTACATTGTAGAAGAAGAAGAAGAAGAAGAAGAAGAAGAAGAAGAAGAAGAAGAAGAAGAAGAAGAAGAAGAAGAAGAAGAAGAAGAAGAAGAAGAATAGGAAGAGTAGGAAGAGGAGGAAGAGGAGGAGGAGGAGGAGGAAGAGGAGGAGGAGGAGGAGGAGGAAGAGGAGCAGGAGGAGGAGGAAGAAGAAAATGGGGAAGAGGAGAAGGAGGAGGAGGAAGAGGAAGAGAAGGAGAAGGGATAATGCAGATCCTAGCACATTTGGGGCTATCCTTGCTACAATGATTTTTCTCTTTGCACTTTGACTACTTGTGAGTCTCCATTGTGGGTCTGTTCTCACTTCTCCTCTTTTTGTGTCTTGACACTGCAAAAGGTGGTCAGTCAGGAAAGGATAGAGCTAAGTGTAGGATGGGTGGTTCAGCAAAACACCAGTAGAGCTGTAAATGCCAGAAGAAAACTTTGAAGATGTCAGTGTCATAATTTTTATATATGAATTTGGAAAGTGGTTTTTTTAGGGTGAAGTTTTATTGGCTGAGGCTTAAGGTTCTAGAGACACCTCTTTTTCATGGAGAAGCATTCCATAAATTTGAACCCAGTACTTTCCCAAAGTATTTTGTGACATTATTCAGGTAGAAGACAGTGGGTTGAGCACGTCCGATCATGCAGAGAAGAGGAAGCCCCTGCTACACTAAGAAAATGGAGTATTCCCCCCTGTGCTGAACCCAGGAGAGCTCTCTTGACATGGTACACTACAGCATGTTGAGCAAGGGAAGTGTTACATCATGTTACCTTTTCCCATTGGGTTTAAATCAAATACAATTTAATGTGTGTGAAAACCACACTGCTAAGAATTACCTTAAATAATATTTGTTTATGAAATGAAGTGAGATTACAAGTCTATAAATATTAAAGACTCTCCATGGAACCTTTCTTTTCTTGAACTTTACTTCATATTTACTCTCAGTTATATGCATGTCCCTCAGGACAATTTTTCAGAGAAATCTAAACCCAGATTTTTTTTTATCTGTAGCTTAGAGAACTGCTTTATTTGAATAGAGGGGTTTTTATTCTAATATTTCTATTTTATTTAAGATTACTTCTTTATTATTGATTTATTTTGCAGTGCCACATTAAGGTTGTTATACATCCTTGGCAAGTGCATTGCCACTAAAATGTCATTTTTGTAGCTCTCAAAAACTCACTTAAATAAACATAGGAGATAAGTTTAAAATTACACAAATCAAGTCTATTGAGCAGTAGTAACTATTTTCCTAGCATACCACTGTTTTCAATGATAGCATTAATCCCCCAAATCACAATTTAAACTCCCCACGATACTCTTGGTATAAGACATATGTTTGTACCAGTCATTCTAGTATGATAAACACCTAACATGTTATAATACATGATCATATATATGTATATATATGTGTATATATATGTATATACATATATGTGTGTGTTATAATACATTATAATAATATAATAGCACCAAATTATATTAGTTATTATATTATAGTGTGTATTAAAGAATGTATTAAATTCTCATGGAAGTCAATGTGTTAAACAAATTTGTTATTCTTTTTACAAATGTTTGTATCCTGGAACAGGAAGAACCCATGTACCTTTCAAAAGTTAAATTCAAGGGCCAAATAGATTCTCACATACATATATATGTTGAAGTCTAAAGTATTTATTAAGAAAGTCAATAGGATTTGAATGTTCCTGAGCACATACCATTATTGTAAAAGCTCAGTACCTCGCAAATCTGCGGCATATACCTTATTCTATACTTTTCCAGAAGGTGCTAAAACATCTGGGTGATGTAGACTTAAACTCTCTGAGGAACTTATCTTAATGTGGAACAAACACTGACCAAGAAAGCTAACACATGGAGCAGAGAAGTGACCTCTTTTGTTGCCTGCATTATACCTAAAGAAACTCTCGGATATTTGTTTTCTGAGCTGACACCAGTTTTATGTCCTGAATCCTTCTCTTGTACTGTCTCCTCCCCTCACTCATGCCTCTGTTTCCTTCATTAGCCCCACACAAATTCTCTGAGATTTCACTTTCCAGTACATTTTAAGTGCCTCATTTTCTACCACACATTTTATTGTTTCAGGGAATTTAGTATGAATTTGTTCCTCATTACTTTCTTTTACTTTCTACTTTTATACCTTTCTTCTGCAATGCTGTAACAGATTTGAACAGCATTATATGACTTTTGAAAGCCAATGATTATTTATATATGTATCACACACAATAAATCAATGAAACACAACAAATATTTACTAAACACATGTCTTCGTAGATATACATTGCCACACATGATATAAAATAAAAACTAGAAAATATTATAATAGTTCCAAAGTAACATTAATTTAGTGGATAGATTACATATACCTAAGAATCTGACAATTTTATCCTATGGTACTTTTAATCTCTCAAATAAGTTTAGAAAAAATGATAACTCATTATTCCTACCAACTCATAGTTTGAAAACATAATTTTAAACTGGGGATCCATCCCATATACAGTCTCCAAACCCAGACAATACTGCTGATGCCAAGAACTGCATGCTGATAAGAGCCTGAAATAGCTGTCTCCTGAGAGGCTCTGCCAGAGCCTGACAAATACAGAAATGGATGATCTTAGCCAACCATTGGATGCAGAACAGGGTTCCCAATGAGGGAGCTAGAAAAAGGACTGAAGGAGCTGAAGGGCTTTGCAACCCCATAAGAAGAACTACTATATCAAACAAGGAGACCTTCCAGAGCTCCCAGAGACTAAACCACTAACCAAAGAGTGCACATGGAGACTAATGACTTCAAACACATATGTAGCAGAAGATGATCTTATCAGGCATCAATGGGAGGAGAGGTCTTTGGTCCTGGGAAGGCTTGATGCCCCAGTGTTGGGGAATGCTAGAGGGAGGTTGGAGAGAATGAGAGAAAGGGGGTAGGTGGGTAGGTAGGGAGCAGTCTTATAGAGGCAGGAGGATAGGTGGATTCCTAAGGAGAAACCGGGAAAGAAGATAACATTTAAATGTAAGTAAAAAATATCTAGTATGAAAAAAATTAACTAATATTAGACAATGTCTCATTCTCAAAACCTTTTCACTACTAATAGAGTGAGCTTTAAGAATACTGCCATTTCACTTATCTTCTTTCTTTTTACCTTAAGTGGGAACTTGATTACTAGAAAGATATTTGTTCTCAGTCTTTTCTTAGTTATAGTTCTATCACTGTGAAGATAGACTAAGGCAAGTCATATAAAAGCAAATATTCAATTGGGGTTAGCTTAAAGTTTCAGAGCCTTAGGCCATTATCATGGCAGGAAGAATGGCAGCATGCAGGCAGGCATGGCACTGGAGGAGATGAGAATTCTAAATCTTGCTCTGAAGGAAGCCAGAAGAAGATTCTCTTCTGCATTGGGTGGAGCCTGAGAATCAGAGGATCCAAAGTGAACTTACACAATGACATACCTCCTCCAACAAAGCCACACCTCCTCCAAGAAGGCCACACCTCCTAATAGTGCCACTCCTTATTGCCAAACATTCAAGTGCATGAAAATATGGGGACCAAATCTTATCAAGCTACCAAAGAATGAATAATTGATATCACAGCAACTCTAACACACTAGTGTTAATGTTTTCCCTCACTGGTTAGCCCAGTGGTAGAGGGTGTTAAATATGACCCAAACAATAATAAAATTTTGTTGATTCCCTAATGACACATCAATGGAGTTGGGTTCTTTTTCAGCTAGAGTCACTCTTAAAGACTCCCTGGAGCTTTTTCCATCCTAGGTCTCTGCCATGTTCTAGAGACACCCCTCCCTATGAATTTCTATTCTCATTCTAGGACCTCTTTCCATGGCTCTCTGGACACCTGATAATACCCCCTATTCCCCTCCCCATCCTCTCTTCCAACAAATTGCCTTGCTTTATCCACCTAAGATGTCTATTTTATTTCCATTTCTGGGTGAGATTCAAGCAACCTCCATTGAGCCTCCCCTTTTTAGCTTCTTTGAATCTGACTGTAGCCTGAGTACATTGTACTTTATGGTCAATGTCCACTCAGAAGTGGTTATATTCCATGCATGTCCTTTTGGGGTTGGGTTACTTCACTCAGAATCATATTTCTAGTTGCATATGTTTTTCTGAAAAATTCAGGATGTCCTCCTTTTTAATAGCTGGATAATATTCTGTTGTATATATTAACAACATTTTCCTTATTTATTAGTATTTGAGGAAATCTATTCCAACTTTAGACCCACCTCATGGGCAAGAACTAATCCCTGGCACTATTAATAATACTTTGTTGTGCTTTCAGATAGGAATCTAGCATAACAATCCCACTAAAGAGGCTCCAGGAGCTGCTATAATATGGTCCTTAAAAGTTATCCTTTCACTTCTTCAGTTTGGCATTTATTGAGTTTTTTATCACTGGTAAGTCTATCTGAAATACTGGCTTGATGATCTGTGGACATATCGGTGTTTGATATAGCATTTATAAGTCTGTTATATATAGGTGCAAATTCTTTATTCAATAAAGTGGATTTTAGTAGGTAAAAGGAAATCTTCAACTTTTTTTAAAATAATAACAACATGACTACTTTCAGAATAAATACTCTATTTATGAGACTTTCCACTTAACAACATAAACAGAGCACATATCCATTGACATAGGTATGTGTGTACCCAAACATTGTATCTCCATCAGGTCTCACATTAAGTTTAAATATGTAACTATGACATCTACTAAACAAACCTATATATCATATGCGTGCAATAGACCAGCAATCTCCACATTTTTATATCTTTATGTATTTTGCTGCATTTTAAAAAGTACATCCAGCCAAGGTCTACCCCAAAGTTCAAAGGCCTATGACACTGTTCATGAACTGTAAGGATCTGAATATAGACTCTTCACACATATATTTTTAAGAGACTAGGAGAGCCTTTATAGCTTAAAGTTAGGCAACTTGAACATTCAGAAGTTCACTTAGAACTTGGGTTTGTTATGGTTCATGGTAGTTAATGTTCTTTCTATCAATCAGTGCCCAAAGGGCCTATGCATTCACATTTAATACATCAATCTAAAACACCATTGCCAATCATCTAGAAGAATGGGCACTGCATTATAAATATGCCTTCTAAACTCTCACCCTTTTTAAGTCTGTTTTAAAAAGTTAATAATAAACATATACTTTTATTTGATTATTAAATCAATTATTTAATTTAATAATAAATTGAATAAATCATGTAAGACTTCTGCAGAAAATGTTATGATAGTCTAACTCCAGTTACTATAACTATCTGAATAAAATCAAGTTGAATGTCAATAAAATTCTTACGATTCTTCTTTTAATTTTTTTTTTCTGACAAGCATTAGAAGTGAAATTTTGGTGTATGATAACTCTCACATTCTAGTCAGCAGGGAAACATTAAATGATTTAACTATACTTGTATTCCCTTTGAGGAAAATAAATCAGGTTGTACATTTTATTCTTTGAAACTAGAGTGATGCTATTATTCATCTTGTCCTAGAGTCTCTGAAATTTGCTCTGCCATGAAAATAAGGCTTTTAAAATAATTTAAAACAAATTGCCATCAATTGTTTTTGTAGCAGTAACTTATATAAATGGATTTTATGGAAATTGCAGATATTTCTTTACACAATATAAGTAACCTTTGCTTGTCATTGTTGGAGAGTACATTTTATTGTGGCTTCCAGTTCATTTTTTCAGTCTTGGGTGAAGATATATATCAGTTAAGAAAAATGTCTATGTAAGTGTGTTGTAGAGCTGATAGATTTTAAACTACATCATTTTTGACCTGAAGTTGACACAGTGCTACTTTCAAGACAAGACTTTAGAAAATAGTAGCAGTCTTTAATGTCAGCTGAATGTTCACATAACTCTTTAAAATATACAGTTCAATTTCTTAGTGTTAAAATATAATTAGTGGATGAATTGTTTGGAGCAGTATTAAAGGATAACTTAGTATGAATAAACATATTTGAGCTGAAAAAAACATTGAGAAGAGAAACCTTTATGTTGTACATGTATTTAAAATAGAACAATTACAACATGGTTAGTAATATCTAACAACCATATATGTCTTCTGCCTTTCTCAGGACCCCAGCCTCAACAGAAAAAGTCATCACTAGCTACCAAACTGTGACATATTCTCACTGTTGCTATGCATGTATAAGCTCTCCCTGACCCGGTGGTACATCCCCTTATTAAAGTCCGGTCTTTCTTTCTCCTTGTCTCTTCTTTTTCTCCACTTTTAACCAGAGATGACCTCTACATATCCTTTTCCTAATAATCCTCCCAAGTAAGATCTGATGCATGCTGTGACTCTCTGGTATTCATTGCTTAGATTATAACATTAGCTTCATTCTCTCTTTCTCCCTCCCTCCTTCCCTCCCTCTCCCTCTCCCTCTCCCTCTCCCTCTCCCTCTCCCTCTCCCTCTCTCTCTCTCTCTCTCTCTCTCTCTCTCTCTCTCTCTCTCTCTCTTTCTCTCTCTCTCTCTTCCTCCCTCCCTCTCTCCTCTCTTTTGCTCGCGCGCACACACACACACACACACACACACACACACACACACACCAAGAGAAAACCCTGCCATACACTTTAATCTTCTCATTTGATTGTTTTTACAAGAAAAACTTAAGATCAAGCTAGACTTACAAACAGAGCTCAATTGGTCAAGTATACAATGCCCTTAGTTCAATCCCAGGAGTTCATAAACCAGGTGTGGTAGCAGATACATTTAGCATTCAGGAAGTAAAGAAATTGTTATTTGAAGCCAGTCTGGAAGTTATGAGAATCTATTAAGAAACAAATTAAAAAAAATGGAATTTCAATTATATATTCATCTGTTTGTTTATTTTTGGATAGTACCTCTTTCATTGTCCATAAGAGAAGATCACAAAAGAGTTTTGCAGAGTTCTGTAGAGTTTTATTGTTGTATTATATTAATTAATGTCAATACTGGATATAATAGAAGTTTTAAATGCAAATGTAGCAGTAAACAGTTGATTAAGCAAAAATACACAAACACACACACACACACACACACACACACACACATATACACACTATAACTTAATGCATGCGTCTGTTGGACTTAATAGTTTTCTTTGTTTTATTTTTAAACAAATAGAGATTTATTTTTCTTCGTGTTTCAGAGGTCTCACTTAGTCCATGATCCCTTGATTCCATTGCTTTTAGGTCCCTGAACAGTGAGGCAAGACATTATAAGGAGAGCATATGATAAAGATAATTGGCTTCATTAGCAGGACATGATATATCCTTAAAAGTGCAGCCTCAATGACCTGCTTCCTCCTAGGCCCTACCTTCTAATGGCCCATTCAACTACAGACTACCAACAAACCAACTGACCAATAATGCAATTATTCCCTAACCACTCCTCAAGGGTGCCACCTCTGAGGGCCAAGTGGGAACAAATGAAAATTTAGAGGGAACACTTTATATCCAAACCACAGATATGTATATTTATATTGAAGAAATTCTTGTCAAAAACAAATAACAAAATCAAACCTATATAACAGTTCTCAAGAAAGATTTTCCAGTGGGTGTGATGGATAAGGGAGCAGAGATGAGGTAGCACAGAGATATGAAAGCAGTAACTGTCCATCTGTCTGTCTGTCAATCTGTCTATCTATCTATCTATCTATCTATCTATCTATCTATCTATCTATCTATCTATCATCTATCTATCTATCTATCTATCCATTCATCCATCTATAATTCCATTTTCCCTCTCACTTTTCTCTCTCTTCTGTCTCTTATCCATTCTCTCTCTCTTCTCTCTTTATCTCTATTTCCTCCTCTCTTCTTTATCTCCTCTCTCTTTTCTCTCTCTCTCTTCTCTTCTACTTCCTCTCTCTTCTACCTCCCTCTCCCTTCCTTTCTTTCCTCCTATCTCTTCTCTCTCTCTCTCTCTCTCTCTCTCTCTCTCTCTCTCTCTCTCTCTCTCTCTCTCTCTCCCCCCCCCCCCTCTCTCTCTCTCTCTCTCTCTCTCTCTCTCTCTCTCTCTCTCCCCTTTTCCCCTTTCTCCCCTACTCCACCTCTTAGTGATTTGATTCTGTTGCTGTAATAAAAGACTCTGACCAAAATCATATTAGAAAGGGTTCACTTGGATTACTCTTCTCAGATCTCAGGACCTAGGTTTCTTATTGAGAAAATGTAGGGAGAAGCTCAAAGCAGTAACCTGGAGGGAGGAGCCAAGGAGGAGTAAGGCTGGCTCACTAGCTCACTTGCAGACACATGTTTATCTTTCTTTCTTATACAGTTCTGGACCACCTGTCAAGGAATGATACCAGTCATAGTGGACTGAGGCCTCCTATAGCAGCTAATAATAAAGACAATGCCCCCAGAGACATGTTTACATGCTAATCTAATCCAGGCAATTCCTCAGTGGAGACTCTTTTCTCAGATGAATCTAGGCTGTGTTAAGTTGAGTATAAAAACTAATTAGAACAAGCAGCAAAACTGGAGTGGGGAATTATAGAGACTCTAAATATTCTAACAAGTAAGTTGTAATGTAAACAAAACAACCCTTGTAAAACCTTAAGAGACATAAGAAACTGGGGCTGATGAGATGGGTAGATAAGGAACAAAAAGAACCCAATTTTAGTACCTAGAACAGCAAGCAGTTAACAACCACCTGTCACTCCAGCTCTGGGAAATCTGATACTTTCTACTTAATTGTTTGCTTATTTACTTACATACTTGTGTTGTTTTAATTATAATCTGTGAATACATCAGTTTTATATCCTATGATAGATATCTGTGAACATTGATTAGAAAAATATAGTTACGGTCATGCTGAGAGGACCATTATAAGATTATTCAGATATTTTTATCCCCTCCCCACAAGCCACTCCCCTCACCCCTTCCCATCCACTTGCTTTCCTGAAGGTGTTCCCTCTCCCCACCAAACTCTCCACCTCAGTGCCTTGGTATTCCCCTACACTAGGAAAACACACCCTCACTGTACCAAAGAACTCTTTTCCCATTGATGCCAGAACATGCCATCCTCTGTTACATATGCAACTGGAGTCATGGGTCTCACCATGTACACTAAATGGTTGGGGTTTTAGTCCATACAAATTCTGGAGGGTTTGGTTGGTTGATCATGTTGTTCTTCCCATGAGGATGACAGTTTTGATAAGTAGTTTCCAATGATGTCCTGATGTCCAGGTTTCCCAACACTCAGTACTATCTGTTATATGTTTATAAGAAGATTGTGCATCAATGACTAAGAAACATTCAGATAAATAAATATAAGCCCTGAGTTATTAGGTAATATGAGATTGTCTTACTCTTTTTTTTACTAACACCTTTATTTTACAAAACAAAGATAAATGTACAGATTTCAAGCATTTTTTGCATAAAATTATACAATACATTTTTGTCAGTACTTTTTTTCAGATTTTAAAATAATTTTTACATAAATCTATATGAATAGTCAGTACTTGATCTTTTTAAGATTTGACAGTATGCATCGAAAACCCAATAGTTACAATGAGCATAAAGTACATGCAAAACAAAATGTAACATGAAAATAGTCAAAGTTTTCTTGTTGTGTAAAGATTTTTTTGTTCTGTTTTGTTTTGTTTTCTTTATTTCTTGGACTTCCTACAGTCTGTGAGTTGTTTCTGGGGCAGTACTAGCCTCTGGGGCCAGCATTCCACTATCAGTGACTGCATATTATGCCTGTTCTTTTGTGACTAGGTTATCTCACTCAGAATGATATTCTCTAGATGCAGCCATTTTCTTAAAAATTTGGTCAAGTCATTGTTTCTGGTGGCTGAGTAGTATTCCATTGTGTAAATGTTCCACAATTTTTGTATCCATTCATCTACTCAACGGCATCTGGGTTCTTTCCAGCTTCTGGATATTATAAATAGAGCTGCTATGAACATTGTGGTACATATATCTTTGTTGTGTACTAAGGTGTCTCTGGGGTATACGCCCAGAAGTGGAATAACTGGGTCTTCAGGACTGATTTCCAGAGTGGTTGTATTAGTTTGCAACCCCACCAACATAGGAGAAGTTTTCTCGTTCTCCACAAACTCGCCAGCATCTGTTATCATCTGAGTTGGATCTTGGACAATCTGACTGATGTGAGTTAGAATCTCAGGGTTATTTTGTTTTCCATTTCCCTGATTGCTAAGGAAGTCGAGCACTTCCCAAATATTTCTCAGCCATTCGATATTCCCCAATTGAGAACGTTTTGTTTAGTTTTGTACCCCATTTTTTAATGGGGTTATTTGATTCTCTGGTGTCTAGCTTTTTGAGTTCTTTGTATAACTTAGATATTAGGCCTCTATCTGATGTGGAGTTGGTAAAGATCTTTACCCATTCTGTTGGCTGCAGTTTTGTTTTCTTGACAATGTCCTTCACCTTACAGAAACTTTGAAATCTCATTAAGTCCCATTTGTTAATTTTTGACCTTAGAGCTTGAGCCATTAGTATTTTGTGCAGAAAATTTTCTCCTGTACCTATATGTTCTAAAGTTTTCCCTATTTTCTCATCTAAAAGTTTCAGTGTATCTGGTTTAATATGGAGATCTTTGATCCAGTTATACTTGAGCTTTGTACAAAGAGATAAGAAAGGGTCTGTTTTCATTTTTTTGCATGTTGAGTACCAGTTGGACCAGCAGCATTTATTGAAAGGCTGTCTTTTTTCCATTGAATATTTAGGGCTCCTTTGTCAAAAATCAGGTGACCATATACATGAGGGCTAATTTCTGGAACTTCTATTATATTCCATTGTTCCACATGCCTATTTCTGTACCAGTAACATTCAGTTTTCAGCACAATTGCCTTGTAATATAACTTGAGGTAAGGTATAGTGATTTCCGCCGATGTTTCTTGTTATTGAGGATGGATTTCGCTATTCTAGGTTTTTTGTTGTTCTATATAAAATTGAACATTGATCTTTCCAATTCCATGAAGAACTGGGTTGTAATTTTGATGTGGATTGCGTTGAATCTGTAGATTGCTTTTGGTAGAATGGCCATTTTTAAAATGTTGATCTTTCCTATCCATGAGCAAAGGAGATATTTCCATTTTTTGAGATCCTCCTCAATTTCCTTCTTTAGAGGTTTGAAGTTCTTGTTGTACAGGTCCTTCACTTACTTAGTTAGAGTCACACCAAGGTATTTCATAATTTTGTGAAGATTGTGAAGTGTAACTTTTCCTTAATTTCTTACTCCACATTTTTGTCTTTTGAGTATAGGAAGGCTACTGATTTGGTTGAGTTAATTTTGTATCCAGCCACTTTGCTGAACTTGTTTATCAGCTGTAGGAGTTCTCTGGTGGAATTTTTGGGGTCACTTAAGTACACTATCATGTCATCGGCAAAGAGTGATGTTTTTATCTCTTCCTTTCCAATTTGTATCCCCTTGATCTACTTTTGCCGTCTAATTGCTCCAGCCAAGACTTCCAGTACTATGTTGAATAGGTAGGTGGAGATTGGGCAGCCTTGTCGAGTCCCTGATTTTAGTGGGATTTCTTCAAATTTCCCACCATTAAGTTTGATGTTGGCTGTTGGTTTGCTGCATATTGATTTTATTATGTTTAAGTATGGGCCTTGGATTCCTGTTCTTTCCAGGACTTTTAACATGTAGTGGTGTTGAATTTTGTCAAATGCTTTCTCAGCATCTAGTAAGATGACCATGTGGTTTTGTTTTTTGAGTTTGTTTATATGGTGGATTACATTGGTGGATTTCCTTATATTAAACCATCCATGTATCCCAGGGATGAAGCCTACTTGGTCATGATGAATGATCATTTTGATGTGTTCTTGGATTCGGTTTGCAAGGATTTTGTTGAGTATTTTTGCATCAATGTTCATAAGTGAGATTGGTCTGAAGTTCTCTTTCCTTGTAGGGTCTTTGTGTGGTTTAGATAGTACGGTTATTGTAGCCACAAAAAATGAGTTATGTAGTATTCCATCTGATTCTATCTTCTGGAATAGTTTGGAGAGTATTGGTGTTATGTCCGCAATAAATGTCTGATAAAATTCTGCACTGAACCCGTCTGGACCTGGGCTTTTTTTGGTTGGAAGGCTTTTGATGACTTCTTCTATTTCTTTAGGTGTTATAGGGTTATTTACATGGTTTACTTGGTTCTGGTTTAACTTTGGGATCTTTTATCTGTCTAGGAATTCATCAATTTGCTTCAGATTTTCCAATTTTGTGGAGTATAAGTTTTTGTAGTAGGATCTAATGATTTCTTGAACTTCCTCAGTTTCAGTTGTTATGTCTCCACTTTCCTTTCTGATTTTGTTAATTTTTATACTCTCTCTTTGCCCTCTAGTTCGTCTGGCTGGGGCAATCTTTTTGATTTTCTCAAAGAACCAACTCTTGGTTTTGTTGATTTTTTCAATGGTTCTTTTTGTTTCTATTTGGTCTATTTCTGCCCTAATTTTGATTATTTCTTGCTGTCTACTCTTTTTGGGTATATCTGCTTCCTTTTGTTCTAGGGCTTTTAGCTGTGCTGTCAGGTTGCTGATGTAGGCTCTCTCCAGTTTCTTTTTGGAAGCACTTAGGGCTATGAGTTTACCTGTCAGTACTGCTTTCATTGCATCCCATAGGGTTGGGTATGCTGTGTTTTCATTTTCGTTGAATTCTAGAAAATCCTTAATTTCTTCTTTATTTCTTCTTTGACCCTGCTATCGTTTAACAGAGCATTGTTTAGTTTCCATGTGTACGTAGGCTTTTTGTTGTCTTCATTGTTGCTAAAGACCAGCTGTAGACCATGGTGATCTGAGAGGATGCATGGGAGTATTTCAATCTTCTTATATCGATTGAGGCTTGTTCTGAGTCCAATTATGTTGTCAATTTTCGAGAAGGTGCCATGGGGTGCTGAGAAGAAGGTGTATTCTTTTATTTTGGATGATATGTTCTGTATATATCTATTAATTATAGTTGGTTCAAGGTCTATGCTAGTTTTGCAGTGTCCTTGTTCAGTTTCTTTTTCCATTATCTGTCCATTGGTGAGAGTGGGGTATTAAGGTCTCCCATTATTATTATGTGGTGTGAAATGTATTTTTGGAGCTTTAATAGGGTTTCTTTTATGAATGTGGGTGCTTTTTTATTTGGAACATATATGTTAAGGATTGAGAGTTTCCCCTGATAGATTTCCTTGGTAATGAGTAAAAAGTGTCCTTCCTTATCGTTTTTGATAAATTTTGGTTGGAAATTTACTTTATTCAATATTAGAATAGCCACTCCAGCTTGCTTCTTGGGGCTCTTTGCTCAGAAGCTTTTTTTCCCACCCTTTTACTCTGAAATAGTGTATTTCTTTGTCTCTGAGATGAGTTTCCTGTATGCAGCAAAAGGCTGGATTTTGTTTATGTATCCAGTCTGATAGTCTATGTCTCTTTATTGGGAAGTTGAATCCATTTATGTCAATAGATATCAAGGAATAGTTGTTTCTGTTTCCTACCATTATTGCTTTTGTTGGTTCAGTTGTGTCTGTGTCTTTTTCTTCTTTTAGTTTTCTTGTTTAGGAGTTTTTTTGCTTTTACTAGGCTGTATTTTCCCTCCTTGTATTGGGTTTTCCACCTATAATTCGTTGTAGAGCTGGGTTTGTGGTCAGATATTATGTAAATTTTGATTTGTCTTGAAATATCTTCCTCTCTCCATCTATGGTGATTGATAGTTTTGCTGGGTATAGCAGCTTTGGCTGGCACTTGTGCTTTCTTAAGGTGTGCATGATGTCTGTCCAGGCTCTTCTAGCTTTTATAGTCTCTGTTGAGAAATTGGGTGTGATTCTGATTGGCCTGCCTTTATGTATTACATGACCTTTTTCCCTTACTGCTTTTAGTATTCTTTCTTTGCTTTTAGCACTTGGTGTTTTTACTATTATGTGTAGGGAGGTATTTTTTTTCTGGTCCAACCTTTTTGGAGTTCTGAAGGCTTCTTTTCTGCTCATGGTCATCTCATTCTTGAGGGCAGGGAAGTTTTCTTCTACGCTTTTGTTTAAGATATTTACTGTGCCTCTTAGTTGATACTCTTCTCCCTCTTCTATTCCCATTATCCTTAGGTTCTGTCTTCTCATTGTGTCCTTCATTTCCTGGACATTTTGAGTTAGGAGCTTTTTGTTTTTTGCATCTTCTCTGCCTGTTTTGTCTATGTTTACAATGTTGTATTCTGCCCCCGAGATTCTCTCTTCCATCTCTTGTAATCTATTGGAAATGCTTGCTTCTGTGATTCCTGATTTCTTTTTTAGGCGTTCCACCTCTAGGGTTATCTCTTTTAGTGTTTTCTTTATTGTGTCAATTTCCATTTTAAATTCCCTCTTCCATTCCTTCATCTCTTTGGTTGTGTTTTCCACTAGTTCTTTGAGTTCTTTGAGTGTTTTTCTTGCTTCCTCTTTACAAGCTTCTGAATCTTTTTTCTTTTCCTCCAGTTCTTGTTTAAGTATCTCTATGAGCATTTTGAGGTATGATTTCAGGTCTGCATCTTATTTTTCTGGAATGTTTGGCATTCCAATGCTTTCTGTTATGGGAGAGCTGGGTTCTGGAGTTGCCAAGTTGTCTTCGTTTCCTTGGGATATACTCTTTTGCTTTCCTCTTGCCATTTTGTTGTCAGTGATATGTTCTCGCCTTTCTCTTGTATCTGGTTGTGTCCCTGGGTCTTCACTGGTCCAGGCGTCAGATGGGCCGAGCCCTGTTCTATGCCTCAGAGTCGCCTGGTGGTAGCAAACGTTCCAATGTTCTGTTCCTGGTCCCTGGATCAGGGAGGGCAGGGCGGGGGGTGCGCTTACCATGCACACTCCTCAGAAATCTCTCTGCTCCCTGGCTGTCCAGGTCTCCTAGTCACCAGTCTTTAAAGCTTTAGGTGCTGCTGATCCATGTGGCAGATGGGCCACACCCTGTTCTGCGCCCTGAAGTCACCACCAGGTGGAAACAGAAGTTCCGAAGTTCTGTTCCTGGTCCCTGGATCAGGCAGGGCTGGGGGTGTGCTTACCGTGCACACTCCGCAGAGATATCTCTGCTTCCTGGCTGCCCAGTTCTCCTAGTCACCAGTCTTTAAAACTTTAGGCGCTCCTGATCCGTGTGGCAGATGCTGTCTTACTCTTAAGATGTTACTGTGCTTTATGAATGACATGATTAAAACAGCAAAACATTTGTTCTCTCACAGTTCTGTAAGAAGAATGTGAATAAATTAGTCATTGTGAAAAAAACAGCACTTTGAAGTCTTCACTGTCCCCAAAATGCTGTGCCTTCCATACTATTTCCATGTTCTTCCCTATTGTGATCACTTTGATTTAGTCAGAATCATTAGACACAAAATGTCTTTGCAGCAAAAAAAAAAAAAAAAAAAAAAAAAAAAAAAAAAAAAAAAAAAAACAAGAAAAAAAAAACAAACAAAAAACAAAATAAAACTAAACAAAAATCCACGAGAGACTGAAAAAGCAGAAAGACCTTCACTTACTTCTCTTCTCCTCTCTATATTTGATTGAAATGATTGGAATTAAACTGTTCTATCTGTATGGAGTCAGAAATAATTTAGTCACATGGCAAAGATGGAATATTATAGTGTAATCAATAACAGAGAGAAAGCAAGGCATATTAAAGGTATTGATATCCAGAAGGAAAGAACCAAGCTGTCCTTCAACAGAGGAATGGATACAGCAAATGTGGTACATTTTACTATGGAGTACTACTCAGCTATTAAAAACAATGACTCCATGAAATTCTTATGCAGAGTCTTACTATGTTTCTCTCTTGAGTCTGGAACTTGCTACATAGACCAAGGTGCCTTCATAGCAACAGTGATTACCCTGAATCTACCTCCCAGGTGCTGGTGCTAGAAATAAAGGCATAGGCAGCCATGCCATAGTCTTTTATAGTGTGGCTAAAGACAGGTAGAGCAACAGAATTTTATTTGTTCACACTTCTAGGGAAATGGACTATCAAATGTCCTGCAGAGTCCTTCTCCTTGGACCTAACCAGATATCACTGTAACCCCACTTAACAGTGAGATCACTGCATCCTCACATGGCAAGAAGATCACTGTGCCCTCCCATGAAAAAAGGAAGAGTCTCAGGCGGTGTCTTAGTTGGGGTTTTATTGCTGTGAACAGACACCATGACCAAGGCAACTCTTATAAGGACAACATTTAATCGGGGCTGGCTTACAGCTTCAGAGATTCAGTCCAGCATCATCAAGGCAGGAACATGGCAGTTTCCAGGCTGGCTTGGTGCAGAAGAAGCTGAGCGTTCTACATCTTCATTAGAAAGAAACCAGGAACAGACTGAGAATCCTCAGGAAGCTAGGAGAAAGATATCCAAACCCACCCCTAGAGTGATACATTTCCTCCAACAAAGGGGCAACTTTTAATAGTGCCACTCTGGGCCAAGCATATGCAAACCATCACAAGCTGTGAGGTTGATCTCATCAGCATGGTTCCTGGCCACTTTGGACCCTCCACAACCAATTCATTTATTTTTAATCTGAAACAGAGACAATTTGCAGAACTGACATTCCTGTTGCTATAACTCATCTTCAGTGAGGTGAACATCATATACCTATAGCAAGTATCCATAGTTCTGCCAGAGAAAATGAAGGCATGAAGGAGACTGCAATCTGATAAACATTAGTGGCAGAAATATATGTGTGGTTTCTGAAACGAATGGCATTTAGAATGTTATGAAAAAATATTTCAGATTTATATTTTTAAGGATTTAGAGATTCTAATTTCACCTTGCCTTACTATACTCCCATTTAAATAAATATTACTAGAATGATATCTAATATTCTATCTTATGCAGATTTATTTGGTAGTGCATTTTAGAAAGGTATTCTTAGAATTTTGGAGAATGTTTATTTGAGGAAGCTCTGTTTGTATTGAAATACTAACTCTGATACTTGTTGGGTTAATGGATATATAATTTCTTAGTTGGCTTTTATGTTATTCTCCCTAAAAATGAGAATGAAAAATAATTAAGAAAAATGAAGGTAATATGAAGTAATGTCTATCACAGTAATATTAATAAGGCAATGATTACTACATTTTATATATCTATGTATTATATAGGCTATATTTTATAGAACTATTTATATAATTTTATAATTTTATAACAAGCTGTGAGAATGAACACTACTGAAATACATTGTTACCTGGTACAGTAATGCAAAAGAATCACCTCCTATTTCAACTGTACATTTAAAAAGAGTAGGGAATTAAAAATATAAGTGTGTCACAGGGTACTTATTTCATGAGATAAATATATATAAAATAAAATATGCTGATAATTTTTCAGTTTTCAGAAATTGTTATCAAGGTATGACCTTACTGAATTTTCTGTCAATATGAGTGTATGAATAAGCTACAGAAATTGCAGGTTTTTTAAACTTGATAATATAAAGCTTATGTCTTTTATACAATGACTTGTGATACACAGTACTTATTAGAAGAAAATGTCAAATTTGACAGTGCCCAGTGACTCCTTTACATGTTGTGCTCATAGCACATGGATAGATGTAAAATGAGAGATAATCGCCTATAAATAATTTATATGTGCTTGTGTCAGTCAACAAACTTACAGCAGAAAGGACAAATATCTTCATTATTAAATATCAATATACTTCATTTGTTCTTGCAATTATGAAATTCATTTGTAATTCCCCTTTGATAAACGTTATCACCATTATTTAGAAATTTATAAGCAAAAGTATTAATTTATACTTTTGACCTGTATCAAGAGATATGATTCTATTACACAAAGTCTCTTTGAGAAATGCATGAAATCAAGTCATCAATAAAATTGAAAAAGAACCAGCATTCATGACAACATAAATAGTCTAGATAAAATACTATGTCCAAGAATTAAATACTGTTTTCTTTAATAGTTACAGTTGAGGGATAGATGCATTTTAAAAATGTTAAATTTATTATGTTTTAAGAATGAATTCATCAAAATGGCTTGCATTTGTTATTTATTTATAAAAACCAGACATTGAATTATTAATATACACAATTTAAAGAAACTAAATCACCCATCATCTGGTTTACATGATCTATAGTTTGTTCATAATAATTTATAGACTTACTGTTTCTGTGTACTTAAGGTTTGCTTCTAGCACATTAGAAGTGAAATACTAGCAGGACACCATTAATCATTTTCTGTGGGTTTTAAGTTGTGGTGTGTGCCCTGGCTCTTTCTCTTTTCTCTGTAATAACTAGATGATCAGGTGAGCAGTCTCATTCTTTCACACATCTAAATACTCTAAACACAATCTCTGTATCACCACTAACCCAAAGATATGGTGCTTTTGAATCTTGGAACTTGAACATTTTGAGCTAAATACAGTTCTGCCCTATATAGGTTGTTCCTTCAAATATCTGGTATAGTGATAAAAATCTAAATAGCATGCTATTTCTTTTGGCTTCTAGAATTGTAAATTTTAAGAATTTTATAAGAACTGCATAGTTATTTATACTATAACGAATAATTGTTTTTCATTTAACATGGATTGATTTGGCAAGTAAACGCTTCCTAGAATTATAACTATTTGTAATCAGTAGATTTCGGATTTAGAAAAATAGTGTGAAATAAAATTCACAAAACTACTGTACATTTCACAAGTACATTCAAAGATGCTGTAATTTTTTTTTCATTCTGAGGTTTTAAACAGGAAAAATCACATGTACACTACCAAATGTTAAACAATTTTATGACAGAATTAGACCTGAAAAAACAATTTTACTCAGTTGTTAACAATTCATACCCATTATGTTTACTCTGTGCTCCCTCATACCCTAGCTGAGAACATTTTTATTGTCTTATTCACGTTAGCCTGTACTCACATGTACACTTTTACACATATCATTGGATAACTTACACTTACTAGAGAAAAAAATGTGGTTGTTTTCTAATATCACATGTAAGTCCCACATATAATATAAGCCAAAATATTCTTTTTTCTTTTTAGTTTAATGGTATATTAATGAAGAGTAGTATAGTGACAAAGTCCTGTTTTTTTTTTTTTTAAAAAACTTTTTATTGATTTCTCTTAAATTTAAAATTAGGCACCTAAGCTCCACTCATCTTTAATCCATTTGTAACATAATTTTTAATTAAAAAAAAAACCACAAAACATCTCATTGTGGAAGGAACAGTTATTTTAAAAAACAAAGATAAATGTACAGATTTTTAAGCATTTTTGCATAAAAGTATACAAACACATTTTATAAGGTTGTATTAAGTATTTGTGGGTACCTATATATAAACATATGTATATATGTAACAGTAATAAAGAGGTTATTAATTTGAGGAGATAGGAGAGAAAATGGGAGGGGCTGTAGGAAAAAAAGAGGGATGTGATACAGTTCTATTTTAATTAAAATATATTCTTTTTTTTCTTTTTTTCTTGATCTTCACACAGTCTGTGAGTTGTTTCTGGGGTGTTCAGGGCTTTCTGGGGTTAGTATCCCATTATCAGTGACTGCATATTATGTCTGTTCTTTGGTGACTGGGATATCTCACTCAGGATGATATTCTCTAGATGCATCCATTTTCTTAAGAATTTCTTAAAGTCATTGTTTCTGGTAGCTGAGTAGTACTCCATTTTGTAAATGTACCACAATTTTTGTATCCATTCATCTACTGAAGGACATCTGGGTTCTTTCCATGTTCTGGCTATTATAAATAGAGCTGCAATGAACATTGTGGTGCATGTATCTTTGTTGTATGTTGGAGTATCTCTGGGGTAAGTTCCCAGAAGTGGAATAGATGGGTATTCAGGTAGTACTATGTCCATTTTTCTGAGGAACTGCTAGACTGATTTCCAGAGTGGTTGTATCAGTTTACAACTCCACCAACAGTGGAGAAGTTTTCCTCTTTCTTCACATCTTCTCCAGCATCTATTGTCATCTGAGTTTTGGATCTTGGCCAATATGACTGGTGTGAGATGGAATCTCAGGGTTGTTTTGATTTACATTTCCCTGATGGCTAAGGATGTTGAGCACTTCCTTAGATGTTTCTCAGCCATTTGATATTCCTCAATTAAGAACTTCTTATTTAAGTCTGTATCCCATTTTTAATAGGGTTGTTTGATTCTCTTGTATCTCACTTTTTGAGTTCTTTGTATATCTTGGATATTAGGCCTCTATCTGATGGGGGTTGGTAAATATCTTTTCTTACACTATTGGCTGCCGTTTTGTTTTATGAGAGTGTATTTAGCCTTACAGAAACATTGCAATCTCATTAAGTCCCATTTGTCAATCTTTGACCTTAGAGCTCGAGCTATTGGTGTTCTGTTTAGGAAATTCTCTCCTGTGCCTATGAGTCCTAGGGTTTTCCCTACTTTCTCATCTAATAGTTTCAGTGTACCTGGTTTAATGTGGAGATCTTTGATCCACTTGCAATTGAGCTTTGTACAAGGAGATAAGAAAAGGTCTATTTTCATTCTTCTGCATGCTGAGTGCATGTTGGACCAACACCACTTTTTGAAGAGGTTGTAATTTTACCTTTGAATGTTTACAGCTCCTTTGTCAAGAATCAGGTGATCATATACTTGAGGGCTCATTTCTGGACCTTCTATTCTATTCCATTGATCCAAGTGCATATTTCTGTACCAGTACCATGTAGTTTTCAGCACAATTGCTTTGTAATATAGCTTGAGGTCAGGGGTAGTGATTCCCACAGATTTTTTCTTGTTGTTGAGGATGAATTTCGCTATTCTAGGTCTTCTGTTATTCCAAATAAAATTGCACATTGCTTTTTCCAACTCAGTGAAGAACTGGGTTGGAATTTTAACCCCATTTATTTTAATGAACAAAATGAAAAACTATTCTTCATTAATTTAGCTAGTATAAGCATAGAGACACTGGGGCAAGCAAAAACCTTTTAAACAGAAAATTAACAGCTCAGGATTGAAGCCTAAGTATCGATGGATGGAACAGCATGACAATAAAATCTTTCTTTACAGCAAAGGAAATAATCAGCAGAATTACCAACATCTCCCAGGGAATTATCCCTACCTGTATATTACCAACCAAAAGCTAATTTCTAGAATTTTCAAGGATGCATGGCTCCTGACTGACAAAAGGGCAAATGAGCTAGACAGAGTAACCAAAAAAGAAAACAAGAAAAGTATACCCCAAAAGTCCAAACGGCCAATACCATTTTCAAAAGAGTTCCTTATTTCTGTCCATCATGGAAGTGTCAGTGAGAACTATTTTGACATACCATTTTAACCCAGTGATGAAGGGTGTCATCAACAAATCTGACAGCAAATGTTGGAGAAGTGTGGAGAGAAGAGAACCATTATTCACTGTTGATGGGTTTTCACATTAAAAACTCGTGAAAATAAATTTAGAGATTTCTCAAAAATAAAAATAGGCCTATCACATGTCATAGCTATTTTGTTCCCTGGTAATTACTCAGAGAACTCCATAACCTACCAGAGAGATTTCTGCACAAAATCACGAGATTGTACATCAGAATAATGAATGATAAAAATGAGCTCTGTGTGTGTGTGTGGGTGTGTGTGTGTGTGTACTTTGCAATAGAATTTACGCAATTTAATATATTTGCACAACAAAATTCTTCTAACAACATCTACAAGTTCTATACACTTCACCTGGAAGTCTTCACTTCATCTGGTAGAGACACTTCTTATAATTAGTGAGTAATATCTAGGATTATGCTCATCATCAATCTTTACTCTTTTACTTTTCCTGCCAATCCTAGAGGTTTTGATTTTTGACAACTGATGGTTTGAGCAGGGAATTAATGGCAATCAGAGGTTTGTGGCAGGAAATTTATAATTCACATGTTCTTTTTATATGGCTCCCAAAAAATTTATTTTGCTCCAGGAAAAATAAATGATGATTCTAACTCAATTCCAGACAAGCAGACCATAGCTGAGTCTAAACGAAAAACACATTCTGCTTTATAAAACAGTACCTTTCAGATCTTTAAATACACTTAGCATATTTGTACTTACTAAAAGTCAAATTTTCCTAGGGAAAATAATCCCCATGGCTTAAAACTCAAGAAACAATATCACTGTAAAATAAATGAGTTAAACACATCGTATTTCTAGCCTCAACACATAGGTTCTTTCAATGTTCTATTATTTTTCTTTGTTTGTTATTTTTTGTTTGTTTTTTCTTATAACTTTATTTTAAAAATAAAGATATAAAAAGAGATACATGTAAAGTTTTTAAAAAGCATTTTGGCATAAAAATATATGAATATATTTTTGTCAGTAAATGATTATTTTTAAATTTGATAGTATGCACTGAACTCTTACTAGTTACCATAATCATAAAGTACATGTAGAACCTAACATAACATAGAAACAGTGCAAGTTTTCTTGGTGTTTATAAATTCAACATAATGAGTTTTAAGTACCAAAACTTGCCACAAGGCTATATTCTTAGCTCTTGAGCTTCATATGGCCTGTGAGGTGTTTCTGGAATATTCAGAGCTTTCTGGGGCTAGTATCCAATTATCAGTGACTGCATATTATGTCTGTTCTTTTGTGACTTGTTTACCTCACTCAGGAAGATATTCTCTAGATACATCCATTTTCTAAGGATTTCATAAAGTCATTGTTTGTAATAGCTGAGTAGTACTCCATTGTGTTAATATACCACAATTTTTGTATCCATTCATCTACTGAAGGACATCTGGGTTCTTTCAAGCTTCTGGCTATTATAAATAGGGCTGCTATGAACATTGTGGTGCATGTGCCCTTAGTATATGTTGGAGCATAGCTGGGGTATGTTCCCAGAAGTGGAATAACTGGGTCTTCAGGTAGTACTATGTCCAATTAATTTTCTGAGTAACTGCCAGACTGATTTCCAGAGTGAATATACAAGTTTACAACCCCACTCACAGTGGAGAAGTGTTCCTCTTTCTCCACATCCATACTAGCATCTACTCTCATATGAGTGTTTGATCTTAGTTATTCTGACAGGTGTGAGGTGGAATCTCAGGGTTATTTTGATTTGCATTTCCCTGATGACTCCAGATGTCGAGCACTTCCTTAGATATTTCTCAGCCAGTCGATATTGTTCGACTTAGAATTTTTTGTTTAGTTTAGTATCCCAATTTTCAATAGGATTGCTTGATTCTCTGGTCTCCAACTTCTTGATTACTTTGTAAATATTGGATATTAGTCTTCTATAAGATGTGGGATTGGTAAAGATCTTTTACCAATTTGTTGGCTGCCATTCTTTTTTATTGACAGTGTCCTTAGATTTACAGAAACTTTTCAATCTCATTAAGTCCCATTTCTCTTTCCTTGCTCTTATACCACAAGACATTGTTGTTCTGTTCATGAAATTTTATTCTGTGCTTATAAGTTCTAAGGTTTTTTTACTTCGTCTTCTAATAGTTTCAGTGTCCTGGTTTGATGTTGAGAACTTTAATCCACTTGTACTTGTGATTTGTACAAGGAAATAAGAAAGGGTCTATTTTAATTCTTCTGAATGCTGAGTGCCAGTTGAGCCAACACCATTTGTTGAAGAGGCTGTCCTTTTTCCATTGAATGTTTTCTGCTCCTTTGTCAAAGATCAAGTGAACATATATGTGGGAGTTCATTTCTGGATGTTCTATTCTTTTCCATTGATCTACCTGCCTACCTTTGAACCAGTACCATGCAGTTTTTCACAAAATAAACTTGTAATAAAGCTTGAGGTCAGGGATGTTTATTCCAGCAGTTGGTTTTTTGCTGTTGAGAATAGATTTCGATATTCTAGGTTATTTGTTATTCCAGAAGAATTTGCAAATTGCTCTTTCAAACTCTATAAAGAATTGAGTTGGAATTTTGATGGGGATTGCATTGAATCTGTAGATGGCTTTTGGTAAGATGGCCATTTTTACAGTGTTGATCCTTCCAGTCCATGAGCATAGGAGATCTTTCCATCTTCTGAGATCTTCAATTTTCTTCTTTAGGCATTTGAAGTTGTTGTCATACAGGTCCTTCATTTGCTTAGTTAGAGTCACAGCAAGGTATTTCATACCATTTAGGACTATTGTGAATGTATATTTTCCCTAATTTTTGTTTTTTGAGTAGAGAAAGGCTACTGATTTGTTTGAGTTAATTTTATATCCAGTCACTTTGCTGAAGTTATTTATCAGCTGTAAATGTTCTCTGGTAAAATTTTTGGGGTCACTGCCTTATATTATCATGACGTCTGCAAAGAGTGATATGTTTAATTTTTCTTTCTGATTTGTTTATATTTGATTTTCTTTTGCTGTCTAATTGCTCCGGCCAGGAATTTTAGTACTATGTTGAATAGGTAGGGGGAGAGTGGGCAGCCTTGTTCCTGATTCTAGTGGGATTGTTTCAATTTTCTCACCATTAAGTTTGATGTTGGCTATTGGTTTGTTGTATATTGCTTTTATTATGTTTAGGTATGGGCTATGGATTTCTGTTTTTTCCAAGACTTTTAAGATGACTATGTGTTGAATTTTGTCAAATGCTTTCTCAGCATCTAGGGAGATGACATGTTTTTTTTTTTTTTTTTTTTTTTTTTTTTTTTTTTTTGAGTTTCTTTATATGGTGAATTTTGATTTTTGCATCTTCTCTGACTGTTTTGTCTATGTATTCTATGTTGTCTTTGGCCCCTGAGATTCTCTCTTCCATCTCTTGTAGTCTGTTGGTGATGCTTATATTTGTGAGTCCTGATTTCATTTTTAGGCTTTCCATTTCCAGAATAGTGTCTTTTTGTGTTTTCTTTATTGTTTCTGTTTCTATTTTCAATTTCTTCATCTGTTTGATTGTGTTTTCCTGTAGTTATTTGAGTGATTTTTGTGTTTCCTTTTTTAAAACTTCTATTTGTTTATGTGTGTCCTCCTGTGCTTGTTTTAGGGAGTTATTCATGTGCTGCTCCAAGATCTCCATCATCATTGTGAGGTATGATTTCAAGTCTAAATCTTCTTTTTCTGGAGAATTTGGCAATCTGAAGCTTGCTGTGGTGGGTGAGCTGGGTTCTCATGTTGCCAAGTTGCCTTGGTTTCTGTTGCTTATGTTCTTTTGTTTTCCTCCTTTTATCTTGTTATCTGTGATTATGTGTGGTCTTGTTGCCAGTGACTGACACCTGTCTCTCTTGTGGATCTGAGGAGCAGTGGGCCCAAGAAGAAATTTTTTTTCTTAGTGTTCGGCTTTTAGTGGACAAGAAGTGAGTTCTAGTAGCAGTAACTCAACTCTGTCTATGCGGACTCAGGTGTGGGAGCTCTTATGAGGCCGTTCTGGGAGCTCAGCCCTCTGCCCACAGGTTCTGAGTACTACTGGCAGGGACCTGGCTCTTTCTTTAGGCCAATATAGACCCTTTTAACATAGCACAGTATTTTCTGCTCTTGAGAACTCCTGGTGTGCTCTCCCTGAGCCTATTTACCAGGCTCCATTCTGGTTCAGGTGTAAGAGGGCCTGTAGAGATAAACTTCAAGCACTGACTTTCCTGGGTAGACTCTGGTTCCCACTGTCAAAGGCTGAGTGAGTTTGGTCTGCTACCATGGACTTTCCAGGTGGATCCTGAGTCCCTCTGCCAGAAGCTAGGTGCTTACTGTGGGATGCAGGGGCACCTTTTCTGGGTGCTCCGCCTAGCCTTCTCTGTGCTTTGCTTACTCACAGTGAAATTTCACCAGGCCTGTGTCTCCAAATCTCTGCTGTTCCAGGTGGCAAAGGGCCTGTGTGTTTGGTCTGCAGGCAAGGGCTTTCTCTTTAAATCCTAAGTCCCCCTGCCAGAGGCCCGGAGCTTATTGTGGGCCACAGCAGCACCTTTTCCATGAACTCTGCCTAGCCCTCTAAGCGCTTTGGTTACTCACCGTGACTTATTTTTTCTTTAATTGTTATTTTTACATCTACATATATGTATAAATATATGATTAAAACTCTGCTCATATGGAGATAATTTTATGGCTACCAATTTGCAGTTAGATAAATAAGAAGAGGACTTGTTCTTTTTCTCACAAAACTCATTAAATCACCTCCAGCTCTTCTCCAGAGGAGATATATTCTGAGATTGCTCTCATGAACATTGGCATGTTACCTGGTGTTGTTCTAGTTTAAGTCTCATTTGGGTCCTATATTGCTGATTCTTCATAGGTTCAAAAGTGACCATTAATACAGAAACATATACCTGAAGTATCTGGATTTTTTGAGGCAATTTATTATTAATTAATTATTTATAATAAAATACAATTTAATTCAATACAAAATATGTACTGTTTCTAAGTTATACAGTTTATTGCTTTGATTTAAACATTCTCTTAGAAGACTCTTTTGGGAATATTTTTTGCTTATTTTTCAGAATTTTATATTGCATAATACTATATTATTCATAATTTGTACATGAATCAACATTTAAAATACAATAGATTAATCATTAAGCTACCAAAGCAGAGTGTATAGATAAAAGTATGTAGAAGAATGTTATATGAAGTGCTTTGATTCACTATACTTCTATTTTATCAGATTCTTTGGTGATTTTCTCTGGAGAGTAAGTTGAACACTCTCAGTCTGAAAATTTAAATATAAAATTTTTCAAAGTCCAAAGATATTCATGATTAACCTGATCTCACAAGTGTTGAGTCATTTTTCTTATGATGTGTCATAGTCATATGCAGACACAATTAAATTAGTGTTGATTATATAATACACATTTGTTCTGAGATACAAGTAAATTTTATGTTTAGAATTACATTTATCACTTTATGTAAACATTTTCAGATGTAAAAAATACCAATGTCCCAAGATTTCTGGATCAAGGACAGTTGGTCTTTGATATCTGTTGGCTCTTAAATGATTAAGTTCAGTGATCCCCTACATAAAATGCTTTCTGATATGTACTCATAGGTAACATAAATACATACATAATTTGAGGTTATTTCCATTTATCTTTTTACTTTTAATTCTCCAAACTTCAGTTTGTGTCTACTTTGATTCTTCCTGTTCATTAACTACTAAAATTACCATCAGACCAATGTAAGACTGTATGTGTTTGTTAGTCCAAGACTTTCATCTTTTCAAACAAAGGAGATAACCATTTTTTAAGTACATAAAATTTTGCCTAATTAAGGGAATAGTTTCTCTGATCTATTCTATAAAGCACACCTGGTGAAGCCTTGGTGCCATGCAAGGTCATGCACTGAAGCAATAACTTACTTTATTCTTTAGTTTGTGTTCTTTGTCATCAGTCTCTGATGTTAGGATTGAAGCAATAGGTTATATGTGGTGAAAGAATAAAGAGAGGACCTGGTGAGGCCCATTTGTGAAACATTGCATAACAGTCTGGTTCTACCCATACCCTATAGCATTTTCATAGAACAATAGGTTGCTAGAGCATTGATTTGACCCTAAGGCTTGGTTGCTCTGACAGCCCCTGTGAATCTGATGGACAATTCTAATTGCAGACACTTATCTCCCCTGCCCAGGCTTTTGTTCTCCATGGGATGCTTGCATCATGCCAGAAAATGCTTTTCAAAGGAGTCATTTCAGGTGCAGAAAGCAGGGCATTTCTCCAAATTCCAGGATTCTCTTTTGGGGCTCCCAAAGATACAGTAAAATAAATGCCACCAGGTGGATTGCTGTATCATTCTTCTGTTTCATAATTCATGCTATACAAAAAGAAGCATAGGCTAACCCACGTTGTAACAATGACAAAGTAACTCCCAGTGCCATGCCCTTTCCAAAATGGACAGCTCTCTGGGTCATTGTTACCCACTGGATGATAGAACTGTTAGGGCATGTTGCATGCATTCTCACCCAAATGAAAAGCAAAAGAGAAAATAAACAGAAATTCCTTCAAGAATTCAATACCACTTTTGTGTTCTGAATTACCAAGGCACTTTGACATTCCTTGCCAAGCTTCAAATCTCAGCTGTAACCTGCCACAATGCATCCCTAAAACGTAGACAGTACACCTAACAAGAAAATTCGAAATGCTTGATGCTTCTTAGTAGGTTATTTTTGCACAACAACATTAGTGTAGTGAAGCACCTGGAGAAGATGCAAAGACAAAAGAGGATTTGGGGCAGTACATGATCATACACAGATGTGAACAGCTGGAAAGCAAATGGAGAATGCAAACTGTTATCTTACTGGATGAATGGCAAGCTTTTAATCAGGAGCTAAATAAACCAAGAGATAGAAGTTCTGCTGATTCCTGGTACAAAGCTAGTGGAACTGGCATAGTAGTTTATGCTAAGGCATTTCTGGAAATGGGTGAGGCTAGATACTAGCCTTCTTTCATCTACCACTTTCCAAGTGCATGCTGGATATCCTTTGAGTCATACATGGAAAATGTAATGACTGAACTGTTGAAATTCTGAACCTCAGGATATTTAGATGATGAATGTTCAATGGTTTGCTTTATAAAATACATTTCTTGGCTGAATATTTACTGGAAACTGCCTGAATTCAGGTCAGTTTTTATCCTTCTTTTTGAGTTGATTTTAGACTACTGTGCATACCCAAAGTTTAAAACTAAGTCAAGATGTGGGAGAGACAGACGAAGGAGGATGTTTCTTCGTCTCTCAGAGTGGACCTACCTTTTCCAACACTCAAGATGTTTCTGATCTTCTTGCTCAGGGTTTCTTCAGAATATTTTACCTTTACAGGTATCTCATCAACTAAACAGACTTTCCTTAAACCCAGGTTAAGCCTATGAATTTAGAAACTTGGTTCTGAATGTCTCTACTTATTTTCTCTAACCCAGTGGTTCTTAACCTTCCAAATGCTGTGATGCTTTATTACAGTTCCTCATGGTATGGTCACCTCCCAGCCATAAAAATATTTTTTCTACTTCATAACTGTAATTTTGCCATGGTTGCGAATATTAATGTGAATATATGATATACAGGATATCTGTCTGATATGTGGCCCCAAAATGGTCAGGAGCCACCGGTTGAGAACCACTGCTATAAACAAGTACACATTGCCGAAACCAATGTATCATTATACATGGTAAGGGTAGCACTGCCCACTGAAGATCAGCTCTCTTATTTTAGCTCAACCATTTTTATCCTTGCAAATACATTGCTGCAAAGTCTATCAAAAGCCATCTCACAGAATTTAGAGAACTCTACTTTCATTAAAAATGCACTTATCATATGCAGTATTCTGATTTGATGCTTTCTTCTGTCCAATATTTTGAGACATAAAAAAATGTCTCACTGCAGTTACAACAGAATTCTTAGCCAGAGGTAGAAGGGCTGGGGCTGGGATGTCCCTGGAGAATTGCCTCATTTCTGGTTAGTGGTTTAACCTTCCTTCTCTTTTCCTCCTTCATCACTAGCCTGGCCTTCCAGAGACCTGGTTCCACTCTCTGGCTCCTCATTATGAGATTTTTCTGCCCTTCTTTGTTTTAGCAAATGTCACCTACATGTTTTAAAAGCCATTTTGACATCTTTGTTGAGACTTCACATTTGTACTTTATATATCCCCCTCTCTTTTATATTGGTGCTCTAACAGAGAATTTTCTTGTGTTTTCAAGTTATGATTTTTAATCAGAAGAAAATCTTTTAAATGGTCATTTTATACAGTTGGTTATCACAAAAGGAATTGTAAAAATTGCAAGCCATCGCTTATGGAGTAGTCAACTGTCAGCTCTCTTGAATATTAAATCTATTTGTGAACCCTAATAAGAAAAGAAGCCTAAAAGGAAAAAAATGATTTGACAAAAAAGTCTTCTTTCCTTGTCAAACACTCTAGCTGAATCTTGTTTACAGCCCTAATTTCTGTGTGTCCGTTTGGGAGCACACATTTAGAGTAGAAGAGACAGAGTGTGATGCATGTAGGAAAGCAACAGGGAAGACTCATGAGAAAAAGACATAATGGATTCAAGGTAACCAAGAGGGCAAAATTGCAATGGAAATTTGAAAAAGGTGAAGAAGCACTTACCTATCAAATGCAAAAATATTTCATCCTTATGCTGTAGTACATTAAGTACTGTTTGTAACTTGAACAAAATAGAATGATAAAAGTTCAGATAGTGCCCCCAATTTTTCATCAAGGGTGTTAAACAAAACACAACAAAATCCCTAGCAATTTACGATTTCATTATCCTTTATTTTTTTTTTTGGGAAGGGGTTGGTCTTTCAGAGGGCAGTCATGAGAGGCCCCTGTTTGTAAGTACACAATAGCATCAGCAATAATGACAGGCCTTGAGGCCCCTCCTCCTGAGCTAGATCTCAGTTTGGGCCTGTCCTTGGACTTCCTTTTTCTCAGGCTCATATCCATTTTTAAACCTGCAGTTCTTTCAGACAGGAACAATTCTGAGTTAGAGTTGTTGACTCACTTGATGCCCTGTCTTTTTATCAGAGGTAGACTCTATTAACATTTTTTTAAGGATTTAGAAAATTTCATACACTGTGATTTGATATCCTCAACTAACTTCAGCCTTTATTGCTCTAAGTTTCACATCTCAGGCATCCACAGTTTCATTCTGAATATAACTTTAAAAATACATTTGAATTAAAGATAAGGCTTATTATACCCATATTTGTCTTTAAATTCAAATGTATTTGATTACAAGAGAAATCAGCTTTCTGTCAATGATAAGAAATATGAATTATGGATTCATTTTTTTTTCTATATCATATTAGTTCAAATAACTAATTTTTCTTATAATAGATTTAGTACCAATACTACTATGGTATAAAATAAGTAATTTTAATCAAGTAAAAAATGACTACCAGCTAAAAGGGTTGGACTAATAATATCTAGAATTTAAAAATATAATTGGTCATAGTAGTCTTTTCACTAATTGTCATAATTAATGATTATTTACATTTGTGTGTGTATTTTCTAATTATAGAATTGTGATAGTTTTCATGGCACAAAGTAGAATAAAAGGCTTAAATTATTTCAATCTGAAATAGAAATTGAAGAGATACATTGTTAATAAAACATATGGTTGAGGTTGAGAAGTTAATCAAGTGGATAAAATGCTTAATGTGCAAGCTGGAGTATGTAAATCTATGCCATCATCTATCACTTACAAAAAGCCAAGGAGAAAGGTATGTGAATGCAGTCTTACTAGGAGTGAGAATGTAGGGGGTGTTTAGAGCTCATTGGTCAGGCAGCAGAGATAATCAGTGAGCTCTGAGTTCAGTAATAAACCCTGTCTCAACAAAACAATGTTAGCATGATTTATAAAGGCCCCTGTAGTCAAACCCTGGTCTCTGCATACAGATATATGCAAGCTCGTGAGCATATATACAGGCACACATGGAAGGTAGAAAAATACCCACAAATAATGATTTTTCAGTGATTCAAGCACTAATCTAATCTTTTTATTTTTAGTTAATTAATTAGCTAATTTACAAGACAAGGTTTCTCTATGTCCAGAAATGTACTTAATTTGTAGACCAGGAAGCCCTAGAAAACAAAAAGATCCTCTTGCCTCTACTTCTTGAGTGTTGTCATTAAAGGCTTTTGCAGCTAATGTTTAACATATGCTTTTCGTTTTAGTGATTCTACAGCAATAGAAACACAAGTCTATCTGTTCCCTTTTTTCATTTATATCACATAAATATATTTATGATATAATCGCATACAGATAACACCGTCTCCAACAACAAAGATAACAGGAACAAATGATCATCTGTCTTTAATATTTTCAACACCAATAGACTCAATTCCTCAATAAAAAAGGCTCAGGCTAATAGATTGAGTGTGAAAACAGGATTTATTCTTCTGATGTATACAAGAAAGGAAACTTATCAACAAAGATAAACATTACCTCAGGCTTAAGGGCCAAAAAAAGTGTTTTCCAAGCAAATAGACCCAAGAAACAAGATAGAGTAACCATTCTAATATCCAATAAAAGAGACTTTAAATCAAAAGTTAACAAAAGATATGAGAAAGGATATTTCAACTTGTCAAATGAAAAATCCACTAAGATGAACTCTCAATTCTGGACATCTATGACCCAAATGTAAAGACAGTTACATTATATATATATATTAGTTATATATATATATATATATAGCTAATGCTCAAACCACACATTGAACTTCACACAGTATTAGTGGGAGACATCAGTACCCCACTTTCACCAATGGACAGGACATTAAAACACAAACTAAAGAGAGATACACTGAAACTAACAGAAGTTATGAGCCAAATGAATTTAACAGATATCTATAGAACATTTCACCCCTAAACAAAATAATATACCTTCTCAGCACTTTATGAAATCTTCTGCAAAACTGACCATGTAATTGGACACAAAACAAACTTCAACAGAAACAAGAAATTTGAGGAAATCCCATGAATTCTATCAGATTACTATAGACTAAGGCTGGACTTTAATAACCACAAAACCAGCAGAAAGCCCACATATTCATGAAAACTGGACAACTCACTACTCAATGATAACTTGGTCAGGAAAGAAATGAAAAACTTTCTAGAACTCAATGAAAATAAAAGAACAGCATACCCAAATTTATGGGACATAATACAAGCAGTGTTAAGAGGAAATTTTATAGCACTAAGTGCTTTTATAAAGCAATTGAAGAGGTCCTATACTCACAACTTAACAGCACACCTGAGAACTCCAGAACAAAAGGAAACAAACACACCCAAGTGGAGTAAGGACAAGAAATAGCCAAACTAGGGGTTTAAATCAACCAACTAGAAAGAAAGAGAACGATATAAAAATATCAACACAACTAAGAGCTGGTTCTTGAGAAAATCAATTTGATACATATTTGTGATTATAATATACATTTTATGTTAAATAAATATGTTTGTATCTACATTATATGAATAAGTCCAAATGTATAATCCTTAATATTTTTTCTATCAGTTTGACCTATAAATAAAAATTTTTAATTCATAACCAGCAAAAGTCTAAATTTTATTGAAATTTATTACTTTTTCTAGTTTTGGTGTGTTAAATTTTAACTCATGTACATATGTGTTCATTGTGCTCTCTTTCGCTTAAATTCTATCTATATATTTGTCCTTTGTTTTATCAGAAAAAATGAAAATTAAATTTAAGCTACAAATAAAACAGAAATTCATAATATAGCAAAGATTGATCTCAAAATTCACTGAAGACACTTGCAGATTATTTGAAAATTATTTTTAATCAAATGAAGTGTATTTTCCACTAAAGAAATAGGCAACATTTACTACTATATTTTGTGAAACAAAAGTCAATACTGATTTCCTCAAGTTAAAGAATTTTCCATCTGAAGAGACATTAAAAAGCAAAGAAAGTTGTAGTAAAAAGAAAAGTGAACAGTAAAAAGGTATTATTATATCAAGGGAGTTAGTTTAAGGAATTTTCTTATGTTATGGCTGCTATAGACTCTTGTATATAGACTCTTGTCCTAGATTAGTGCAAAGTAAATTAAAATTTAATACATTCATATAGTTATATGCCAATTTTAAAAAAAAATCTGTACATGTATCTATGTTTTTAAAAATAAATTTCTAAAAAAATTATAGAAAAAAATCTTATCATTTTAGATGACAATGAGATGCTTTGTGATTCAGAGAAAGAAATCAAATACTGAAGTTGGAATTAATGTGGAAAAAAAATTGAGTCCAAATATCATGTATGATTGAATAGATTAAAAATCTTATAGAAAGCAGTTGATATGAACTGACCTGTTTTAAGAATTGGAGTGTGAAGACCTGGCTAAGTTGCTTCAGTGTCATGAAAAAGTGTTAAGTGGAAAGGGTCCCCTGCCATTGTTGAGCTGAGAAAGTGTTTTTTATATTTTTTTTTGTTTTGTTTTGTTTCTTTTTTTTAGTTTTTGTTTGTATGTTTGTTTATTTGTTTGTTTAATGGAGTCTACTTATGGTAAAAGCATCATACATAGTGCTGAGATACAAACTAAGGATTTAGACATTTATATAAACTTAGAAACAGCATAAGAGGATATTTTTTCAGATTTAGAAGTTCTGCTATGGGGAGTTTAGTAGGAAACAGCATTGCTACAGTGCAAAACTGAAGGTGAGTCGATCAATGAAGCAAATTTCTGCATTTTTCTTTAAATTACCAACGATATTCTTAGGGTCAAACTGCTCATCAGCGCCACTGTGATTTTTCTGTTTTGTTTTGTGTATCACATTCCTTCTTAGAAACATTACAATCCATAATGAACAAAAAGTTGTAGATGAAAAAATAAAACAACAAAACATAAATAAATAAATAAAACTAACCACAGACTTAGTGTTGAATGTATTGTCTTTATCCACCATTAAAGAGATTCAAAAACAATTTATAAGGTACTTTATTACTTTGTGAAATTTTTATCCACCCCCTCATAAAACAGTTTCTGATAACTGAACAGCTGTTAATCCTGAAGCAAGAAGAATATTAATAAAAATATAGTAACTTACCGATTGTGTATATGATTCCTAAAACTTTGAGCAATAATGTATTTTAGTCATAATGTTACTACTTAAAATGGATTACAATGTAGAGCAAGTTTAGAGTTTATGTTGTTGGAAGCTAAAAATAAATAGGATTCATGTTGTTAACATATATGTATATGTATAAATATGTATATATGCATACATGTACACACATACACACACACATACACACACACACACACACACACACACACACACACACACACACACACATATATATATATATATATATATATATATATATATATATATATATATATATATCCACAAATTTAGTGCAGTGTTAAAATATGCTTGTTGCAATTAAAATTTTCATAATATATGAAAGTTTCTAAAACAGATTCTTGGAGGTATGGAGCAAATACTCCAAGTCAGTAGCAGTCATTCCAATGTATGCACGTGTTTTCCAAATTCCTAAGAATGTATATATTTCAAAACACATTGGTCTTACATGGCTTTTTATTGTTGTGATATATTCCATGAACAAAATCAATTGGGGGAGGAAAAAGTTTATTTCATCTTACAACCCCAAAGTCATACTCTTATATCTAAGGGATCACAATGCAGTAAGTCAAGGGAGGAACCTGGAGACAAGTGTGAAGCAGAAGACACCAAGAAACATTGCTATTTAGTTCCTCCCTGTGGCTTACTCAGCTTGCCTCCTCACAGCAACTAGGTTGCCACTCCCAAAGCTGGCCGTGCACACAGAACTCTGAGTCCTTCCACAAATACTATAAAAATAGAAAAATAGTTTATGTCTTCTTTTTCATCATGTTTTTTTTTAAATTAAACCTCTATATGTATGTCAGTTGCACACAAACTTGTGAGAATATAGTTTCATTGTGCCAAAGACTGAGATTATGGATATATGTCAAGGCACCCTGTCATACTGTTTATTATATTTATGTACTATTATGTTATACTAAAAAAATATTGGACAGCTTTATGTAAGCTAGCTCCCCAAGACTATAAATATTGTATTGGATTACTTCATCACATAAAAAGTGTAAGGGTCATTTTTGATATTTATCTGTAAGAACTTGAGTCTGCTTCAAACTTAAACAATTTGAACCTAAATACTATTTTTCAGGAGACGAAGTTTACATCACAATACAAGTGATCAGATTTGAATGTGAATAATATTGTGAATCTGGAAGTTAATCATCTAAACCTAAATTTGGAAACATTTATGTTGGTTTCTGTTCATAACGTTAATGGTGTTTACAGTAAAAGAAAAAGTCATTGGTACAAAAAATGTAGAAGTTGGGGAGAGGAGAGAGATACTTGCACCTTTGGCTCAGTAATGACATGATATTCTGTTGCCTCTGTCATTGACCTGGTGAGCACATTGCTGTGCTCTGAGTCTATGTACACCAACTTTATATTCTACAATAGGGGACAACTAAGCAATCTAATATCCACAGAATATAAAGGACAGTGGCCTCAGCTAAATGAAGTCTCATTGGTGGTTTGAAAAGTGTCCCTGAGTGTCTGCCACTCCAGAAAATCATAGGCTATTTGATTACCAATGGTTAATGCAACTTATAATGAAAATCACAATCATATCAATTGTTCTCCATGTAAAATTCTTCTATAGATGGAATTTTTCTAATAATTGCTTTACAATATTCTATTATATATAATAAAATAGACTTCTGTGATCTAAAGTATTTAGATCCTCTTTGACTCAGTTATAAAATATTATGCATGATCATATTCAGATTAATTTGTATGAATCACGGATCTTCACTGAGAACATGATTAATCTGTTCCAGCGAAACATTTCTTCAAGATAAACATTAAAGAACTGAGAAAAAAGAACTAAAGTATTCACTATTGTATTTGGACAACAATAAAAACTAGCTGATAAAATATTAGGATCATGTGATCAGAACAAACATACTAATGTTGCATTTAACTTAGTTAAATTTTGTTAAGCAGAAGGCAAATAAGACAGTTAATAGTTGTGCTTTTATAGTCATTTTATGGGGTCTTAAAGTTGTAAACCTGAATATATTATATTATCATGAGCAATAGCATATTGCAGGCTATTTAGCCTCTCACAGGAGTGTTCCAAGGTTTTCATTTTACTGTTTTATTTTAATGCAACTCTTTATGTAACAAGTTACTTATTCATCTGTGGATTCCAAATTCCACATTTACCTACTAGGAAATATATAAAGTTTATGATAATGATTACATGACAAACCAATGTAAAGGTACTATGTAAAATGTTAAATAAATATATACTATTTTAAATTATACACTTAAATTATTTGGATGTCATTATAAATAAAATTGAATGGCACAGACAAAAATATATAAACTTTAAACATGTTATACAAATATTATGTTCTAGAAATGAAACAATTTAGATGTAGGTGTGTTTTTATTTTGTACCTATCTATCTGTCTGTCTGTCTGTCTGTCTGTCTGTCTGTCTAGCTAGATATCTAGCTATCTAGCTATCTATGTATTTATTCATACATCCATCCATACATCTATCTTTCTTTCTGTTATCTAATCTAATCTATTATAATATAATCTATCTCTATTGCTCTTTGCTCTCTGTGTGTTTAAACAGTAAATTTTATGTGATATAGGAACTTAAGATAGAACATCATTTTATCACATTTTTAGAAACATATCTCCTTAAAAAACAAAATATCATTCATTTGTTGCAGCTATTAAAAAATAGTTGCCACCAAAAAAAATAATACTGTAATGAATTTGCACTTTGCTCTAAGCCCCTTGGAATGCAGACAATTTTGATAAGGACTTTTAACATAGCTCACAACATTAATCTAAGACAAAAATCAATGGCCAGAATTATTAATACCTCATGACATCCCAGAGAGCTAAACATGGGTTAGTGACTGGATTATGTTAAATATAGGCAACCGTCTGATCAGAAGTTCTCACTTTAGACTTTGCAGTAATAAAAAAAGATTTGTTTTGACCTTTGAAATGGTATCATCTATTTGGCCTATTTATCTATACCTCACAGAACTGCAATCCCTGTCTCTGTCTCTGACTCTGCCTCCCTCTCTCTCTGTCTCTCTCTTTCTGTCTGTCTGTCTCTCTCTCTCTCTCTCTCTCTCTCTCTCTCTCTCTCTCTCTCTCTCTCTCTCTCTCAATTACTGCTGGATTTAATGAGATTTACTGAACTGAGGAAATGATCTAATATGTCAGTTCAAACAGTGATATACACTGCAGAACACTTACAAATTTCTAGGGAATATGTCTGTGTCCAGGACAATCACCCCTGTGAATTATACTATGAATGAAACATTTTGTGTCATCCCTTACAAAAGAGTAATCACACCTACTGTTTCATTTTGCATAAAATGTAAACTTTGATTAAATATAAGATATTTATTCTGAGCACAATATACATAGTTGTTGTTTCCTAAAAGATCTTTTGTGACATCCTTCTTCAGCATATTTCTCTGCTAATATGCCCTGTCTATTGCTCTTTAATGCAGAGCCTTTATGTTCTTTAGCCATTTAATTTTGGGTTTTGATCACTGTCCACTAATTTCTGGTTTGGTACAAAATAAGCAGAAATGAACCTCCACAATTCAATACCTAAAATGCTGAGGTTCATGTGAACTCAGAATCAGATGCAACTTCTGATTTTGACAAAAGGAAACATGCCCTATCCTAATCCATATCAGACTGAATCAGATCTAGCACAGTTTCTTAAAATCAAACACAGCAGTGTCTTTCGTGAAACCTGAGCATTGACAACCGTGAGATCAATAAAGAATCTTAACATCCTCAGGTCAGATCAGGATTTTCTGCAAAGAAATAAAAGGAAGTGTTTGCTTTTCAAGCTTTGTTGTTTTATTAGTAGTGATTAATGCTACCAAAGCAGAAACTGTAAAAATTTATTTTTTAAAATCTTTCAAAAAATATTACATTATTTTTTTATTAACTATAACTTGTGAGAATTTTGAATAAGTGAATAAATTATGAAAAGGAGATCAATTATTCAGATTACGAGTTGCACAAGAGAGGGGCTTGGTATAGAAATAAGAGAAAATATGACCATTGTTGCTGAACTAATAGTACGTGTAAAAAAATTAAAAACAAAACTCTTAAACTATCTAATGTAGTATCCTCAGTATCCATTCACTCTCTAACCTCATGGCATAAATTTTGTTATTTTCCATTTTGCAAATGAGAAAATGGCTGAGGTATTTCCCCCTAGTTATAGAGGAAATATGACCTATGAGATGAAATAATTGATCTTAATGCTACCAGTGAAGCTCCAGAATCCACACTCCCGACTATGATGCCCGACTACGATGCTCTCCTACTTAGCTTCCTATTGTTGTCTTTAGCCCCAGACCCAGAACAGCTTGAGAAAGGGGAATTTATTTCAGTTTATAAGTTTCAGTCCTTCACTGAGGAAAGCCAGGGTAGGAGCTCAAGGATGGAAACTGGAGGCTGGACTTGGACCAGACCTTAGACAACTGCTGCTGCCTGGATTGCTTCACCCTGTTTGTTCAGCTACCTTTCTCTTCTATCCCAAATCCACGTGCTCACAGATAGTAACACCCAGAATAGCCTGGGACATTCTATATCAACTAGCAATTAAGAAAATCTCCACAAACACGGTCACAGGACAATCACAGACAATCCCATACTTGGGACCATTCTTCATAGGCACATCAAGATTATAACTAACTGAGAAAATTGTATTGTATGACATGGCAGGCTGACTCGTAGTCCTCTGATTTGTGACCCAGTGTTTGAATAAACATTAGAGCACTTGAGTAATACTAATCAAACCTTAATAAGCTTGCAAAATTACTGTGTGAGGTATGAACATATTTGAAGCAAAAAGAAATGATTTGAATTAGAAATATCAGGCCATTACCATTAATTTAGGTCATTACTAGCTACTATACTATTGAGAATTATTGTCATAGTATCTCAAAGCCATTACTTTTACATGTTAAAGGGGGCATAATGACTTCTTGCTGTGAAAGACTGAATCACATAATATGCTTACTCAGATTTCCTCAGGTTCTTCAACCATCAGGAAAGTATTTTTCTTAATACACTGGAGTGCCATTTTATGTATCTAGTCCTGTTTTAGAGGGAGGGAATTGAGTGAAAGAATGCATGGGGAAGAGATAGGTCAGGTGTAGTGAGTACCAGGAAGCAAGCGTCAGAAGAGTGAATGGAAATCAGAGAGAAGCAAGGCATCTCTAGGACTTGCTACAGACATGGAATGTGGAAAATCTAGGGAATCTACATGGGTGACTCCATCTTAAACTTCTAGTAATGAGGGATATCGAGCCTGAAGTGGCTTCTCTTGTAACAAGGTATGAGACCCATTCTAAGGATAATGACACCGACCTACCCAATAATCTTTGACCCAAAATTTGCCTAAGTACTAAAAGTGAGGGAACAAGAATGGAACAAAGAGTACGGGAATGACTAAACAATAACTGATCCTATTTGAGACCCATTCTAAAAGCAAGAACTAATTCTGGACACTGTTAATGATACTCTGTTGTACTTATAAACAGGAGCCTAGAAAAAACATTCTCTAACAGGATCCACCTAGCAGCTGACTGAAACATATACACAAATGTAGAATGATGTCATTATTCAACAAAACGGTTGAATCTATCCTTGAATGAGAAGGAAGGTTAGGAGGGGGAAAGTCTAGGAAGGAGAGCGGAAGAAGAAAATGGCAGATTCATGATGGAAGACAAGGATGACCCATCTCCTCCACATAGCTTTGCGTAGCCATGGTTAAATATGTATACTTTCTAGGGATTCATTTCTATAGGTCCATTTATCTTATTTAGATATGTGGTTTATATCTTTATCAACTGGTATTGTGTGGAGCAATTTTGGATTGACAATTTAATATATAAAGCTTTTTAATAAGTTATTGTTGAGTTATGTTTCTACTGGGCTATAAAGGACAGTGTGTGAAAGCAATGGCAGAGAGGCAGCTGGAAACAGCAGTTAAAGCTCTGTTGCCTGCTCAAGGTGAAGGCACACAGGGCCCATGGAATGAGATGTGTGCGTACTAGGCTTTAAGACTAACCACCTAGGGGATTGTGCTCAGCTCTGCATTGGAGCAGCCCCCAAAGAGTGAAAGGTTCTGCGGTGTGAGAAGGGGTACCAATAGCAACAGAATTCATTTTTTTATTTTTACCATGACACCTAAACCCACAGCAAAACAGTATACATATCTCAGGCAGCCTTCTTGAAAGAGTTTAAGGGAAGAATTGAAGAACCCAGAAGGAATAGGCACTCCAGAAGGCCAATTGAATCAACTAAGATGGACGCTCGGGGGCTCCCAGAGACTGAATGACAAACTACAGAGTATATAAGGCATGGACCTAGCCCCCACATAAATATATTTAGCAGATGTGAACTTTGGTCTGTGTGCAGTTTCAACTCTAGTGGGGGCTTACCCAGACTCTGTTGTCTGTCTTTGGATCTTGTTTCCATAAGGGGATGTCTTCTCTGGCCTTAGTGGGTGAGGATGTTTCTAGGCTTACAGTGACTTGAGGTTTCAGGGTGGGTTGATACCCAGGGGTAATCTCCCCCTTCTCAGAGATGAAGAAGAGTAGGGTGTAAAAAAGAACTGTGTTATGGGAAACTGGAAGCAGGAGGGTACGATTGGGATGTAAAGTGAATAAATAAATTAACCAAATAGATAACAACAACAGCAATAACAAACAACAAATAAATCCGGGTGTTTCTTTTCTTACTGATCTAGCTGAAGATATGAGTGTGTGATAGATGTCCAATAAATTAACTCTAAATACTGACTATATCTTATAATATAGCACTTAGTAAGTAGTACAATACTAGAAGGACAAAGGATGAAGTCTTCCAAATAAAAATTCTATATATTATCTACATTTTCAGTTTCTGCCTGTGGTCTTTCATGAATTTTATACATGTTTACAAGCACTCAAAAAGTTTATTGAAATAAACCCTGTGTGTGTGTGTGTGTGTGTGTGTGTGTGTGTGTGTGTATGCTTGTTTGTTTATGGGTGTGCAAATGTATGTTGTCTGGTAGAAACTTGATTGAAACAGTAGCTACATATTTTTATGACACCATTTGATTACTATTTCTGAGAGTTGAGAGACAATTCTAAAAAGCTATATGAAAGCATTCTAGTTTTGGCCTCCTCCTCCTCCCCCTTCCCCTCCTCTTCTCCCTCCCCCTCCTCCTACTGCTCCTCTTAGTCCTCGTTTTCTCTTCCTCCTTTTCTTATCTTTCTTTTCCTCCTCCTTCTCCTTCTACTATTTCCTGAAGGACTGAGGTAGATGGGAAGAAACAGAAACGTTATAAATTTCAGAATGAAACTAAGTGTAAGTTAGAAAAGCTATATGCTATTGAAAACTTGAAATATAAACTTATTTTCAAATATATATATATATATATATATATATATATATATATATATATATATATATATATATGGAGAGAGAGAGAGAGAGAGATTAGATATAGAGATAGAGGTATAAAAATATAGACATACGGGAGTAAGTATTTACACATATGATTTGTATTCACTTATAAGCCAGAGAAACTCATGATAGGGGACTGTTCTATGAGCATAATTTTAGCTAATAAATTTCCTTTTTATCATCATAATTAAATATATTCCAGAAAGATACTTAACATTTTGCCTATGACTTTTCTAGTATGTGCATTATTTGTCTCTGCCTTGTTCTTTGCAATATAATAAAATAGTTAATCCAAATATAAATTTGGGTGTTTTTCTATCTTCCTTATTGACTGCAATAGCTGTTCTGTTTGTTATCATTTTAATTGGTGATGGTAACTGTCCATTTCCCCTAACGCTTTAATATGAATGTGTTCGGGTATTATAGAACTGTTTATTTGATAATATGCTTACTGGCAGAAACCTGATATGGATGTCTCCACAGAGGCTCTGCCAGAGACAACTGATAAAGAGGAGAATGCTTGCAGCTAACCATTTGACTGAACATGGGGACCCCAAGGAAGGAGCTAGATAAAGACCTTGAGGAGCTGAAAGGGTTTGCAACCCCATAGGAAAAATACAATTATTAACTAGCCAAACCCACCATAGATCCCAAAGACTGAAACACCAACCAATGAGTTCTAATGGGGATACCCATGGCTCCAGGTGCATATTCAGCAGAGAATATCATTCTCTGGCATTAATGAGAAGAGTGGACTTTGAACCAGGGAGAATTGTTTTCCCAGTGTAGGGAAATAACAATGCACTGAAGTGGGAGAGGGTGGTTGTGAGAGGAAGCACCTTCATGGAGGAAATGGAAGGGCGAAGGTAAATGGGATTGGTAGAAAGGGGATAACAGAAATGTAAGTGCAGAGATTTTCCAATTAAAAAGGAGAAAAATTACTATAGTGTTAAATGATGCAAAAGAACTTGCTTCATTTGAATAGTTAAATAGTTAACTAGGTTTTTTTTAATACTCAGTCCAAATAAAATACTTTAGCAATTTGTGTAATTAAATAGTATATTTAACAGAAAAACTGTAAAAATGGGGGCACGTTCAAGAATTCTTTTCATATCTTAAATTTTATTCTTAGGAAACTATATTCAGGAGCAAAAGTGATGTCTTGGTGGTTAAGATCCCTAATGGCTCTTCTAGAGGACATGAGATTATACCCAGCACCCACATGGTAACATAACCATTCTTAATTACAGTTCCTCAGGATCCAGTGCCCTCTTTTTGGTTCTTTAGACACTAGGTATGCACAAGGTCCACTAACATGCATGCACACAAAATATTTATCCAAGTAAAATAAAAATAATTCTTTCTTGAAAGATAGATAGGTAAAATAGATAAAGTCAGTTATTAGCTATTCCAGCAGCACTGGACACGGTGATACACAGTAGAAGGTAGAACCTAATGATTATAGAAAATCAATGATAATATGCAAAAATTAGAAAAATATCTACTTAGAACTGGTGAATTACATGATTATTATGATATTCATAAAATTGATGCAACTTCAATATTTGTACTTCAGTGCTTAGTGGAATACATTTTCAGCTATGGAGAATGTGACTTTTGTTACAAACATGCATGTGAACAAAACACACCTGCAAATTCAACTCTATGCCCAATGCAATTTTCTTCAATTATTTTAATTTTAGCATTAATTATCTGGCACATGGTCCACTTGAATGAAACAGAGGTTGAGAAGCATAATACCAATAAATTTTATATCTGGGAGCATATTTGTGCATGGCCAGGAGGTGTGCAGTGTGAAGAGTCGAGGAGACTAGGGAGACATTGTCCCCGAGATAATCAAGAGCAACCTCAGGTGAAGAAACTTCAACAAAGGTGGGTGTTCTTATAGGCATGGTGATCACAATGAAAATCTCAGGGGTAGGATCAAATAAAAGGAGCATATCATAAGCTTCTCAGTCTCATCTCACAAATTGTTTCTCTCCCAAATAGAAATTAGAATTTTAGAAACAAAATTCTTTAAATAGATATGTTTGATTAAAATAGTATTTAGTTCTGTATTATTAGTATTATCAGCATTATTATTACTTTCTTTTGGTTTTTTAGACTCCAGATTTTATTATTCGCATGTTCCACCCTCTAACTATCAAACATCCCATACCTCTTCTCTTACACCCTGTCTGCACAAGGATGTCTCCTCCCTACCCACCCCACCAGACCTCGAAACTCCCTGGGACCTCCAGTCTCTAGAGGGTTAGGTGCATCTTTTCTGACTGACTACAGACCCAGCAGATCACTGCTGTGTATCTGTTGGGGGCCTCATATCAGTTGGTGTATGCGACCTGGTTGGTGAGCCAGTGTCTGAGAGATCTCAGGGGCTCAGGTTAATTGAGATTGTTGGTCCTCCTACAGGGTCACCCTCCTCCTCAGCTTCTTCCACCTTTGCTCTATTTCAACCACAGGGGTTGGCAGCTTCTGTTCACTGGTTGGGTACCAATGGCTTCATCGAACTCTTTTAGCTTCTTGTTGATCTTTAAGAGGGAAATCATGAGAGGTCCTATTGTGTGACCACTCCATAGCTTTGGTAATTGTGTCAGGTCTTGGGTCCTCCCTTTGACCTGAATCCCACAATGAGCCTGTCTCTAGACTTTGATTTTCCCCTCAGGCTCTTTTTATTTTCATCTCTTCAGGTCTTTCAAACAGGAACAATTATGGGTGAGAATTTTGTCTGTGTGATAGCAACCCTGTTCCTCCCTTTGACTTGAGAATCTCTCACCACCAAGGAGTCGGGTGCATTCTTTACTACCGACTATCTCCCCAGGTCACCTGTTTCCATTCTTTCTGCTGCCCTCCAGACTTCAGTTCTTTTCCCCCCAACCAATACCAAATTATATTCCCCTTCCGTATTCCCTTTCTCTCCCAGGTTCTCCCTGCCTCCCCTCTTGTGGTTGCTTTCTTCTCCCTCCAAAGTGGAACTGAGGCATCCTCACTTGGACACTTATGCTTTTTGACCTTTTTGAGTTCTCTGAACTGTATCTTGGGTGTTCTGTACATTTTTTGGCTAATATCTACATATTAGTGAGTACATATCATGGGTGTCTTTTAGTTCTGAGTTACCTCACTCAGGATGATATTTTCCAGTTCCATCAATTTGCCTACTAAACTCAGAATGTCCTATCCCTAATAACTGTGTAGTATTCCACTGTGTAAGTGAACCACATTTTATCTATTTTTTTATACTATCTTGGGATATTGGAGCTGTTTCTCAAATGTCTTTTAAAATAAAAGTATCAAAAGTAAAGCTGCTATGAACATAGTGGTACACATGCCATTGTAGCATGGTGGGGTGTATATTTAGGCATGTTCCCAAGAGTGGTATTTCTGTGTCTTTAGGTATATCTATTTCCAACTTTCTGAGGAACCTTCAATTTGATGTCCAGAGTAGTACATCCCACCAGAGTAGTTTGCAATCCCACTAGCAATAGAGGACTGTTCTGTTTTCTTAACATCCTCACAAACATGTGTTTTCATGTGAAATTTCTAACTTAGCTATTCTGATGGGTCTTAGGTGAAATCTCAGGATCATTTTGATTTACATTTCTCTGATGACTAAAGACTTCGAAAATTTCTTTGGGAGCTTCTCAGCCATTCAAGATTTCTCTGTTGTGAATTCTTGAATTAATTCTATATTCCAGTTTTTATTGGTTTGTTCATTTTTTGGTGGTAAGCTTCTTGAGTTCTTTACATATTTTGGATATTAGCTCTCTATTGGATATGGGGTTAGTGAAGATTTTTTCCCCAGTCTGTAGGATGCTGGTTTGGCTGATTATGTTCTTGGCTTTACAAAATCTTTCCAGTTTCATGAGATCCCATTTATCAATTCTTGATCTTAGCGCATGAGCCATTGGTGTTCTGTTTAGGAAAATTTCTCTTATGCAAATGAGTTCAAGGCTCTTTCCCAAGTTTTCTTCTATTAAATTCACTTCGTATGATTTTATGTTACGGTTGGACTTGAACTTGGTGAGAGGTGAAAATTTTGGGTCTATTTTCATTTTTCTACATACAAACATCCAGTTGTACCAGCACCATTTATTGAAAATGCTTTCCTCTTTTTTTAACTTTTTAAATTTTATTGGATATTCTCTATGTTTATAATTCAATTGTTATAACCATCTCTCCCAACTCCCCTCCTTCCTCCCCCTCAACTTGCTTCCATAAAGTTGGTGTCTCTCCCAATCAACCTCTCCACCTCAGTGTCTTGGTTCGTATAAGGTTGCAAACTTTTCAGATCCTTTCATTCCTTTCACTAGCTCTTTCATTATGGTCCCTGTGTTCATTCTGATTGTTAGCTACAAGCATCCTCACCTGTATCTATATGACTCTAGTAGAGTCTCTGAGAAGACATCCATATCTGGTTTCTGCCAGTAAAACATTCTTGGCATCAGCAATAGTACTTGGGTTTGGTGGATGCATATGGGAGTTGGTTCTCCAGGTGAAGCAGTCTCTGTAGATTTTTTCTTCAATTCCTGATTCTTTATTTGATCTTTGTTTTTTCCTCTGACTGTTTTGTTCTCCCTTATAAGAAGGACAAAGACATCTTCATTCTGGTCTTCATTCTTTTTGAGCTTCATAAGTTCTGTGGGTGGTTTCTTGTGTATTCAGAGTTTTTTTTTTTTTTTTTTTTTTTTTTTTTTTTTTTTTGGAGGGGGGGCTAGTATCTGCATATAAGTGAGTACATATGATGAGTGCTCTATTGAAGTAGGTTACCTTACTCACAATGATAGAATCAAGTTCTACCCATTGGCCTAGCAATTTCAGTAACTCATTTTTAATAGATGAGTAGTACACCATTGTGTATATGTATTAGAATTTCAGTATTCATTCCTCTGTTTAAGGACATCATGTTCTTTCCCGATTCTGGCTATTATAAATAAGTCTTCTATGAACATGGGTGAGCATGTGTCCTTGTTAGATGTAGGAGCTACTTTTGGTGTATTCGGGGCTTGCTGTGGTAGAAGAACTGGGTTCTGATTGTGCCCACATCTGTTGGATTCTGTTGTTTATGGTCTTCTGGTTGCCTCTTGCCATCTAGTTATCTTTGGTGTTTGCTGATCTGGGTGACTCTATCCAGAATATGCCTCTTTTGTCCCTGGGTTGCTTCAGGTCTCCTGTTAAACCTGCAGCCCTGGCTGTTGCAGACCTTCGGTGAAGCCTTCTAACTGGAAGGTTTACAGTGGGGCAGATAAGCTGGTGATCTGTTGCCCTAGTTGCAGTAAATCTCCTTGGAGGTCTTCAAATTATTGGGTCTTCAGATGAGCAGTCAAGCTCTTGTCCTGTGCTTCTCCTGTGTAAAGCTGCTCTCTAGGGGATCTATGGACTGTAGTTTTTGTTTTTCTGTGTGCAGCAAAATTTCAGAGACACCTTCAATTGTTTGTGTCAGTTGCCCTGCATACCACAGAGCGCCCAGGAACTTGTCAGACTGTGATGTTGGTTGCCCAGTTGCCCTGTGTACAGAGGAACCTCTGAAATGATGTCAAGCTATAGATTCCTGAGTGCAGCACATCTCCAGGGACATCTCTAGCTGTGTTGTTAGAGGCCCTGATTGCAGCAGATCTCCTGGGATGATTTAGAATATGTTGTTGTCTAAGGAGCAGATTAGCTAGCCTCTGTCCCTATAGAAAAGTCTGGGCAGAAGGGCTAACATATTTTTTATAGCTGCTGTTTCTAAAAGTAGACAAGAAATGGGAATTACAGACAAAGAAAAACTTTAATTCGATATCTGGAAATATTATTCCTTCTAATAAAGTATACATATTTCAATTTTCAACATTTTAGGAAATGATCTTATTAGTTAAAGGCTATATTTTTATTATAGTAATTTTAATCCATGAGATCATGTCATAACTTAAATAAGAATGATCTTATTAGGTTTAAGTTGGATTTACTGTCATTGATACAATTGCAAGATAGATTAAAGATAATATATAGTTCAGTAATTATTTTTAAAAGATATTAACTCAATATGTGTAGTGAGAGTCATTATAGCAATCTAAGTTTTAAACCTATAATAATTTTGTGTAATATAACCTCAGATGCTGAGACATAAGATTTTCTTTTGAAAATAATGAACTAATAGGTCATATTAAAGATTGTGTGCTTATTATTTCTTCCAGAGACATGGAAGTCAGCATCCTGAAAACACGAAGCAGTGCTCAGCTAACCCAGCACTATGCATCAATCATCACATCAATCATCTTGTTCCCCTAGCCAGCTCATAGAACACAGCATGAGAGATACACATAGTGATTGACAGACTGAGGAAGAACAGGCAACATCGAAACCTTGAGCAGCAAACCATGGATATGTCGGAGCCCACCTTTCCTCTGGAATCAGCAGGTTGATTAACTTTTATGGAGGCAGCAACTTTTCATATGACATGGCAAAAGAGCCGAATCATTTCTGCCATGGCTGCTGTCACTCAATATTGTTTTTCTCAGTATGATGATACAAGTTAGTCACTAACTCAGAAACACCCACGAGATGCTAAAAAAGTAGAAGGAAGCTCAGTCCAGTGTCTCCGGGAATGGGTGCTGTGACATGATGGGTGTTCCTGATGGCTTTATAACCTACCTGAAAATATGAGTAAAATGGAAAACAGTTCTACACAATTACCATAAATGAAATTTATCTTGTGTATTCTGTAGAGGTTCTTTATGAAAGTCACCCTTTCTAAGATCACCCTACTGATTTAAATTAGTTTCTATGCGGAATCTACTTCTAAATTAGATTCAAGATTGTATGTGATTTCCAAAAGAAGTGAAGGAGACTAATCTGAAATGCAGAGTTTTTGTCTGAGTGACTTAAATAGGAAGTTAGATGGAAATGTCAGAGAAGAATTTAGATTTGGTTCTTTTTAACGTTTTGATTATCTTGATGACAAAGGATGACAATCCAACTACTATCATTTCTTTGTCCCTATGTTTAATTCCTTTGCTGTACACTCCTACATGGTTGCAACTGCAGTCTCAGAAGGCTCTTTGATGCTGCTTACTTCGTTCTACTCATTAGTATGTAATGCTTATGAACACTACCACTCCATTTAGTGGCTAGAAAGGACCGTGTGACTTTTTTGGAAGAACACAATGCATAGGAACTTTATGAATATCACCATTTTATGATAGATTTCATTGATATTATTAACAAAGCATTCAAAACAAAGTCTTGCTACTCCTGAACTACATATTTTCAAATCATTAATGTATTTATAATTGTATACTGATAGTACACATCAAGGGATTCTCATTGTGATAGTCTCATATCTGATCACATTCTTTCTTTTGACCTTGTTATCTCTCTTCATCTACTCTTTCCTTTACTGTTTTGCCTCTCAATTATTTCCTCATTTAATTTCATCTCTCATAGTTCCCCTGGCATTGGAATAAAATGACTGAATTACCAACTGAACAACTATAGTATTTTTTAGTAAAACAATTGTCTTTTCATCCCGTGAATCTTCCCAGTGTTCAGTTTCCTTCTGGAGATTCCTGATACAGATCTAGTGAATAACCTACTAACTCAACATGGCAACAATCATGACGGCAATCTATTTTTCCAGTGCAATGAAGTTTGTATCAAATTACCCAACTGCCAGTTCAGTATATGTGAGGATGGAGAAAAGTCATGTTCTAAGTTGCTAAAAACTTATGTCTATTTTTTCTTTGCATCAGTATGTTGGAATTTAGTGAATCAATATAAAGGCTTTCAAAAGAGCAATAGACTAAAATATGAGCAGCCCTCAGCATAGATTTAATTTTTTCTTATTAATTCATTATAATGAATTAATGATTCATTACAGGGCAACTGTCAAGGAAATTTGTTTATTTTAGTAATAAAGCATATTTTGTAAATATAATATGAATGAAAATATTAGATAAAGGCATCATATTCTTAAGAATTTTACACCAGTTCTGAAGCACTTGATGATATCATATTTACATGGATGCATAAAAACAAAGGTTTAATGTAACACGTTAAAGGCAACATTTCCATTACACATCAAATGAGACTATTTTCCTTAAAACATCTTTTAAATATTCATGTAGAATTAATTTGTGGAAGACTTCATCGGCACCACAAATTAGAGAGCACAACCAACAGAATTTACTGCTTCATGCCTGAAAGCTGTATGCTTGAAATGTGAGTTCTAATTGTTGGGTTCTAGAATAACCTGGTCCACAAACAGGGCCTGCCATATCCACTTTATCTTACATTTGACAGAAAGAGGGATACAATGCAAATCTGCATTTCCAAAAGGATACTTATTCCATTCTTGAGGACTTGAACCTAGGCATTCACTTACTGCCAATAGCCATACTTCCTAATAGCTAACCTAGTTTTAGAAATTTAGCTTGTAACATTTGGGGAGAGGACAGAAATTTCTAAGTAATCACAATGAAGTCCTATTGTCTTTATTAAAAAATTGAGTTAACTATTCACTGTAAGAACAAGATATAAATGTACACCAGAAAAATGAAACTGGACACTAGTTTAAAATGGAAGGTTATTTATAATTTTCTAAGATATTTTATATATGAAGTTTAAAGAAGGATATATGAATAAATATTGATAATTTTGTTATAACACAATTAACCTCTGATATGACTAAGTCACTAGAAAGAAATAAAAATATAAGGCAAAATGGGAAAGCAAATATCTAACAAAGTCTTGTTTCCAAAAATTTCAACGAAATCATAAAATTGATCAGTTAGAAACAACCTAATTACCAACTGTGAAATAGAGTAGAACAAACAATAACATGAACAGATGTCAATAAATATTGAAAAATGTTCAATATCATTTGCCAATATTAAATTACAAGTCAATTTGGCAATGGCAAACTACTACAAGTACATTTCAGCATCAAAACTCTACTGGAAACTGTTGAAGCAAATTTTTATTTAGGAGATGAAATCACACATGAATAGAGGAACAGTGTTCACTTATTACATATACAAGAACCTTTGTTAGGCAACTGAAAATGCTTCTGTATAAGATAAGAAGGATCTTTCCATATAGTGACTCAACCAACTCAACAAATTCAGTTCTATTTATGTATGTCTGCATTTGGGTATGTGCAAGTGAGTGTAGCTGTCCTCTGAGACCAAAGTCATAAATCACGGCAACTAAATCATGTCCTCTACAGTAACAGTGTATTCCCCTAACTGCTGACAATTTCTTTAGCCCCCTTTTCTAAGTAATTTAAAAACTTTGTCTGCCTAAATACCTCAATAGATAGAAACATGACTCAGAGAAATAAATTTGAATTTTAAAACTTACATCTACAATTATCTGACCTTCATATGAATGGCATTACATATAGGCACCAAATACATAAATTAGAAGACTTAAGAAATACATACATACATACATAATACTTAAAATGCTCATTTTTAAATTAAACAAATTTGAAAACTGTGATAAAAACAAACATCTATTTGTTAATACTTTTATTTATAAGTTACAAAAAAGGTGTAAATAAAACTAAACTTCAGCATGTGAGTTTATAGAGAAATGGATATATACCTATTAACTGTTAGTCAGCAATAAAATAATAAATAGGATATCAGGCTTCAAGCAAGCATTAATTAACCTTATATGAACATTTTATTCATTAAAGAGTCAGACCAATAATGAATATATCCTGAATGACTTAAGTTGAGTGACATTTTAGAAAAGGTGACAAGTATAATAGAGAACAAATCAGTGTTTGTCAGGGTATAGAAAAATGGAATGTGGAATAGATTAAAATATAGATGATATATTTATGGGATAATGGTAACGTTTCTGTTTTAGTAATTTATTCTTCCATACATTATTACATGCTCCATTTCTCTGCCCCCCCCCCACTTCCTCCATCTCCTGATACCTCTTTCTTTCTTAGTCACTTCTCAGCCATATACCTTATAAAGAATGGGCAGACTTCTCAACCTCATTAACCAAACATAGCATATCAAATTGCTATAAGATTAGATACCTCATTCATATAGTTTTATGCAAAATGCTTTTAAAATCTGAACATGTATCTCTGTTTTTTATTTAAATAAAGATTAAAAAAAAAGATTAAACACCTTCCTGATATTATTGCTAGACTGGGCAATCTATTAGGAGAACAATAGTCCCAAAGCAAGTAAAAGCTTTAGAAGCATTCACCACCCCCTCTGTTAGGAGTCCCACAAAAACACCAAGCTGTACAATTATACCTAAATACAGAGGGCCTAGTTTATACCAGCTGAAAATGCTTTATTGTTGGTTCAGTCTCTGTGAACACCTATGAGTCAGGTTAGGTCTCTGTATCTGTTTCCATCTATGGTTGTATGAAGCTACTTTAGTGCAATTGGATTAGACAACAATCTACAAGTATGGCAGAATAGAATTAGGCATCATTCATTGACTAGTTTGGCAATCATATTTGTCTCTTTTCTAGGTTTTTGGGCCATCTTAATTCCTGTTTATGTTCCTCCAATAAGAATCACCTATGGGCAATCACTCATGACTTGGGTCTTAAGCTGAAACACTCATTGCTTAGCCACACCCACTACATCTCCTACCATCTTGAATCAGCAAAATTTTAAGGGAGTGTATGAGACACCAATTCGGCCTCAAAACCTTCTACCTAAAATTTGGGGTTAAATTTACATAAGATGTTTTTGTGATATCACACTTATGTCTACATACCACTTTGAATTCGACAAAGACCAAGAAATGTAACACTATGAAAAGTAAATGCATTGCCATTTAAAGATTCCGGACTTCAGGGAGTGGAAAGGTAGAAGAACAGATAAAATATTTACCACAAGAGCATGAGGAACTGAGTTTAATACCCAGCTCACAAGACAACACAGTGTCCCTATAAGCCTAGTCCTGGGATGAAGAGATAGGTTCAACTTTGGGGTACTGATGACTAGCCACATTATCAAGATGGTAAACTCAGTTTCAGTGAAAGTCCCTCTCTAAAACAATAATGTGAATAAGGAATTGGTAATTACCCAGCAGGCAAAACACTTGAAAGTATAATTAATGGAATTCAGATAGCACCCCCAAAACTTTGGAAAATGTGGTGGCATATCTATAATTTAAAGACCAAAAAGACAGAAGTGTGGTACTAGAGTAATCTCTGTGAATATGGTAGCTTTATCGATAAATTCTGGGTTCTGTTATGACACTCTGCTTCAGTGAATAAGCTGGAGAATAATAGAAAAGACCACTGGCACCTCTACTAGCTATAAATACCTGTGCAGATATAAACATGGACACTCACAAACACACATGCATCCACACATATGTGAACAAGTGTGCACATAATCATATCCCACAAACAAGCATATAAATTAAGGTAGAGAATAATTGAAAAAAGGGCCCAAAATTTAATTCCTGTTTTGTACTCCACATATACTCACATGCAAGAACTCTTTCTCACTTTCATATAAAAATCAAATAAAATTTGAGTTCATAGAATCCAAGAATATTATGAAAATGTGACAAGATGATATAATAAATAAAAAGACCTATAAAGAAAACAGTCAAACTCTCAACTAATTTTTAAAATACATAATCCCTAACATAGAAAAATGTACACATAAGTAGTATAATATTTGACCAATGGCGCATAGGCATACCATTGTAATGCTTTTATATGTTCTGAAATTTACCATATACATAAATGCAACTAGAAATCATATTTTTTACTTTTAGGGTTTGAAGAATAGAGGAAAGGAGGATGAACATAATGATCCATTGTTTAATATGCTGCAATTAAAGATGCAATCTAAAGTCTTAAATTCTTAAAATAATTACAATACATACTACTACATACAGAGATGCTTAACAACACACACACACACACACACACACACACACACACACACACACACATACATACACAGAAATGAATACACACATACTCACACCCACATTGGCATAAAGGCATGTGCTTAGCTCAGGCCATTTGCCAATGGGAACAGCAGAGATCCAGGGACACAGGCCTGGTGAGACTGTGCTGTCAGTAGCCAAAAGACAGAGAGGGCCAGGTAGAGAACACGGAATACATGGCCCTCCTGTTGGTTTAGGGGACCAGGAACCCTGACATAGAGACTCAGTATCTGCCCGGAAAGCCCTTGCATGCGGACCAAATGCTCAGGCCATTTGCCACATGAAACAGCAGAGATCCGGGGACACAGGCCTGTTGAGACTGCACCGTGAGTAGCCAAAGCACAGAGCAGGCTAGGCCGAGCACGTGGAAAATGTGTCCCTCTGGTTCAGTGGAGCCAGGACTCTTGCATAGGGACTCAAGATCCACCTGAAAAGCCCTGGCTCCAAGTCTAGACACACAGGCCCACAGTAAGGCACAAGCCCTTGACAGTGGGAGCTGGAGTTTGCCCAGAAAGGCAGTGCTTGACGTTCAACTCTGTAGACCCTCTTACTTCTGGATCAAAGTAGTCTGACACATAGGCCCAGGAAGAGCAAATCAGTAGTTCTTGGAGCAGAAAGTACTATGCTATTTGGAAAAGGGTCCATTGTGGCCTAGAGAAAGAACCAGGTCCCTGCCAGTAGTACTCAGGACCTGTGGGCACAGGGCTGAGCTACAGAAACAGCCTCAAAAGTGCTCCTACATCTTAGCCTATAAAGAAAGTGCTGTGTCACTGCTAACGGAACTCACTGCGTGCCCATCAAGCAAAACACTCAGAATCAGTTTTCTTCCTGAAACCACAGGCCCTCAGGTATATGGGATAGACTGGTACCAATCACTGACAACAAGACCAAAACTCCAAGTGCCCAAAGCAAAGAAAGAATACTAGCAGCAGTAATGGAAAAAGGTCATGTAAAGGCCTTATATAAAGGCAGACCAATCAGAATTACAATCGATTACTCAACAGAGACTATGAAGGCTAGAAGAGCCTGGACAGACATCATACAGACCCTAAGAGAACACAAATGTCAGCCCAGGCAGCTATACACAGCAAAACTCTCAATCATCATAAATGGAGAGATGAAGATATTCCAGAACAAAACAAAATTTACACAATATGAGACCACAAATCCATTGCTACAAAGAAGAATATGTGGAAAACCCAATACAAGGAGAAAAACTACATCCTAGAAAAAACAAAAACAAAACAAAAAAATAACTAACCAAGAAACCCCCAAAAAAAGAAAGACACACGGACACAATTCTACCTCTAAAAGCAAAAATAGCAGGAAAGAGCAACCAGTATTTCTTAATATCTGTTAACATAAATGAACTCAATTACACAATAAAAAGACATGGACTATCAGACTGGGTACATAAACAGAATATTCATGCAGAAAACCCACCTCACAGACAAAGATAGACACCATCTCAGAGTAAAAGATTGAGAAAAAAACTTCCAAGCAAATGGCCCCAAGAAACAAGTTGGAGTAGCCATTCTAATATTGAATAAAGTAAATTTTCAACTGAAAGTTGTCAAAAAAAGATGAGGAAGAAAACTTTTTACTCATTACAGGGAAAGTTAATCAGGAGGATCTCTCAATACTTATCATATATGCTCCAAATACAACAGCACCCATATTCATAAAAGAAACCCTACTAAAAGTCAAAAAAAATCCATTGCACCACACACAATAATACTGGGAACTTCAACACTCCACTTTCATCAATGGATTAATCATGGAAGCAGAAACTGAAACAGGATGCAGTAAAACTAGCAGAGGTTATGAACCAATTGGAATTAATAAACATCTACATAACACTCTAAAACAATAGAATACATCTTCTTCTCAGCACCTCCTGGCACCTTCTCCAAAATTGACCATAATGTAATCGATCACAAAACAAGCCTCAGTAGATATAAGAAGATTGAAATACTCCCATGCATTCTATCAGATGGTCTTTAATAAATACAAAGACAACAAAAAGCCCACAGACACATGAAAGCTGAAGAATGCTCTATTAAATGATAGCACGGTCAAAGAACAAATAAAGAAAGAAATGAGGGATTTTCTATAATTTAATGAAAATGAAAACACAACATATCCAAACCTAGGGAATGCAATGAAAGCAGTACGAAGAGCAAAATTCATACCTTTCAGTGTTTCTGAAAGGAAACTGGAGAGAGCATTCACTAACTACTTGATAGCACAGTTGAAAACTCTAAAACAAATGGAAGCAGATCTACCTAAGAGGAGTAGAAGGCAAGAAATAATCAAACTCAGAACAGAAATTAAATAAATAGAAACAAAAAGAATCATTCAAAGAATCACCTAAACCAAGAGCTTTTTTTTTTCTTTTTAGAAAATTAACAAGATTGATAAAACCTTAGCCATACTAACTAGAGGCAAACTGAGAATATCCAAATTAACAAAATTAGAAAGGAAAGTGGAGACATAACAACTGAAACTAAGGAAATCCAAGAAATCATCAAATCCTATACTCACCAAAACTAGAAAATCTGAAGGAAATGGATGAATTTACAGATAGATACCAGATACTAAATTTAAACAAGGACCAGGTAAACCATCAAAATAACCCCATAACTCCTAAAAAAAATAGAGGCAGTCATTAAAAGCCTCCCAACCAAAAAAAGACCAGGTCCAGATGGGTTCAGTGCAGTATTTTATCAGACAACTATTGACAACCTAATACCAATACTCCAAACTATTGCACAAAATAGAGTTAGATGGAACACTACCTAACTCATTTTTGAGGCCACAATAACCCTCATTCCTATACCACACAAAGACCCTACAAGGAAAGAGCACTTCAGACCAATCTCACTTATGAACATTGATGCAAAAATACTGGCCAAAATTCTTGCAACCCAAATCCAAGAACACATCAAAACTATCATTAACCAAGGTCAAGGAGGTTTCATCCCTGGGATGCAGGGATGGTGTAATATACAGAAATCCATCAATGTAATCTACCATATCAGCAAACTCAAAGAAAAAACCACATGGTCATCTCTCTAGATGCTGAGAAAGCATTTGACAAAATTGAACACCCCATCATGTTAAATGTCTTGAAAAGAACAGGAATCTAAGGCCCATACCTATACATAATAAAAGCAATATACAGCAAACCAATAGCCAACATCAAACTTAAAGGTGAGAAACTTGAAGCAATCCCACTAAAATCAGGGAGTAGAAAAGGCTGCCCACTCTCCACCTACATATTAAACATAGCACTGGAATTCCTGGCAGGAGCAATTAGACAGCAAAAGTAAATTAAAGGGATACAAATCTGAAAGGAAGAAGTAAAAATATCACTATTTGGAGATGCCCTGAGAGTATAAGTAAGTGACTCCAAATAATCTTCCAGAGAACTTCTATAGCTGATAAACAACTTCAGCAAAGTGGCTGGATATAAAATTAACTCAAACAAATCAGCAGCCTACTACTCAAAAGACAAACATGTGGAGAAAGAAATTAGGGAAAAGATACCCTTCAAAATAATCAGAAACAATATTAAATACATTTGTGTGACTCTAACTAAGCAAGTAAAGGACCTGTATGACAAGAAATTTATATCTCTGAAGAAGAAAATCATGGAAGGTTTTAGAACATGGAAAGATCTCCCATGCTCATGGATTGGAAGGATCAACACTGTAAAAATGGCCATCTTACCAAAATCAATCTACAGATTCAATGCAATTCTCCTCAAAATTTCAACTCTAATATTCATAGAGTTGAAAAGAGCAATGTGCAAATTCTTTTGGAATAACAAAAAACCTAGAATATAGAAATCCATCTTCAGCAACAAGAAAACACCTGTGGGAATCACCATCTGAAACCTCAAGCTATATTACAAGGCAATTGTGTTAAAAACTGCATGATACTAGTACAGAGATAGGAATGTGGATCGATGGAATAGAATAGAAGAACCAGAAATAAACCCTCACACATATTGTAACTTGATTTTTGACAAATGAGCTGTAAACAGTCAATGGAAAAAGGACAGCCTCTTCAACAAATGGTGTTGGTCCAACTGGCACTCAGCTTGCAGAAGAATAAAAATAGACCCTTTCTTATCGCCTTTTAAAATGCTCAAGTGTAAATGGATCAAAGATCTCCACAATAAACCAGGTACACTGAAACTATTAGAGGAGCAAGTAGGGAAAACCTTAGAAGAGGAGGAAATTTCCTGAACAGAACACCAATTGCTTGTTTTCTAAGGTCAAAGATCGACAAATACTTAATGAGATTGCAAAGTTTCTGTAAGCTTAAGGATATTGTTAAGAAAACAAAAAGGCAGACAATAAAATGGCAAAAGATTTTTACCCTCCCCTTATCAGATAGAGGCCTAATATATAATGTATAAAAAGAATTTAAAAAGTTAGATGCCAGAGAATCAAACAATCCTATTTAAAAAAAATGAGGTGCAGAGCTAAACAAAAAAAATTCTCAATTGAGAATTATTGAATGGTTGAAAAGCATCTAAGGAAGTTTTCGACATCATTAGCAGTCAGGGAAATGCAAATCAAAACAACCCTGAGATTCTACCTCAAACCTGTCAGATTGGCCAAGATCAAAAATTCAGATAACAGCAGATGCTGGTGAGAATGTGGAGAAAGAGGAACAATTCTACACTGTTGGTGGGTTGTAAACTGGTACAATCACTCAGGAAATCAGTCTGGCTATTCCTCAGAAAATTGGCCATAGTACTACCTAAAGACCAAGTGACTCCACTTCTGGGCATTTATCCCAGAGACACTTTAACATACAACAAAGACATATGCACCACAATGTTCATAGCAGCTCTATTTATAATAGCCAGAAGCTGGAAAGAACCCAGATGTCCTTCAGTAGATGAATGGATACAAAAATCGTGGTACATTTACCCAATGGAGTACGACTCAGCTATCAGAAACAATGACCTTATGAAGTTCTTACAAAAATGGATGCATCTAGAGAATATAATCCTGAGTGAGATAACCCAGTCACAATAGAACAGACATAATATGCAGTTACTGATAATTTGATATTAATTACAGAAAGCTCTGAATACCACAGTAACAACTCACAGGCTGTATGAAGCTCAAGAAAAACAAAGGCTAAAAAAATTAAAGCCTCAGTTTTTCTTAGGAAAAAAAAATAAATTTATAGCATCATTTTAGAGTGTGGTACAGTTGGACCGTAAATCATTTATAATCCAAGTGCTAAGTTTATATCTTTGTGGCAATTTTTGGTATTCAAAGATCATTATGCTTAATCTGTACTCACTGCAAAATCTGTTTCCATGTTTAGTTCTGTCCTACATGTACTTTATGCTTATGGTAACTAGTGGAATTTCAATGTATGCTATCAAACCTCTAAAAGAATTAAGTACTGACAAAAATATTCATATAATGTTATGCCAAAATTCCTTTAAATATCTGTTTATGTATCCCTCCTTTGTTTAATAAAGTTGTAAGGAAAAATGGCATGTGCTTGGTTTTTTTCTAACAGTTGAGAAACTTAAGAAATATAACTAAATATCAGAAACCCTGGCCAGTTACTAGCTATTATGGATTAAAATTCTCTTTTGCAGTAGTGAGAGCTTTGAAAAACAGCAGATTCCAAGAGAGACAAGAATTGCATGCATATTCAGGAGTTATACATTTGTAACGTTTCTGTTGTTGTAATAAAACAATGTGACCCAGGCAAATGACAGAAGAAAGACTTTAACTTGTTTTATAGATCCAGAAGGATAAGAGCCCATCATGAGAAAGAATCATGGCTGTAATTGACAGATGTGCTTCTGGAACTGAAAGCTAAGTGTTCACATCTGTAACCAGAAGCATCAAGTAAAGAGAAAACTAGAAGTAGGGGATGATTTTTAATCTCAAAAATATAATTAGTGCATCAAGCTTATACCACATAATCCCCAACTTAACAGCTCCATCAAGTGGAAATCAAAATTTCCATACTTGACACTACGAGGGGCATTTCTTATCCAAACCATTACAAGTATCTTTCAAATCCCGAAAACAAGTAAGTGCTAAGAAACCAAATTGTGAAATCCCACACCATACAGTGACGGGCAAAGAACCCCCCCCCAAATAAATGAACTCAACAATGTTTGTGATGCAGATTTAGATTCCATAATGTATATCAAATGTCCATTGATGTCACAAATAACATCATTGAAAAAGACCAATGTTAGTGAAGAAAATAATCATCTCACTTAGAAGTATTTTATGATATTTCTGTAAATAACTGTCAGAGAAAGTATGCAAACAGTAGATACTCATTTATAAGTGGATATTAAGTACAGAATACCCATGCTAGCATCAACAGACCCAAAGAAGCTAAAGACCAGGAGGACACAAAAGAGATTGCTTGAATCTTAGTAAGAAAAAAAAATAAGTTTATCAGAGAAGGCAAGAGAGAGGGAACTGGTGGGAAGTGGTCTAGGGAGGTGAAGTGGGAGGGGTATCAGGTGTAGGGAGAGCTGGAAAGAAAGGGCTAAAGAGTGCATGGAAATTGGCTGGGCATGTGTAAGAAGAGCCTTTCTCTAGGGTGAGCCAGAGAGCTGGAATGGAGCAGGCTCTTTGAATACTGTGGGTGTGACTCTAGCAGAGACTTCTAACATTGGAGGATATAGTGCCTAAAGTGGCCTTCTCCTGTAGCCAGACAGGACTCCTGTCTGGAGGGAGAAGAACATCAATTCACCACAAAAACTTTCCACCCCCAATTTGTCCTACCTGTAATAAGTACAGGGCTAAAGATAGAGCGGAGACTGAAAACAGCCAGCTTAGACTAGCCAAATGTGAGACCCAAAAATGCTGAATGAGGTCAGAATTACTATCATTTGTGTTTTTTAGTATGTTTGATACTTAACATTGCCTGGAGCTGGATAATGCTTCCCAAATGATCTGTGTGGAATAGTTATATGATAAGCATGAGGATGAGTACCAATAAGTTGTCCTATACCACAAGCAAGTAATATTCAGGCAATCATGCTTAATATGGGAAGGATTTGGATTACTTGTATTAGTGAGATGTGGGTCACTGTCTGCTCAAGTCAAATTATACCAATTGTAATTTTAAAAGCAAAAACAAGTGGACTTTCTTTAGCATGCAGTATAAGAAAATAGATATGCTAGGTTGTGTATAAAAGACACTTTTCATGCTAGCAACCTTGACTTTTGTTATTTTCCACGATCATTCATTCAAAATAAATTTGTGATGAAATAAGTCTTAAATTTCTTTGTGGTTTCCCAAAGCTGTAGTACTGTAGGACATTTTTTGGTTAGGCAAAGCTTTCATTTATCCATATGAAAAAACAAAACCTTCACGTGCAAATTGAAGAAATATCAATTTTTAATCATATACAGATTTGCCTCAAGCAAGTCAAACGGTGTCAGGAACTGCATTGGGACAGATTTTCCATGTCATAGGACAGCTTACTCAGATCCAAGGCAGAAAGTTGCATACATGCACACATAAAATATACAACATATAATTTATGTTGCATAGAATGCTATACATGTTCTAGTTCTATAACACATTACATATATTAATGTTTCCTGGCATGCATATTAATTTTCTGGCATTTATACTAAGTATGTCCTTCGTTTAACAGGTCCACACTCATGTCCACCTAATAATAACTATAAAAATGAGTAGGTAAAATAAGAGTTGTGATTGAGTCAACTCACTAGCAAAATATTTAAAGGACGCAAAAACTAAATTTGATATTATTGGAAAACACATATGCCTTCTCTTAGGAGGAGCCCATACTGAGTGTAGATGTTAAGACAAATATAACTCAATTTTGAATACAATTTTCTGTCTTTATCATGTTATTTGCTTAGCATTATTATTAAATTATGAGCCAACTATAACTATGTTATACATTGCTTTCCATTTTGACAACAAAAAGGTCCACATTCAGGGTTAAGAATAACCTTTCAGTAATTCTGCAAAAAAAAAAAAAAAAACATGTGGCAACACCATTATCAGTTACATTTTAAAAATCACAGCCTTGCCCTTGTGTGTTTGCATGTGCACACAGAATCTTATTTTAAAACGTTATTGCCTATAAAATAAATATACCATAACCTCGCTGTATTATATAGTGGAAAAAAGATTTTGAAATGAGGAATTTGAAATTTCAGGGTGTCGTAAATAAAAAGGTAATAGCTCTCTAATTTCTGGTATATTTCACTAAAAGATCTAGAAATATACTACAAATATAAAATCAATAAAAATAATAGTTAGGAGAAACTCTATTGCATTGTTCCCCAAAAGTTAACTTTGGTGTTTCTATTAATCATTCTTTTTAGGTATGTATGTCATAGAATTTATTTTTTAAAAATTGATAAAGTAAAATGTATCATATATAATGACTGGGATAAACTCAATGTGAAGAACAATGAAAGTTAAAGCATATCTTCTTACAGCATGCATTCTTCTAGAAGAAATGACAGCTGCAAGGGACTGATATACTTTAATAACAATGTGATCAATGACTGGGAAATGCTCTGCAGAAAACTATTACTTTTGTTATGCCTGGAGGTGTTAAATGTTAAAATACTCCCTTCTTGATTTTTGAAGATCTTGTTTTTATTGGCAGTTAAAGGTATTAAAAATGTTAGTAGAAAAAAGGTTTCTTACTTCATATAGCTTATAAAAATATTCTACAATGAACCTTCAGAATCTATGCTGCTGGAATATAATAGTTCACAGAAAACAACATAATCCACAGATTGGTGGATTGTTATAGTATATTTACTTTCAATAAAAATGAGAGTACAATCTAGATGCCACAGAGCAAATAAACTTGCCAAAGAGCTATGGAAAAGAAAGTTTTTCTGATGATTCCCATTGATAGGTCTTGTTTTTGAATTTGGAAATTGTAGAGAAACAATAAATATTAGTAAGGTCTGTACTGGAAAATTTCTAACAGTACATGTTGAATGGATTACAAAATGCTATATATAAATCATGACTAAATATTGAGTAAAATTTTTCGCTTCTGAAATAAACCTCCCATAGTGGCAAGCTTTTGAACAAATACAAATTTTTATCACTTGACAGACAGAAATTTATAACAAATGGTGCATCTTCAAGAAGCATATCCAATTAAAAAACATTTTCATGATGAGCTGTTTTTTTCATAAACTTTTTTTTCATATTCCCTACTATACTATTCTTATATATAAGAATGTATAAAATGTAAAATGTAAAAATGCTCACATAAACCCAAGCACTATTGCTGATTTCAAGTAGTGCTTACTGGCAGGATCATTATATGGATGCCTCCTCAGAGTCTCTGCCAGAATCATACTGATACAGAGAAGGATGCTTGCACCTAACCATCAGACTGAACACAACAACCCCAATGAAGGAGCTAGACTGAAGGAGTTTAAAGGGTTTGCAACCCCACGGGAAGAAAAATAATTATCAACTAATCTAATCCACCATAGCTCCCAGGGACTAAAACACCAACACTGAGTTCACATGGAGAGACCTATGGTTCCAGGTACATATGCAGCAGGGAATAACATTTTCTTGCATCAGTGAGAGGTGAGGTCTTTGGTCCAGCAAAGGCTTGGTTTCCCAGTGTAGGGGAATGCCAGTGTGCTGGAGTGGGAGTGGGTGGTTGGGAGAAAGAGCACTTTCATGGGGGCAATGAAATGGGGAGAGAGAATGGTTCATATGTTAATTGTAAATGCAGAGAATACCCAATAAAAAAGTAAAGACCTTTTATATGGGGTTAGTTCTTTCATTTGCTAGCAATAAGAAGCAATATTATTCGCTACATATTAAATATTGGTGGCCTTTGGTGGAGTAGAGTGATTATAGGTATGAGAAGTAATAATAATAGTAAACATTAGGAATAAAACTTACAAGAACAGATGATAGCAGAAGCAACAGGATAAAGTATTGAAACACTTCCTGAATGATAGGGAGTGTCCTTTGTTGCAAATATTTTACAGATTTCAAAGGCTGTGAATTTGTTCATCATCCAAATCATGTTAGGACTCTATAAAACTGTGGTACAATTTTCCAAATGTCATCAATTTGAGTAATATCAGTTCATTGTAATTTACTAATTGTCCAAGACAATAATGTATTATTATACTGGTTTCAAGTGATAGTGGAGTTTTTTTTTAGGAAAAAAGTCAGATGTAATGACACGAGTCTAGGTAACAGCTGTGATGGCAGATTGGTGGTTTGTTTTGCATCTCTCTGTCTCTATCTCTTTTATTTTTTTTTTACCTTGATGAAAGACTGCCTTAGTGTAAAACAAAACTGAACTAGGTATATAGATAAGAAAACCATAGCCTATATTCTTAAAACCAATTAAATACTATAATAGGAGGTAATACATGTGCCATTCAACAGGAAGTTTGAAAATAATTCTGGGAACTAACATTGTAAATAGAGGTGCTGATGGCAGGGGAGTGAATTGAAATGATGAGAAAGGAGGCAGTTTAACAACACTGAGGACATATGAAGAAACTGCATAAGCCTTTGGAAATCCTACTAGTCTGTAGGGTAATTAAAGAGTTATTACAAAAGATAAATGAGTTTGAATGGAGTACCCTGCATGACCAATTCTTGCTGTCCTCAGAAAGTCATGAAATGAAAATCTCAATGCTGGGAAGAGGTTACTGCCGTTTCAGATATTATTTGTCATAGATGTCCTAGAGGAATTCAAAGAAGGAGGCTATGGCTATTTGTCTTACCAGTCATTTAATATAACTTGATGGTACAATGATATTCTTGAAAACAACACATATGTAAGCGACATGACAAAGTATTGACTAGAGTCTTGAACTGCCCAGAACATCTTCTTGCTTGTTTACAGTGCTCTAAAAATGATGTAGAACCTATTCTATGATGAGGTTCAGTTTGATGCAATAGTGACCTGCCAGATTGGTACAATAGTGGCAAGACTGTGGTTGACTGTAACTAACTTCACTTTAAATAGATTACAAGCCTGTTTCACAGAAAGGAATTACCTTTGACCCTGTAAAATTACTCTAAAAAGATAGGCTAGACAGAAAACTCTACTAATCTTGCCTTCTTAAATGCTTATGTTTTCAAACGTACTGCTAAATAGTTTATTTCCATGGATTTTATAAATTTTTGCTAATCTAAATCTTTATCTTAGAAGAATCTCATTTTAGAGGGTAAATTGTTCGTGCATCAACTAAAACCGCTGAAAGGACTGAGAATAAGTGACTATGTTATCTTAGCTTGAGATTGACCAACTATAGTAATATTATCTCCAAGACTCTAATATTTTTTTCCAAGATTTGGAAAAAAAATGTTCAAACTGAGGGATGGGAAGAGTGTTGAAAATACTGACCACTTAACTTAGCAAGGCTGTTTCATACATAAACATACAGTATTCCTGGTTACCTGACCAAGAGCTTCACAATAGCAGTAGTAATAAAAACCCAAGCATGAAATAAATAGATTGCTATAGTACACCAGCCCTATCAGAGGAGATAATGGCAGGAAGTACCTGCTGAAAATCAAATAATGACTTTTTTATTTTTGGTAGGGATAGATCCCTTGGTAGGATGTCCATGCCACAGTAGATGACCCCATTCAGATGTACAAATGTGAAACACTAATTAGACTCAGTGGGTTGTAAATTAAATTAAACAGGCTTGCAGTTAGGACACGGATAGGTGATAGACAGGGAGGCATCTGGGAGAAGGAGTAAAGTAATGGATATTATCTACCAAGATATATTGTGTATACATATAAAAGCGTCAATAAAATATGTAAATTAAAAGGTATTTTAAGTAATTCAGAAGATGACATAAAGTTCAGATGGGCAGTGATGAGGAAATTCTTAAGTATAAGACAAAGTATTAAAACTAAACCATATTACCTTTGGAAGAACAAAATTTATATAAAAGATAGTATAAATTCAAAATGAAGATTATTTGATTGATTCAAAAAAATCTGTGTGGCCAAATCTGATGACAAATAGGAACAAAGTAAAATGGCAGGCTGAACTTGTAACTGGAATTAAACCAAGTGTCACCAAGCAAATACTATTGGAAACATGAGTGATTGGAACTAAGCCAGCATCTGAGTGCAAACATTGGCAGGGAGTCAATCTGAGGAAGGTGAAACTGTCTTTATAACAATTTCCCATTCCAGAGAACTTTAGAACTTAAGGAACGATTGCTGAAGAAGCCTCAGCTAAATCTATTAATTTACCCAGCACTGTCAGTCCCCATTATCTATCCAAAAAGTTAAGATAACAGCAATAATATGTATATTATTCTTAAGTTATATTTTGATTTATTCCATGTAGTATGCACATATGCATGCAGCAGTGCACATTTTTGTTTAGGTCTCAGGATAAGTAGAGCAATTCAGTTTTCTACTTCTACCTTGTAAGTCCTGAGGATTGAACTCAGGTTGGGATCTTGGAGGCAAATAAATTCCACTACTGAGCCCTTGGGGATTGTTCTAAATTTCCTCTTGTAGCTAAGGCAAAAAGAAGACAAGATAAAGGAATCATTAGGTTGACTGAGGTTAATAATGTGATGAATTCTGAGCACAGGTAGGTGGCAGAAAGAAGGGGTATAATGAAGGGTACTGGGTTAGAATCAGGGAAGTATCACTTGGTCACCATGTAAAGAAAAAATCATAATCAAATGATAAAGCATTAACCTAAAGATGGTATTATTGAAGTACTCATAAGATAAATAAGGATTTTGATGTACAGTCACCCAGGAAAAAAATACAAATATAGAAAGAAAATATAAAAACAGAAAAATAGAATGAAAATAAAAGGTTTGAGAGAGAAAGGGCATTGGATTTTCTTTTAACAACTTTATTTTACAAAACAAAGATAAATGTACAGTTTTTAAGCATTGTTTGCATAAAATTATACAATACATTTTTGTCAGTACTTTTTATTCAGATTTTAAAATAATTTTTACATAAAACTGTACGAATATATTTTTTAGTCAGTACTTGATATTAAAGGTTTGATAGTATGCATTGAAAACTTAATAGTGGGAAAGGCGGCTCCAGCCAGAAAGGCGGCTCGTACAGGCTGAGCTACTGAGACCTGGAACAGATCTTAGGAACTTCTGTTCCCACCCGGAGAGGACTTCAGGTCGCAGAGCAGAGCCTGGCCCAACCACCAGCTGGAAAGGCGGCTCGTACAGGCTGAGCTACTGTGACCAGGAACAAATCTTAGGAACATCTGTTCCCACCCGGAGGTGACTTCAGTACGCAGAGCAGAGCCTGGCCCAGCTGCCACCCGGAACCTGGGCTGCTGGGGAGTAGAGAGATCTCTGAGGAGTGCACACGGAAAGTGTACCAGGGACACAGACCAGATACAAGGGAAAGGCAAGAACATATCACTGACAACAAAATGGCAAGAGGAAAGAGAAAGAGTATATCCCAAGCAAACCAAGATAATCTAGCAACACCAGAACCCAGCTCTCCGATAGTAGCAAACATAGGAATTCCAAACACTCCAGAGAAAGAAGACACAGACCTGAAAACATGCCTCAAGACGCTGATAGAGTTACTTAAACAAGAAAGGGAGGAAAAGCAAAAAGATTCAGAAGCTTTTAAAGAAGAAACAAGAAAAACACTCAAAGAACTCAAAGAACGAGACGAAAACAGAACCAAGGAAATAAAGGAATGGAAGAGGGAAATTAAAACAGAAATTGACACAATAAAAAAAGCGCTAAAAGAGATAACCCTAGAGTCAGAACACCAAAAAAAGAAATCAGGAGTCACAGAAGCAAGCATTTCCAACAGATTACAAGAGATCGAGGAGAGAATCTCGGGGGCAGAAGACAACATTGCAAACATAGACAAAACAGCCAGAGAAGATGCAAAAAACAAAAAGCTCCTAACCCAAAATGTCCAGGAAATACAAGACACAATGAGAAAACCTAACCTAAGGATAATAGGAGTAGAAGAGGGAGAAGGGTATCAACTAAGAGGCACAGTAAATATCTTCAACAAAATCATAGAAGAAAACTTCCCTACCCTCAAGAATGAGATGACCACGAGCATAAAAGAAGCCTTCAGAACTCCAAATAGGTTGGACCAGAAAAGAAATACCTCCCGACACATAATAGTAAAAACATCAAGTGCCCAAAGTAAAGAAAGAATACTAAAAGCAGTAAGGGAAAAAGGTCAGGTAACATATAAAGGCAGACCAATCAGACTCACACCCGATTTCTCAACAGAGACTATGAAAGCTAGAAGAGCCTGGACAGACATCATGCACTCTTTAAGAGAGCACAAGTGCCAGCCCAAGCTGCTATACCCAGCAAAACTATCAATCACCATCGATGGAGAGACAAAGATATTTCAAGACAAATCAAAATTCACACAATATCTGACCACAAACCCAGCACTACAACGAATTATAGCTGGAAAACCCAATACAAGGAGGGAAAATACAGCCTAGTAAAAACAAGAAAACTCCTAAACAAGAAAACTAAAAGAAGAAAAAAAAACACGGACACAACTCAACCCAAAAAAGCAAAAATGGCAGGATACAGAAACAACTATTCCTTGATATCTATTAACATAAATGGGCTCAACTCCCCAATAAAGAGACACAGACTATCAGACTGGATACATAAACAAAATCCAGCCTTTTGCTGCATACAGGAAACTCATCTCAGAGACAGAGACAGACACTATCTCACAGTAAAAGGGTGGGAAAAAAACTTCCAAGCAAACAGCTCCAAGAAGCAAGCTGGAGTGGCTATTCTAATATCGAATAAAGTAAATTTCCAACCAAAAGTTATCAAAGAAGATAAAGAAGGACACTTTTTACTCATTACCGGGGAAATCTGTCAGGAGGAACTCTCAATCCTTAACATATATGCTCCAAATAAAAAATCACCCACATTCATAAAAGAAACTCTACTAAAGCTCAAAAAATACATCTCACCCCACACAATAATAGTGGGAGACTTTAACACCCCACTCTCACCAATGGACAGATCAGGGAAACAAAATCTGAACAAGGACACTGCAAAACTAGCAGAGACTTTGAACCAACTAGAATTAATAGATATATACAGAACATACTATCCTAAAGTAAAAGAATACACCTTCTTCTCACCACCCCATGGCACCTTCTCGAAAATTGACCACATAATTGGACACAGAACGAGCCTTCATCGATATAAGAAGATTGAAATACTCCCATGCATCCTCTCAGATCACCATGGTCTACGGCTGGTCTTTAACAACAACAAAGACAACAAAATGCCCACATACACATGGAAACTAAACAACACTCTGCTAAAGGATAGCAGGGTCAAAGAAGAAATAAAGAAAGAAATTAAGGATTTTCTAGAATTCAACGAAAACGAAAACACAACATACCCAAACCTATGGGATGCAATGAAAGCAGTATTGAGAGGAAAACTCATTGCCCTAAGTGCTTCCAAGAAGAAACTGGAGAGAGCTCACATCAGCAACCTGACAGCACAGCTAAAAGCCCTAGAACAAAAGGAAGCAGATTTACCCAAAAAGAGTAGACGGCAAGAAATAATCAAAATTAGGGCAGAAATAGACCAAATAGAAACAAAAAAAAACCATTGAAAAAATCAACAAAACAAAGAGTTGGTTCTTTGAGAAAATCAACAAGATTGATAAACCCCTAACCAGACTAACTAAAGGGCAAAGAGAGAGTATCCAAATTAACAAAATCAGAAAGGAAAGTGGTGACATAACAACTGAAACTAAGGAAATTCAAGAAATCATGAGATCCTACTACAAAAACTTATACTCCACAAAATTGGAAAATCTGGAGGAAATGGACGAATTCCTAGACAGATATAAGGTACCAAAGTTGAACCAGGACGAAGTAAACCATCTAAATAACCCTATAACACCTAAAGAAATAGAAGAAGTCATCAAAAGCCTCCCAACCAAAAAAAGCCCAGGTCCAGACGGGTTCAGTGCAGAATTTTATCAGACATTTATTGGGGATATAACACCAATATTCACCAAGCTATTCCAAAAGATAGAATCAGATGGAATATTACCCAACTCATTTTTTGAGGCTACAATAACCCTCGTACCTAAGCCACACAAAGACCCTACAAGGAAAGAGAACTTCAGACCAATCTCACTTATGAACATTGATGCAAAAATACTCAACAAAATCCTTGCAAACCGAATCCAAGAACACATCAAAACCATCATTCATCATGACCAAGTAGGCTTCATCCCTGGGATGCAGGGATGGTTTAACATAAGGAAATCCATCAATGTAATCCACCATATAAACAAACTTAAAGACCAAAATCACATGGTAATCTCACTAGACGCTGAGAAAGCATTCGACAAAATCCAACACCCCTTCATGTTAAAAGTCCTGGAAAGAACAGGAATCCAAGGCCCATATTTAAACATAATAAAAGCAATATACAGCAAACCAACAGCCAACATCAAACTTAATGGCGAGAAACTTGAAGCAATCCCACTAAAATCAGGGACTCGACAAGGCTGCCCACTCTCTCCCTACCTATTCAACATAGTACTGGAAGTCCTGGCTGGAGCAATTAGACAGCAAAAGGAGATCAAGGGGAAACAAATCGGAAAGGAAGAGATAAAAACAGCACTCTTTGCCGATGACATGATAGTGTACTTGAGTGACCCCAAAAATTCCACCAGAGAACTCCTACAGCTGATAAACAAGTTCAGCAAAGTGGCCGGATACAAAATTAACTCAAACAAATCAGTAGCCTTTCTATACTCAAAAAACAAACATGTGGAGAAAGAAATTGGGGAAAAGGTACCCTTCACAATAGTTACAAAACTATGAAATACCTTGTTGTGACTCTAACTAGGGAAGTGAAGGACCTGTACGACAAGAACTTCAAACCTCTAAAGAAAGAAATTGAGGAGGATCTCAGAAAATGGAAAGATCTCCCATGCTCATGGATTGGAAAGGTCAACATCTTAAAAATGGCAATCCTACCAAAAGCAATCTACAGATTCAATGCAATCCCCATCAAAATTCCAACCCAGTTCTTCATGGAATTGGAAAGATCAATGTGCAATTTCATCTGGAATAACAAAAGACCTAGAATAGCGTAATCCATCCTCAACAACAAAAAAACATCAGCGGGAATCACTATCCCTGACCTCAAGCTATATTACAAGGCAATTGTGCTGAAAACTGCATGGTACTGGTACAGAAATAGGCAAGTGGATCAATGGAATAGAATAGAAGATCCAGAAATGAGCCCTCATGTATATGGTCACCTGATTTTTGACAAAGGAGCAGTAAACATTCAATGGAAAAAGGACAGCCTATTCAACAAATGGTGCTGGTCCAACTGGCACTCAACATGCAAAAGAATGAAAATAGACCCTTTCTTATCCCCTTGTACAAAGCTCAAGTGTAAGTGGATTAAAGATCTCCACATTAAACCTGATACACTGGAATTATTAGATGAGAAAGTAGGGAAAACCTTAGAACACATAGGCACAGGAGAAAATTTCCTGAACAAAGCACCAATGGCTCAAGCTCTAAGGTCAAAGATTAACAAATGGGACTTAATGAGATTGCAAAGTTTCTGTAAGGCTAAGGACATCGTCAAGAAAACAAAACGGCAACCAACAGAATGGGAAAAGATCTTTACCAACACCACATCAGATAGAGGCCTAATATCTAAGGTGTACAAGGAACTCAAAAAGCTCGACACCAGAGAATCAAATAACCCTATTAAAAAATGGGGTACAGAGCTAAACAAATCTTTCTCAGTTGAGGAACTCCGAATGGCCGAAAAACATCTGAGGAAGTGCTCGACATCCTTAGCCATCAGGGAAATGCAAATCAAAACAACCCTAAGATTCCACCTCACTCCAGTCAGATTGGCCAAGATCCAAAACTCAGATGACAGCAGATGCTGGCGAGGCTGTGGAAAAATAGGAACACTTCTCCACTGTTGGTGGGGTTGCAAGCTAATACAACCACTCTGGAAATCGGTCTGGCGATACCTCAGAAAATTGGATATAGTACTACCTGAAGACCCAGCTATTCCACTTCTGGGCATATACCCAAGAGACACTTTAATACACAACAAAGATATATGCACCACAATGTTCATAGCGGCTCTATTTATAATAGCCAGAAGCTGGAAGGAACCCAGATGTCCTTCAGAAGACGAATGGATACAAAAATTGTGGTACATATACACAATGGAATACTACTCAGCCACCAGAAACAATGACTTAACCAAATTCCTAAGAAAATGGCTGCATCTAGAGAAGATCATCCTGAGTGAGATAACCCAGTCACAAAAGGACAGACATAATATGCAGTCACTGATAGTGGGATGCTAACCCCAGAGGCTTGCACTCCCCCAGAAACAACTCACAGACTGTATGAAGTCCAAGAAATAAAGAAAACAAAAACTAAAAAAAAAAAAAAAAAAACAATTTTAGGACAGAAAATAATAAAATAATGCATATTGTTTATTTAAAAAAAAAAAAGAAATGTTGTTAACTAGATGATATGTCACCTGTTCACATTAGGTTGGTGCAATTATTCTCTACATGAAGTTTGTCTTAAATTCTAAAAAACTGAATAGGGTTGTACCCTGTATTACATGTACTGTCTGCTCATTGTTAAAAAAAAATCTTTACACACCAAGAAAACTTTGACTATTAACAGGTTGCATCTTGTTTTACATGTACTTTTTGCTCATTGTAACTGGTGGGATCTTGATCACACTATCAAACCTTTAAAAAAAAATAATTACTGTCAAAAATGTATTATGTACTTTTATGCAAAAAATGCTTAAACTCTGTACATTTATCTTTGTTCTTTAAAATAAAGTTGTAAAAAAAAAAAAAAGAAAACTTAATAGTTACAATGAGCATAAAGTACATGTGAAACAAAATGTAACATGAAAATAGTCAAAGTTTTCTTGTTGTATAGAGATTTTTCTGTTTTGTTTTGTTTTGTTTTCTTTATTTCTTGGACTACATACAGTCTGCGAGTTGTTTCTGGGGCAGTGTGAGCCTCTGGGGTTAGCATCCAATTATCAGTGACTGCATATTATGTCTGTTCTTTTTGTGACTGGGTTATCTCACTCAGAATGATATTCTCTAGATGCAGCCATTTTCTTAAGAATTTGGTCAAGTCATTGTTTCTGGTGGCTGAGTAGTATTCCATTGTGTAAATGTACCACAATTTTTGTATCCATTCATCTTCTGAAGGACATCTGGGTTCTTTCCAGCTTCTGGCTATTATAAATAGAGCTGCTATGAATATTGTGGTTCATATATCTTTGTTGTGTACTAAGGTGTCTCTGGGGTATATGCCCAGAAGTGGAATAGCTGGGTCTTCAGTAGTATTATGTCCAATTTTTTGAGGTATCGCCAGACTGATTTCCAGAGTGTTGGATTATAAAACACTTTAAAAATTAACAGAGATGTCCATTTACATAAAAATAATGAAACTGTAAAATACTCCACAATGATGTCTAATACAGGGACTTGAGGTAATTACCAAATAATTGAAGCATTGGAAATAGTAATGAGTAAGGAAATCACACCAAATAAAGGAAAATTTAAAAATTCAAGAATCATGAGGAATATCATTAGACAGCTTAGCTAGTTCCAGCAATAAAGGTGTTCCACAGAACAGAACACATATCTAGGAACATATGGGAGGGTATTTTACGTAAACATTGAATGAAGACAATAACAGTTGCTCATTTTATCAAAGGTATTATTATACTTAACCTCTAACTCTCTGTTTCAATGATAAACATTAGTCACCTGCCCCAAACAAAATAAATAGATGTGGTCTTCAAATGCATGACTTAGAGTTTCAGACTATATATACCTGTTGTGTTTGGAAGCTTGGATACCTGAATCTACACAGAATGTGCTAGTAGACTTTAATAACCAGGGTTCAATTTTTTCATATCTTCTGTTTTTTCTTTGTCAAGATTTTGCTTTATATTTTTTGTCCTATGTTAGTATGATGGATGGCATTGTTTGCATGCCTTGGTAAGAATTAAAAATTGAATTATATGATTCAAAATATAATTATTAAATTCTTACTCAATATTTATTTTTTGTGTGGTTATCATCTCTTCCAATACTCTAAATTATTTCACATATGATCAGAAGAAGCATGTTGGTGCTTTAATTGTATAGTTTACTTTTTTTTTTCTGCTTACATTTTACTTTGGGGTCCAGTATAGTCTGTTGTGGTAGTAGGGATTGTTCTAATGGTAAAAGAAGACACAATAACACTGGGGATAAGACCTTACATATAGGCTAGATGAGGCAACCCAGTAGGAGAAAAGCAGTCCCAAGAGGAGGAAAAAATTCTGATACAATTTCACCCTTACCAAAATCCAAGCCAAACAGCCACAATATATTTTCCGGGGATCTAATGCAGTTCTTTGGAGTTGTGCTTAATTGATACAATGGGTCTTGTTCCATTGGTATCCTTAGCCCTAGCATATATCATATTTCCTATTCCTATTTTCTTTTATCTGTTCTCATTAGTTGCCAGGAGAAGCCTGTCTCATCATAATTGCTCTAAGCACCAATCTGTATGTTTATCAGAATATCATTAGGAATCATTTCATCGACTTTTTCCCATTCCTGTTTAGTTTTATCTTAGGTTTCTGGCCAATCCAGCTTTGCTGTTTCTGGCCATTCAGGCAGTGTATGGCATAAGATTCCACTCATGGTATGAGCCTCACATTAAACATCTGTTAACTATTTCCATAAGTTCTGAGCCACCCTTCCCCCAGCACATCTCACTGGAAGGTTATGGGTCAAAGGTATTGTGGCTGTGTTGGTATTCTTGTTCCACTCCTAGAACCTTTCTCTAGTTATAGAAGATGGCCAGTTTAGGCTCTGTAGCCTCCAGTACCCAAGATCTTACAAGGATCATCTTTATTAGGTCAACCTCCCCCTACTTTTAGTTCCTTTGAACAGATACCTTCCATCCAACCACAGGCAAAACTTGCCAGAAGGCTGGATAAGGCCAGACTCTGATGGACACTATGATTTTCTAGTTTTTAATTCTGGGAAGTGCATTTCACTATTTCATACAACTTTAACTATTTCTCATAATATTTGATCATAATCTATAAGATTTTTTAAATTTTTCTTTGAGAAATTAATACCATATATTTTAATGTATTCTTTTCCTCCCCTAACATCTCCCACATCTTCCTCACCACTTCACGTTTTTTTATCTCTCCATCTATTTTTTTCATTCTTGAGAAAATTTATTAGAGTCTATTACACTGTAACTTCAATATGCAGAGAATAAAGGAAATTTACAGCTATTATGAAGAAAATGTAAATTCTTATTCATACATATAATACTTGATATTTCATCCCAAGTTAAATACAAATACTCATCATTGACAGTAAATTTCCTTTTTAAAAATTGGTTATTCTCTACATTTAAATTTCAGATTGTATCCCCATCCTTCTGTCACATCTCACGTCCCACTTCCATGGCCTCCATGAAGGTACTCTCTCTCCCAACCAGCCTCTCTCACCTCAGCACATTGGCATTCTCCTATACTTGGAAAATGAGCCATTTTTGGACCAAAGGCCTCTCCTTTCATTGATGCTGGAAAATGGTATCCTCTGCTGCATATGCACTTGGAGCCATGGGTTTCTCCAAAAGATAACATTGGATGGTGTTTTAGTCTCTGTGAGCTGTGGCAGGTTTGTTTAGTTGATTTTTTTCTTCCCATGGGGTTTCAGACTCTTTCAGCTCCTTCAGTCATGTTTCTAGCTCCTTCCTTTGGGTCTTCATGTTCAGTCTGATGGTTAGCTAAGCATCCTCCGCTGTATCAGTATGTTTCTGGCAGAGCCTCTGAGGTGGCACCCATATCATGTTCCTGCCAGTAAGCACTATTTGGTATCAGCATTAGTGCTTTGGTTTAGTGGCTGCACATGGAGTGGACACCATGGTGAGGTAGTCTCTTGATGATCTTTTCTCTAATTCCTGCTCCTCTATTTGTCCCTGTATTTTCTCCCTGGAGCGTTTTGTTCTCCCTTCTAAAAAGGACTGAGTTATCCATCTTCAGGCATTTCTTCTCTTTGAGTTTCATAAGTTGTGGGAACTATTTTTTTTTTTTTTTTTTTTGGTTATTCAAGCCTTTTGGGATACTATCAATGTATAAGTGTGTACATATCATAAACACACCCTAAAACCCAAACCAAAATCAATAATGATAAAGCAAAACAAAGCACACAAAAGAGCATAGGAGATGACTACTCCTTATCATGAGACCTGCCCATGAGTGTGGTTGATATACTCAATTTCACCTTATTGTAATAATAATTTTCCACTTCCAATCAGTAGTAGTTGCTAAAGCATCTTAGTTCAGGATGGGACTTTGAGTCCAATAATCCTTCTCAGTGCTTGAATTTTGTATAGATCAAATTTGTGTATATTCTGTACATGTTGTTAGAATCTCTGTGAATTCATATCTATACCATTCTGGTAATGTCTCTGGAATACTGTTTTCATGGACCTTTACTATTTCTAGAATCTTCAGGGATCCCATATGAGTACATATCAGAGGGTGTGATGAAGTTCTCTCTGTCTCTCTTTCTCTCTCTCTCTCTCTGTCTCTCTCTGTTTGTCTCTCTCTCTCGCTCTCTGTGTGTGTTGTGTGTGTGTGTTCAGAAGCTAGAAGTACACATCATTCTTTCCCTGTAAATCATTCTCCATCACATTTTTTTGTGACAAAGATTTTCACTGAACCTGGAGTTCACTGTTCAGCCAGATTACATAGTCAGCAATTTCCAATGCTCTTTCTTCTCTCTACCTCTTCAGCAGTAGAATTAGAAAGAAACACTCATATGTTTTTACGTGGGTTATAGGCATCTGACTTAGTTGAACTGGCCAAAGAAAGCTTCACCTATGAAGCCATCTCTGTAGACAATTAATAGCATGTTTTCATCAGTCCAGCTTGCTATTTTTTTTTTTTACTAAATGGGATATATTTTGTATTAGCCATATTTTGTGACTTTTTTGTTGAAAATAATTTTTATACAACATGTTGCAATTTCAACATGTAATTTTCCTCCTGCTACTGAAAAATACTTCCTTTTATAAATATAAATAAATTTGATATTTCAAAGATGTAATATAAATATTATCTTGAATGCCAAAAGATTGTATTATGGGAACTGCATAATCTATGTTTTTCTTTGGAAATCAGTTTCTAAACAAGCATGCAAGAGATTCAGTATGAACAGCCTTGTACTCAATGATTCATCTCATGGGTTTGCTAGAAGTGATATATCTTAAGGAACACATGAGTATATAAACACAAGTATTCAAACTTTCAAAATGAACATTGATAACTGTCATAAATGCAAATTGAAATGAGGGCTGCAGTGTATGATTAAAGAAAGATGCAACTAACTGTGGTGATGTTTTTTAAGGATTATAACCAGTTACTTGGGGAAACAAATGACAGCCAACTAAAAAACCATTATCTCTTCTTGAAAATTTTTATTAATTTTGTTATGAGTAAAGTATTACTTTATGTATTTCAAATCTAGATTATTGTTTCCCTGTGGCCTTTCCTGGATTAGAAACAACCTGCTTGATGTCATCAGAGGCAAGTGAACAGAAAAAATGGTTTAATGAGTGTCAGAAAATTTATACTGAGTATCAGCTCTGACGAGGCCTTCATGGGGAGTACTAGCCTTTTCCCCCATTTGTACCTTCAGCATTTGCTCTTGAGCTATAGTGAAGTTATATTGTTAAGTTATATTGTCAAGGAAACCTGCAGAGTTTAGTTCCTTCAGAAAACTGCTTTCACCATTCATTGGCTTGAAACTGCCTGAGGACAGAAACATTCTCCCATATGATTTACTCAAGGTGGAAGAAACAGACTCAGCTTGAAAAATAAGCAAACAGTCAACATGGTGACACATGCCTGTAATTCCTCTACTTGAAAGACTGCAACAAGATGATTGCTATGAGTTACAGTCAGCCTGAGCTACAGAATGATTCTGAGGTCAGCCTAAGTTATGATGTTTATTAGTGAGACTTGTCAGAAAATAAAGAATATTGTGATAAATAGGTGATTTTAGATAGAAAATGGATATATAGATAAAGATAGACAAACACCAAAGCTCTTATATTTTAATACACACACACACACACACACACACACACACACACACACACACACACACACTCTCCTTTGAAAATGGCCTCTGAACCTTAAAGTGTAAGTTAGTATAGATATTTCATTTAGGAAAGAATATTACAATCACATATTCTCAATCTCTTAAGCAATGATGAATCTTTGCATTAACCAAAGCTCACTGTAAAAAGAAGTCTCTCTGAGGATGATTTAGAGCAGGGACAACTACTGTTATCACCATAAATATTTAAGATGGAGTTTGACAGCATAGCTAATTAGAAAAAATAATTACAGTAGGTTACTCCTTAGGGTTTATGACTTCTCCAAGCATGGGTTTCTTGCTATTGTTTACAGAACCAAACCTAAATTATTACCTTTGCAGCAGGTGTCAAATCAAACAGAAAGCAGTTGGTTACCCCAGCAATACTGTGTTGTAGTAGTGAGCATATCCTGCCTTCTGGTTAATTTTATTACATATACATACATGGTCCTATATATATGGGTAGGGCCACTGATGACTTTTCTGTTCTATAGGCCCTTCTAGTTATATAAAAAGATAACCAGCAAAAAGAAAGCTTCTTGATCAGTTTCAGATTTATTTCTTTATGTACTCTGTAAACAAGTTATGTTAGGAAACCAAGAACAATAGCAATGGCTTATTTTGTTTTAGGTGTTTGTAGAATCTTTTTATCCAGTAACTGGTGGGCATATATCCTGTCCAGGGCACTGAGAGTTTCATTTAATAGCCCATGCCTTCGGGTAGTAAACAGCAAAGTCTGAACATAAGATGCTCCTTTTCTATTGAAAAATGGGACTTAATGAGATTGCAAAGTTTCTGTAAGGCTAAAGACACTATCAAGAAAACAAAACAGCAGCGAACAGAGTGGGAAAAGATATTTACCAACCCCACATCAGATAGAGGCCTAATATCCAAGGTATATAAAGAACTCAAAAAGCTAGACAACAGAGAATCAAACAACCCAATTTAAAAATGGGATACAGACTTAAACAAAAAGTTCTCAATCGAGGAATATCGAATGGCTGAGAAACATCTATGGAAGTGCTCAACATCCTTAGCCATCAGGGAAATTCAAATCAAAACAACCCTGAGATTCCACCTCACACCAGTCAGATTGGCCAAGATCCAAAACTCAGATGACAACAGATGCTGGGGAGGATATGGAGAAAGAGGAACACTTCTCCACTGCTGGTGGGATTGTAAATTGATACAACCACTCTGTAAATCAGTCTGGCAGTTCCTCAGAAAAATGGACAAAGTACTATCTGAAGACCCAGTTATTCCACTTCTGGGCATTTGCCCCAGAGACGCTCCAACATACAACAAAGATGCATGCACCCCAATGTTCATAGAAGCTCTTTTAATAGCTAGAAGCTGGAAAGAACCTAGATGTCTTTCAGTAGATGAATGGATACAAAAATTGTGGTACATTTACAAAATGGAATACTCCTCAGCTATCAGAAACAATGGCTTAACCAAATTCTTAAGAAAATGGATGCATCTAGAGAATATCATCCTGAGTAAGATAACCTAGTCACAAAAGAACGGACATAATATGCAGTCATTGATAATGGGATACTAACCCCAGAAAGCTCTGAACACCCCAGAAACAACTCACAAACTGTTTGAAGTTCAAAAAAAAAGAATATATTTTATTTAAAATAGAACTGTATCACATCCCCCTTTTTTTCCTACAGCCCCTCCCAGTTTCTCTCTTATCCACTCAAATTAATAACCTCTTTTCCTATTTTATTGTTACATATATACATATGTGTATGTATATGTACTCACAAATAATTAATTACAACCTTAAAATGTATTTGTATACTTTTATGCAAAAATGCTTAAAAATTGTACATTTATCTTTGTTTTTTTTAAATAAAGATTTTCAATAAGAAAAAAGATGCTCCTTTTCTGATTGTGTAATTTTTAAACATAATAGTTTTAGTTAGTATTGACAAGTAGTTTGTTATTATTTCTTTATACCAGCTTAGTTTTAATTAATTCTTATTTCTTCTCTCCATGCTCTTACTTTTATTCCCACTAAAAACTTTATCTACTCCTTGTTCTTTTTTGCCACATGTGGAGATGTGCAATGAGATGTTGTCTTCTGTACAAAACATGGCTTTTGCACACGGACATTCACAACATTTGTGGTTTCTTTTATAGGACCTGCATGAGATCATTGGAGTTAAAACCACAACATGTTTGAAAAAGCAGAACTGAGCCCCAAGTATGTTGAGTGTCCTTTGGTCACTGATGGATGCAGAGGGAAAAAAATCCACTTTCCTTTGGAGGCGTGGCCAGTGGTCAGTTTCCCATGTGCTAGTGTTTGACCTCACATCTATGCACATACTTGATACCACTAACTGGACTCAGTAGGTCTTACTAATAAAAAAATTAAAAGGATAATTTAAAAAGGGAATAGAGTTAGGAGAAAATTATGTTTTGGATGGGGAGGGCATAGATATGATCTAGATACTTCATGTACATATACAGAATTTTCAAGGAGTGAAAAGAATCCTCCAGCTCACCATCCCCCAGGAACAAAAATTTGAGCATAAACTGAAAGAAAGGCCACATAGAGACTGCCTCACCTAGGGATCCATCCCATGGGCAGACACCAAACCATCACATTACTCCAGATGCCCAGAAGTGCTTGCTGACAGGAGCCTAGTATGGCTGTACTCTGAGAAGTTCTGCCAGTACCTGATTAATATAGATGCATATACTCACAGCTAACCATTGGACTGAGGCTGGGGACCCCAATGGCAGAGTTAGGGGCAGAACTGAAGGAGCTGAAGGGGATTGCAACCTATAGGAAGAACAGTAACAACTGGACCACCTAGAGCTCTCAGGTACTAAACCACTAACCAAAGAGTACACATAAAGTGAGTCATGACTCCAGAGGATGGAGTTATCTACCATCAATGGGAGAAGAGACCCTCGATTCTGTGGTGGCTTGATACCCCAGAATAGGGGGATGCTAGACAGGTGAGGGAGGAGGGAATCAGTGGGTGGAGGAGCACTTTCTTAGAGACAAAGGACAGGGGACATGGGATGGTGAGTTAGTGGAGGAGAAACTTGGAAGGGGGACATTATTTGAAATGTAAATTAATACAATGATTAATTAAAAAAAGAAAAGAATTCTAAAGCACAATAATGTAAATATTATCATATGTATGCAAAATTCACTTTATCATTTTTGATCAAATTATTGAAATATTTTTTAACCTTACTTTTCTAATAGCTTTCATGAAGCAGAATGAGCTACTAGAATAAATCATAACGGACAATCTTCCAAGGCATGCTATATTTTAGTTCTGTAAGCCTTATTCTTCATCTGGATAATATCCTGTAGTGAAAAAATAGCATACATTATCTTTAAAATATGGTGAAAACATGTTAATTTGTATATATGAATATTTCTTTCAAACATGAACCATTTACAAAGTATTCCACTTCACATACCTCAGGAGCCAACTTGATTTCCTTCTAGACAGTTGGCTTAGTCCTCTTGGCACACCAATGTATAGTACCAATAACTGGGTTGCTTAGGAACAAGAAAAGGATCTCTTTTCTCTGTTTAAAATCTTGATAAATAGTATATCAAAACAGTGTTAAGGGTCTGATGTGCTTCCAAGATATCTAGGACCTTTTCCTGTGTTACTTGCTTTCTTGACCATAATAGTTTTTGTTCCTAAACCTCTAGTTTGTGTTGCATAGGAAACAAAGTACAGACATACAGACACATTTATGTGGAAACTGAAATCAGGTGGGTTCCTCCAATGATATGACTGTCCTATAAACTGTAACCTCAGTGTTCATTAACTACAGTGCTGGGGGAGGTATTAGCTAGTCTCTGTAGGAGGTCTCTGTAGCTAAACCATCATGGGTTTTAAACATCAAGGATCAGAAGCTGCCACTGCTAGTCTTTGTAAACACAGATCAATGGTATATGAACACTCACAGTAGGCTTCTAAGGAAAGGGTCGCCATTTCTTTTAAATCAGCTAGCTCATATCAGTAAAGACTTTCCTCATTTCCTACAATTCAGTTGTATTTAGAGTTCTCCACAGCAAGCTAATGTTCAGGTTACATTCACTGAGTAATTCACTCACTTCAGGTTTCCTCCTCTCCCTACATCTTCTTTTCTTATTTCCTGGGTGTTAAAGATGGATTTTCACAACTAGCCCAGGGGCAGCTTTTTGCAATGCTGGGTCGGGTGTCTAAAGATGTTGAGAAAGATTATAACAGCCATTGTTTCTGTGCCCAATAAAAACAAAAAGGGATCCTTTAACAGATTGAAGAGATTAAAGACTGGAAACGTGTCAAGACTTTGTTTTTAATATTGTAGAAGAGGCAGTATGATATAAGCCTTTTGCATTTCTACAAAATGCCAACATAATTGAAACACATCCTTGCTATCATTATTCTGGGACCTGGCACCCAGGAAATAGACCCCAATTGATTCTCAATTTTATGAATGCAAAAGAAGATTTAAAAATAGTAAAAATTGATCCTAAAAGAAATTTACTAATAAACTTGCTTAGAAAATATTGTTGCACAAAGTAGACTTTACCTAAAGGAGGGCCAATACAAATGAAAGGACAATAAATAATGTTCTAACTATAGTCATTAGAAACTATAAGAAAGAAAACTTTGTACCTAATTAAAGTTGAGAGTTTCTGAGAAAGTTCCTGCTAATGTTTATTCACTAAGATTGACCTCCAATTAGGCTCCATTCCAATAACAAAAGGAGACAAGCCTGACTTACTACCAACTATTTGGCTAATTCCTAAATCAAAGAAAATGCCTGTAATTGGCATTTCTAGTGGGCAGGGCAGGGTCATAACCATTATTAAGTTCTAGTGTGCCATTAACTCCCCTGTGCTCTTACCAGGTAAAGCATAATTCTGCCAGGTGGGCAAGATGAAGCTAGGTAATAACTATTAGAAAAAAATGATACCTGTGCACTTAAATAATTCCAACAATATCATTAATATGTAAATCTCACATCTGCCCAAGAAGACAGATTTGCAGTCCTCTGCCTTTGCAAATTGATCAAACTAGAACCTTAGGCTGGGATCTGAAAGAAACTTAGGAACAACCACACATGTAAAATACATAAGCTAAATGTGTATATAAGTAAACATAATTTTACATTCATGTCCAGCTCCTCTTTGGGTACTTGCCAGAGACTGATGTTTACTTTTATTTATTTAAAAAAAGGCATTTTTTTTTCTTTAGGTGTGCAGAGTGATTTCTCATTAGAAATGCATATTGTTTCTACGATAAAACCCGTTTTAATTTTATGGAGTTGCTCTCATTTGTAGATACTGATTATCAATGTGATATATTAAATCCTATTTAAATTACAGAGTTTAAGTCCACTGCAAATAGTCAAATTGAGCCCATTGGGACTCCAAGTTGTTAAAACAGGAAAACCTCAAACAGGGCAAATTATTAATCTAAACACATATGAGACCAAGTTAGTGGGTTAAAAAGCTGTGGCCTAGAGACCTAAATGTAATGGGTTTTTCAGTGATTGTGATGGCTTAGATGGCTCTGACTTCCATCTCAGGATACAGCTGCTGGCGTATTTTCCAATCCCAATCTGCTTCATGTCTAAAATAGGGCTCTTCACTCAACCAGAACTTCACACTCTGCACCGTTCAAAAAAATTCAAACAGAACCTCACCCCTATAATAGCACAGGGAATGGGTCAGTCATGTTTTGCTGTTTTGTAATGATATATTCCCATTAGAATTTGGGATTAATTCCCCTGTCCTTTAGGGAACAGTTACAGTTTGGGGGAATGGGGTCATTTTCTGTAGTTTTACATATTGTTATTATTAATGTAAAAAAAGAAATAATCTAGAAAAATGGTGGAAGTAGAGAAATCTCCCCAAATTTTCAGTTGATACATCTCTGTGACCTTTCTACAACCGTTTGTTCTTGTCTGAAGGAAAGACTGGCCTGCAGTGTACTATTTAGCTGTTTTTTGTTAAACAAATAGGTTTAAATGGTAGATCAAGTATAACCAGTAACATCATTCAGTCTCAAGGTGGTCCATCTCCTATAATGACAAAGGTCGCTTTGTTCCACTTGGACAAGGCAACTTTCTCTTTTAAGAGATCTTTACACAGATTTTTTTCAACTATCTTATAGGCACTTTTTTGACCTTTGATTTGTGTGTAAAGTGTCCTGTAACTAATTAGAACCTGGACACAAGGTTGAGTTCACCTTATTTTTCAAGACCCTGTGGAATCACAGTTAACTGTTGTTTTGTCTTCTTTAGTTCTTACAGTAAAGCTGTAGGGTTATTTGAGTCAGGTTGTTCAAAAGCCTGGTAGCAGCTATCACTGTCACTATTTTATCTTCTGTTTTAGTGGGTGGTTTTTAAAAGCCAGGGTATGACATGCAGCTTCAATTTGCTCCCAGTCGGACCAGACACACTAGCTAATAAGAGGCCATGATGGTGTTGCTAGAGACAAAAGAGGACATAGCTTCCCCCACCTATACTGTACTGAAGTCAGCTCCTGTTCTAGATGGCTTCCCCAAACAAACAGTACCTTAAAGAACCCTTGGAGCATTTTAAATTCATATCATTTTCATGAGTTACAAGGAAGATCGACACAACAATTCTGGATCTTCAGAGAAGAATGAAAAGAAAACCTGCAAATCCCAAATTTATGATTGGAATCCTAGAGTACATGAAATTCTTAGGCAAATGGATGGAACTAGAAAATATCCTGAGTGAGGTAACCCAGTCACAAAAGAACATACATGGTGTGCACTCACTCACCAATAAGTGGGTATTATCCTAAAAGCTTAGAATACCTGAAAAAAAATTCACAGACCACATGGAACTCCAAAAGAAGGAAGACCAAAACGTGGATGATTCTCAGTCTTTCTTAAGAAAGGAGAACAAAATACTCACATGAGGGACAATTAGAGGACCAGGGACTGAAGAAAAGGTCATCTAAATCTGACTCTCCTAGAGATCCTTCCCATATGCAGTCACCAAACAAGTCACTATTGCCGAGGCCAGGAAGTGTTAACTGACAGGAGCTTAAAATGGATGTCTCCTCAGAGGCTATACCAGAGCCATGATGATACAGATGAGGACTTTTGCAGCTAAACATCAGACTGAGCACTGGGACCCCAATGAAGGAGCTAAAAAAGGACTGAAGTAGCTTAAAGAGTTTGAAACCCCATGGGAAGAATAACAGTATTAGCCAACCAAACCCCCAGAGTACGCAGGACTAAAATACCAACTAATAGCACACTAATAGTAAGTGCAGGAGAGGAATTGCACTGTCTGCCCTCAATGGGATGAGATCCTTTTGGTCCAGTGAAGGCTCATTTCCCCAGTGTAGGAGAATGCCAGGACAATGAGGTGGGAGTGGGTGGGTTGGGGTGGGAACATTTTCATGGAAGCTAAAGGTATTGGGAAAGGGGAGAGGAAAGGGGATAAAATTAGAAATGTAAATGCATAGATTCATTTTCAATTGAAAAGTATTAATAAAAGAGAATTGCAAAGAAAATATCAATGGAAGGAACCAAATAGAAAACTTACAATTTTTGAAGGCTCTTAAGTCTCTGAATCAGCTACTGATCTCTGTTGCTTCAGCACAATTTAGTACAAATGTAAAAATAGTTAATCTCCGTCATCAAGTGTCAAAATTTGTATTTTTGCTTCATATCATACAGCATATTTTCACTTTGTTCTCCTAGCCTGTAAAACATTGGAAACTCTTCACATTCATGATTTTTTTTTTTTAAATTGGCTTGTTTTAGTACAAGAAGTGATCTGTTTTTATATCCTTGGACGACAGATGATATGATACAGTTGAGATTGAAACAGAACCTATGAAGGCAATAGGTAAGAAATGAAAACACAAAACTCTTTTCTTAGGACCTAGATGACTTTACTACTTCAAATAGGCATAGGATTCTCATGGTATCAGTATTTTTATTGGCAACTTATTATTTGTTAAGACTGAAACAATCTTATATTTATGTATCATATAAAATATTTTTGATGCTCATTTTAACCCCTTCCACTAATATATTATTCAATTCTCAATCTGGATATTCTATTTTCCCATTTTATTCTTTTATGTTAGAGTACTTTTAATTTCTAACTTATTGTTAAATCTTGTAACTTTAAAATTACTCATAAGTTCCCTCGTTTTACTTGTAGTTCCACATAGATAAAGACATTTAACTAATTTAAAATTCCATTGAACATAATTTCTATTTTTGTACACAATTTAAAAATTAATAACTAGTCATGAATTTGTAGCCCTTAACCATAGAGTTGCTAATTTAAGGCTGATCCCTCAGCCTAAATCATTTCTTTCTCTTTTATAATTGGATATTCTTTTTATTTATATTTCAAATGCTATCCTTTCTGCCCCCAAGACTCCCATGCCCCCTCCCCTCTACTTGCTTCCATGAAGGTGCTCCCTTTCCCAACCACACTCTCCAGCTCAGTGTCTAGGCATTCCACTACATTAAAAAATGAGCTTTCACTGTACCAAAGGCCTCTTCTCCCATGGATGCCAGACAATGCATCTTCTGCTAAATATGTAACTGGAGCCACAGTTCTCTCTATGTGTTCTCATTGGTTGGGGTTTTCGTCACTGGAAGTTCTGGAGAGTTTTTTTTTTTTTTTTTTTTTTTTTCCATTGATAATGTTGTTTTCATGTGGTTGTAAACCCTTTCAGCTTCTTCAGTACTTTATCTACCTCAATCATTGGGGTCCTTGTGTTCAGTCCTATGGTTAGCTTCAAGCATACTCATCTGTATCTGTATGACTCTGACAGAGTCTCTGAGGAGCCATCCATATCAGGTTCTTTTCAGTAAGCAGTTCTTGAGTTCTTGACATCAGCAATAGTGCTTGGGTTTGGTGGCTCCAGATACAGTGGATACCCAGCTGAGGCAGTCTCTGAACATTTCTTTAATCCCTGCTCCTTTATTTATCTTTGTATTTATTCCCATAAGAGTTTTTCTTCTAAAAAAAATAAGAGTTTTTCTTCTCACTTCCAAGAAGGACTGAGACATCCACATCATGGTCTTTCTTATTTTTGAGTTTCATAAAATCTCTAAATTGTTTCTTGGGTATTCTAAGTTTTTTGGGCTAATATCTGCTTATCAGTCAGTGTGTGTTCTTTTGTGACTGGGTTACATCACTCAGGATGATTGCTTCTAGTTCTATCCATTTGCCTAGAAAAATTCATGAAGTCATTATTTCTAATAGCTGATTAGTAATCCATGGTATAGATGTACCACAGTTCCTTTATCCATTCTTCTGTAGAAAAACATCTGGGTTCTTTCCAGCTTCTGGCTATTATAAATAAGGCTGCTATAAACATGGTAGAGCATGTGTCCTGGTTATATGTTGGAACATTTTTGGGTATATGACTAGGAGTGGTATAGCTGGGTCTTCAGGTAATACTATGTTCAATTTTCTGAGGAACCATCAGACTTATTTCCAGAGAGTTGTAGTAGCATGCAACTCCACCAACAGTGAAGAAGTGTTCCTCTTTCTCCACATCTTCTCCAGCATCTTCTGTCACCTCAGTTTTTTATCTTTGTGTGAGGTGGAATCTCGGGGTTGTTTTGATTTGCATTTCTCTGATGACTAGGGATTTTGAGCATTCATTTAGGTGCTTCTCGGCTACTATGTATTCCTCAGTTGAATATTCTTTGTTTAGCTCTGTATCACATTTTTTATAGGATTATTTGATTCTCTGGAATCTAGCTTCTAGAATTCTTTGTACATATTAAATATTAGCCCTCTGACAGATAAAAAAAAAAATGGTACAGATCCTTTCCATATCTGATGGATGCTGTTTTGTCCTCTTGAAAGTGTCCTTAAAAGGATGTGAGTTCTGATGGCAGTGGGCCTTCTCTGGTTCTTGGCACAGGTGAGTGTTGGAACAGTCGGTTCTCAGACATTACAGTACTACCTGTGCCCCAGAGTTCCTGGTGGGTGGTCTCTCCCAGGATAGTCAGTTGAGAGGAAGAGGGGACTCATGAGTGAGCTCAGGATGAAGAGCTGCCTGATGCTTTTCTGGGGTGCTCAGCAATCTGCAACAGGCTGTGAGTCCTGATGGCGGGGAACTGGGTCTGTCTCTGGGCAGTATATTTTTAGTACAAAAAGGCATTTATTTCTTTAGTACAAAGATATTGCCTAATTCCTTCTGTTACTTATTTGCACAGTGCATCTCATTTGAAATATATTACAACCATTTTAATAAGAATGAATCTGTTATATATTTCCAATTTTTATTTTTTGAAGCATAAAATAAAACTCAAATTGTGTCATGGTGCTTGGAAATTTGAAATATTATAATTGATTTCCTTAAAAGTAAAAAAAAGAAATTAAATAAAAATATGAATAAAATAAAAATTAAATAAAAATGTGAAATAAAAATTCAAGGTATAGCTTTAGCAGAAGGGGAACAAAAATGTGGGATTTAAGGATGGTCTAGGTGGTCAAAGTGATTACTAGCCCATGATGGAAAGTGTAGAAGTGGGAAACTCACTCTGAATACTTGTTCTCTTACCTCAACATTCATGCTCTGGCAATCACACACCTGCACTCCCATTGATGCATAAAATTCCAAGCACACAACACACACACACACACACACACACAAACACACATATACACATAAACACACATCTTGTATACATTTACTAAATATGTTTTAATTTCTTGTCTCATTGATTATATCATGATTTCAATTTCTCCTACCTTCTCTACTCCAAGGTTTCTACATCATCTTTTCCCCATGATCTCCTTCTTTCCCTTCACAAAGGAGCACAATTTCCAGGGATGTCAAACAAACATAGCATGTCAAGTTATAAGAAGATTAGTTTCATCCTCTCATAATAAGGTTAGGAAAAGGCAACTCAGTATAAGAAAAGGGACCCCAAGGAAGGTGCTAAATAACCTAAGGAGCTGAAAGGGGTTGCAAACTCATGGGAAGATAACATTATCAACCAACCAAACCCTCCAAAACTCCTATGGAGTAAAGCACCAACCTTTGTGCACACTTTGAGAGACCTACTTATTCAGTTGTATATGCAGATGAAGATAGCAGTTTCTGCAATCAATATGAGAAGAGGCTTTTTTTTTCGGAAAGGACATGCTTTCCAAAGGTAGGGGAATGCCAAGGCAATGGGTTGGAAAGGGAGATCAGGAGGGAGTGCACCTTTGTGAAGGCAAATGGAGGGGGAAGGAGGATAGGAGCAGTGCAGGGTAAAGAAATAACACCTCAAATGTAAATACAGAGTATCTAATAAAAAGTGATACTAGAGAGAGAGAGAGAGAGAGAGAGAGAGAGAGAGAGAGAGAGAGAGAGAGAGAGAGAGAGGATCCCAAACGCAGGCAAAAGAGTCAAAAATACTTCTAGAAGTCCCACAAGAACATCAAATTTTATAACCATAATATATATGCAGACGATCTTGGTCAGACCCAAAACTTGATTAGTTGATTCTGTGATTTTCTTGAGGCCATTTTTCTTCTCAGGTTTTTACAATATTTGCATGCCCTATTTTGCAGGATTTCTTAAGCTGTGCTTAATATTTAATTCTGGACCTTTCCATTGGCTCCTGTCACTTGCTAGATGAGGCCTCTCTGATGATGGATCCAGTCAACATGCTGAACAGAGTTGTCATTAGAAATATATGATATGTGTTCGGTTCTACCCTGGGTTTTGGACTGTCCAGCTTCTAGTTCCATGCCCTCCATGCAGTGTTAGACTTGGCCTCCCTCTTGTGGCCTAAGTTTCCAGTTGGGAAAGTTATTGATTGGTCACTTCCTCAAGTTCTGCTACACATTTACCCAACACATTTTACAGGCAGAACAAATTTATGTACAAAGATTTTGTGGCTGGTTTCATGTCTCAAATCCTCCACTGGATGTTTTGCTTGTTTACAGAACATGGCTGGTTCCAGCTCTGTATTCACCATTACTAGGTGTCTTAGCAAGTATCACCCTGTCAAATTCCTGGGAGTTTTATTTACAGTAGGATTGTAAATGCCTGCCTTTCTGGATGTCTCTCCAGAATTGCTCCATCCACTGCCAAACACACAGATCATTTCGGCTCTGATCTTCACCTGCCCCAGGACTCTGGTAAAGCCTATCCTATTTTCCCTTCCCATGGATATTCAGAAAGGCTTTTCTTGCGCCCTTCTTGTTACTTGACATCTCTGGGTGTGTGGATTGTGGCATGGTTATCTGTTACTTCACAGCTCATATTACTCATAAGTGAATACATTCAATGCGTGTCTTTCTGTGTCTGGGTTACTTTGCTCAGGATGAATTTTTCATACATTTCTAGAAAATTTCATAATGATGCAATTGTTTCTAACAGCTGAGTAATACTTCATTTTGCAAATGTACCACATTTTCTCTATGTATTCTGATGACACTATACATTGTTTACAGTGTCTAGCTATTATGAATAAAGTTGCTATGAATATACTTGACCAAGTGATCTTATGGTAGAATGGAGCATTCATTTTTGCCCAAGGTATATGCCTAGGAATGATATAGATGTGTCTGGAAGTGGACCGATTACCTATTTTCTGAGAAGTTACCATATTGATTTCCACAATGTCTGAATAATAATTTTGCAATCCCACCAACAATGGAGGAGTGTTCCTCTACCTCACCTTGCTCCTCTACCTCACCAGCATGAGCTTCCAGGACTGTACTAGATTTTAGATTTTCTGACAGGTATGAGATGGAATCTCGGGTTTGTTTTGATCTGCATTTGCCTGATAGCTAACAATTTTGAACATTTCTTTGTTTCTTCTGCCATTTGAAATTTTTTTGTTGAGAATTCTCTGTCTAGATATGTACCTTAATTTTAATTGGATTATTTGTTTGGTTTATTTATAGTTTCTTGAGTTCTTTTTCAGATGCGAAGTTGGTGAATTCTTTTTCTTACTGTAGGAATTTGTTTGTTCTATTGACAAAGTGCCCTTTGCCTTACAAAACTGTTTTAGTTTCGTGAGATACCATTTATTAATAGTTGATCTTAGTACCTAATGTGTTGGTGTTCTGTTCAGCATGTTGTTTTTAAGTCAATGAGTTCAAGGCTATTTCATACTTTCTTTTCTATCAGGTTCAGTGTATGTGGAATTATATCGATGTCTTTGAATCATTTGGACTTGAGTTTTGTACAAGAAGATGGATGTCGATTAGAGAGATAGTATACATTTAGAGTACACTAAATTTTTTAAAAGACCTAACATTTTTCTAACTCTAATCCTTTTTTATTACATTCATTCATTCATATATATTTATGTATATGTTCATGCACATATATATATATGTGAGTTTAATATTACAAATCATTAATGTTAAAATCAAGAAAAACATATTGTTTTCCTTTGGGATTTATACAGAATTATGAGCTTCGATTGTTGAATACCTCATCGAGGATTGGCACAAGCCTTCTTTATTCCAATGTTGAGGCAATAGAGCCCATGAAACTTGTGTGTTGGTCAAAGGATCCCTACATGAAAACTGGGACAGTTGTAGGAATTAGAGTATCATGTCCTGGACAACAAAAGCCAATAAATATCAGAAAATATTTCATTGTTAATCTCTAGAAAAAAAAGTTAGCGTTTTGTTTGTTTGTTGTTTTGTTTTGCCTTTGAGTCCAGTATTTGAGTCCAGCTACTGAACTTATCTACCCAGTATGCTAGGTGTGAGCGGCCTCTTCTTGAAATGGAATCTTAAGCATATGTTCCTTCATATAAATTTTGCTGATAGCTTTGATTATGTTAAGACTACTTCTATGCATTTCTGATTCAATACTGAGTTTTTACATACCACTTAATACAGTTTTTAAATATTCACAGCAATTTGAAGTTTGTATAAATCCCCCTTTCCTATGTGTGGTTTACACAAAAGTCAAGGTTCTTAACTTTACTGGAACTTAAACAGAATTCTGAGCTTTGATGGTTGACTACCTCATCAGGAATTGGACCAGCCTCTCTAATACCAAGGTTAATAATTACTGGTTTCTCAATATGTAATTTATTTGCTAGGAACATTAAGTTTAAAGCACATATTTTAATAAAAGTAATCAATGTTTAACTGGTGAAAATTATTTTCTCAATCCATTTAACTTTGTTCAACAAAGTCCATATGTATATGGGCACACATGTATGCTTATATGTTAAAAATGTCTACCTAATTAGCATATTTATTGATTACTTATTAAATGCTAGTGAAAGAAGAATATATCAATAAATTACTTCTGAAGTTCTTCCTCAGTTATATCTCACTACTATTCAATGTTATTTATATATTTATTAGTAGAGACAGGTTAATTATTCTGTGCAATTTCTAAGATGTAACTGGAAAAGAAAGCAGCAGAACAAACCTACTGAGCATATTTTAATGCCAGTGACATAGTACATTTCAAGGTGTGTAAGTGCCACTAAATATTTATTAATCATTCTAGAATTATATAAGTAAACAGTTTTAAAGGCCATTTTTATAATTTAAAAAGTTATTAACATATCAGTGGAGAAAGTAAAAAAAAAATCAAACATGTGTAGAGAAATATACTGATTTGATACTCTTTTTGAAAAGAGCCTCTAATCAGTCATTTTTCAATAAAAAATAATCAGAAACAAAATTATTTAATTTTAGGTAGACTTTAATTTGGTTTCTATTAATAAGTACCAACTTTGAAGAGCTAAAAGGTTTATCTTGAAACACATTGAATTGTTGTATGAAAAGAGTCCCATATCAAGGTAAATTTTATGTGGTTCAAATTTCATTTAATACAAGTACCTCTAGAGAAATGATTTCATATTAGCTCAGACAAAGTCTTAACACATTGCTTTCTATATATTTCAATTTCAATTCAACATATAAATGCAAATGACATTCATACTAGAGGAAAATCCCACTGAATATATTTTATCTTTGTAATGGAAAGGGACATCTATAGCTCACATCACTTTTCTATGACTGAGACTTAAAGCTATGAAAACTGTACATTGTTTATGTAGAAGACCATACTCGCCTTTTGGGAATTTTTCCTAAGCTCCTCCATAGCCTTGAGGTTCAGACCACAGCTTTACCTGCTGTTAACTCTTTTATCTGCTTTCTTCCTTATGCTGGAAGGCTCTCTGTCACAGCAGGTCCAGAACTGCTGGTGAATTTATGGTAGAAGCAAAATTTTAATTTTCTCCTCTTCTGTTCAAAGCACTATGCATCAGAATATAGTTCTAAATTATTGACTCGGAACTGATAGACATTTTCACAGAAAATGAGGACAAGCAGAAGATTAAAGATGAATTAGACAATAGATAGGACTTTTGAGGGAAAAGCATAGGAAGAACATTTTTGGAATAGAGGTGGGTCAACAAGACATATTGAACCAGTACAAATGACATTAGAGAGAACAGGGTACAAACAAAAGTAAAAGGCAAATCATGGCAGAACTATGAGTCATTTCTAAGCATTGTATTAACGTTAGTTTATGAGAGCAAGGAACAAAAGTTCCTGAGACCAATTAGGAAATAGGATTTGAAATGAGAAAACTTATTCTGGGACACAGTAATACATGTTAGAGCCTGAATAGTGTTGTCTTATCTAGAGTTGAAAATAATAAATGGTGGCTGGAGAGATGGCTTGAGAGTTAGGCGCACTGACTCCTCTTCCACATGTCCTGAGTTCAAACCCCAGCAACCACATAGTAGCTGACAACCATCTGTAATGAGATCTGATGCCCTGTTCTGATGTGTCTAAAGACAGCTACAGTGAACTTAAATATAATAAATAAATAAATATTTTTAAAAATGAAAATGATAGATACCTTTGCATGATGTGAATCTGATTGTTTTCCAAGTGAGAAGGAACCCTGTTATTGGTAATTATGCAATTATTTTTTATTAATTAGTAACATTTAAATTAAAAAATCTGACAAGTATTTCACTTCATAAGAAATTGTACACCTTTTCAAAGTACTTTCAAAAAGGGGGACATTTATTCTGAGTCCTGTGAATTCAACATTCAGTTTTTACTTATATAACAGCTAAATATTTTGAGTGGTATTTTCTATATCAAACAAAATATAAAATATAAAGATCAATAAATTCTGCTAAATTTTGCATTTTGCTTGTCTTATTTCACTCTATGTTTCCTACTCAATTAGAATTATATCAATATAATACATATGTTTATATATGGACATGTATATAAGAGTTTTAGAAAGATCACAGTAATGGATATATCTGAGTTGTTAGTCAAGACAAAATTAACTGAGAAGAAAAAAATAGAGAAAACTGAATTTATATTTAATACCTCTATGTCCTTGGAGTTCTAATTTTCTCCTTACAGATTCATAAATGTTCATATGTTAATGGGCTTACTTTTCCCCTTGGGAAGCTGCTAATGTACAGAATTAAGTATGTGCTTTGACCCCTAAGAATGCTGCAAAAAAATGAATAGCTTTAAGGTCATTGCTACCGCTTACCTCATAAAATGTGTGTTGTATGAGGCTTTTTTCTTATCAAATGTATTGAATATTATGTAAGCCCTCCAGAGGATGAACCACCTTTTGTTCTAAAAATACCCAGTTCTGTTCCCATACAAGGGTATTGTGAGAGGATCCAGAGCTCACTGGCATTGTTTGAAGATGTGACTGCCTTGGCCCTTGAAAGTTAGTGTTCTGTGATCCCTGGGCTCTTCTCTTGAATTTGCCAAATAATGAAATCCTCCTCTGAGGTCCTCCAATACTCAGGTGACCAAGCAGCTATATCCAGAACTTGTTTCAAAGATATGAAATGCCTTTTCAGATTTCTGAGTCCAACACCTTGCTAGATGAAATTTAAAAAAGAAGCAAAAACAAAAAACACTAATTTTCACGTCAAAGATTCAACATTATATGAGTCTACTATGTGTTTATTTTATGAGGCGTATTCATGACCAGCTCAAAAATTAATGGGCCATGATATCCTATTTGAAAATATAAACTGGCATATCACTCTCATAAAGTGATTATTTTCATACTAAAATCTAGCACCTTCTGATGACAATGATCATGATAGGTCTTTCAGATATTGTTTTGTTGTTGTTGTTGTTGTTTTTCTTTTCTGTATTGCTAATGCTTTGAGTTTGTTTTTGGGTCACTCCTCAGTTCCCACTCTGTTTTCAAGATCTCTATCCTTCTCTAAGAAAACACAGAGTATATTTCACCATCACGGTCTTTCACCTGTACCTTTTCCCTTTTCATTCTCCTAAGTCAACTTTTATAAATTCAGCATCTAAGAAGATGAACTCTGAATACATCTGGATATGCCATGCTTTGTTCTAATAACACATTTCTCTTCTTTGTTTCATTTACCTTTTAGATTTACAGTTGTTAATCGTGATCCAACTTCTCTTGAAATTCCATTTCAAGCAACATAAACCTTATCTAGAAATCATTCTACATATTTTGTGCTCAAATACGCACTCTAGCTATGGGTGGCAGAAGAAAAATCTAAATACTATCAATTTTAAAACTTGAAATAAAGTTTACTTAAGCCTTCTTGGTGACAACTAGATAAGCCCTACTGTTTCAATATTCCTCTATCCTTCTTTAGAAATATTGATTATCAGCTCTGTTATTGTCACCATGAATGAAAGAGGACACGGGATTTAACCACCATTCATGGAATACGTGTCACCTTCAGACACTAGAAAAAATAAGAATCGAATTGCCCACCTTAGTGAACAGAAGGAAGCTCTACTGTGCAAAAGTTGATTGGAGGGCTGTGAAGACTATTTCAGTCTTCATGAGCTGTGCTTTTGGGAAATTACATCATTTTGACCCACCAAGTCAAATATAGTGTCTGGATATAAAATTGCTGTAATACACATACAGACCCTTTCTCGGCTGTTATTTAACTAGAACCTCCTTAACGCTTCACCAATATATAGGCCTGTGTTGTGTCTTCCAGCTCTAAACAGCTTATAAACATAAGCTTCTTTAATATGTTTAGAAAACTAATCTTAACTCTATCAACTAGAAACTAAGACACACACCAGGACAGAAGATACAGGGAGATGAAATATTGTACTGTCAAAAGCAAAGGCTGGCAAATAGATTTCTTTCGCTGGGATTGTCCTTAGTAGCCAACTGACTTCCGTAGTCTATACTCGGACCTTTAAATAGAAAACCCATATCTCCTGCAGAACTATATATTTTTTCTATCTGATTTATTCCCATTTAATGATTTCAAAGTTTTTCAACATAGTGCTACCAGGTGCAGCAATCCTTTCAATTCCTGAGCTTTTGGGGGGGGGCATTTTAGAATGCAAATATAACATCATCTAACTTTTGTCATTATTTTGTTGAGAAGTGTTAAACTTTAATGTTCCTCTACTGACAGATGTGAAGATGGAAAAATATGAGCAGCATGTATATTAACTCATGCTACCATAGGAGGATGTGTAAATATGAAGCTAGCCCAGGTAAATTAAAGCCATTAGGATAATCAGGGTTTGGTTGGAAATGGCCACATCTCTGAGGTAAACTTTGATGCCTGTTTCTTCTATACTTAGTGGCAAGCCAGTGTAATAATCATTATGGAGATAGATTATGCCCTACTTAGTTGTTTTTTTTAATTTTTATTTATTTTTTTTTACTAGACATAAAGTTAGAGTCTCCTGGGGAGAAAATACCCCAACTGAAGATTCATATCCAAGTGATTGGCTAGGTGCCAATGTCTTTGAAATACTGCCTTGAAAATCGACTGAGAGCTATGTAATATATAGGCTGTTGGTTATGGGCTATAAAATAAAAATATTTGAGAGCGAGAGAGAGAGAGAGAGAGAGAGAGAGAGAGAGAGAGAGAGAGAGAGAGAGAGAGAGAGAGAGATTGGCAGAGAAAGATTGACAGAGACAAATGCAGAGACATAGAGACAGATAGAGAGAAACAGAGAAACAAAGATAGACAGAGAGACAGAGAGTGATGAGAGACAGAGAGAGACACAGAGCGACAGGAAGTTGTACAGAAGCAGAGAGATAGAGAAATCAGATTTATTTAGTGTTTTCTGCCTTCAATTCCATTCCTAATTTCCTGTTTGTAATAGAGAAACTGCAACATCTCTTGTGCTTAAATGAACTGCTGGAGGATATGCAATTCCCACTGTTAGCTGCTTACTGACCTACAGCTTGGAGAAGTAGATCATTTTGTGTCTGCCTCTAGTGTCCACACTGGATTTTTGTGTGGTGCTGGAATGTATTCATTCCATCACTGTTCATTAGAATCTTTCCAGTCTTGTCTGAGTTGCCTCTTCATTTGGATAAAAACCTTTTTATTTTCAGTATTTTACTGTCAGATTTTGTTATTTTGCTTGCTTGTTTGTCCTTTCTCATTGTGTTTCTATTTCTTTAGTAAAGCATTCTTTGATTTTTCAAACCTTTCATTCGTTTAATCTGTCTCTGATTTTTGATAAATTCAGATCTGTGTTTTTATTTTTATTTTCTCTATGTTTCTTTAAACTTTCACTTTTTATTAATTTTCTTACATTTATTTATTTGTTTATTCATATTACAACCTAACTTCAATGTTTCCTGGCTCAGTCCCCGACCCCTGGGTTACATAGCCCTCTTTCCATCTCAGCTACATTTCTCCTCTGATAAGGGGGGGACACCCCTGTATAGCAACCCACCATGACACATTAAGGTAGAACTAACCTCCTCCTCTCCCACTGAGGCCTGGCAAGGCAGCCAAGTTACAAATACAGGATTCAAAGGCAGGTGACAGTCAGAGACAGCCTTTGCCCTAGCTATTTAGGATCCTGCACAAAGATCAAGCTGCATATATGTAGCAGATAAGTGGGAGGAGTAGGACAAGTTCGGATCATCATGGTGCAGTCTCTGGAAACTCCCAAGGGTCCAGGTTAGTTGACTCTCTTGGTCTTCCTGTGGAGTTCATATCCCCTACGGGCCCCTCAATAATTCCCCAACTTCTTCTACTAGACTTCCAAACTCTATCAAAAGCTTGGTTGTGAGTCTCTGTATCGGTTCAGGCCAGCTGCTGGGTGGAGAATCTCATATGACAGTTATGCAAGGATCGAGACTGCAAGCACAACAGCATACCATTCATTGTATCAAGGGTTGGTTCACGCCCATGGGATTGGTCTCAAGTTTGGACAGCCATTGGCTGGTCATTCCCTCATTTCTGCTCCAACTTTGTCTCTGTACTTCCTATAGGAAGGGAAAATTTTGGGTTTAACATTTTGTGGGTATGTTAATGTACTTATACTTCTACTGACAGTCCTTCCTGGTGACAGGAGGTGTCCACTTTAGGCTCCTACTGCTAGAGTCTCAGCTAGAGTCACCCTCCCACTCTCCCTGGAATCTCACACATTAAAATTTTCTAGCATGTCCTAATAATTCCCTCCACAACTGCTGACAATCCAGCTCCAAAGACTATGTTATGTTCCGTCTTGAGAGAGATTCAAACATCTTTTCTTGGCCCTTCCTTGTTATTTAACTTATTGGAATCTGTGGATTGTGTTGCATATTCTGTATTTCATGATTAATACTTAAGTACATATCAAGGGTAGGGGTTACTTCACTCAGAATAATGTTTTATAGTCTCATCATTTTCCTGTAGATTTCCTGATGTCCTTGTTTCTATTAGCTGAGAATTCCATTTGTGTAGCAATACCATATTTTCAGTATCTATTCTTCAGTTGAGGGACATATGGATATTATGACTACAGATATTATGAACATAGAGGAGCACATGTCCTTGTGGTATGGTTGAACATTCTTTGAGTACATACCCTGGAGGTGTGTCTCTGGGCCTTTAGTTAGAACTATTCCAAATTTGTGGAGAAACGACCAAATTGGGTAAAATCTCAGTGTCATATTGACTTGACTCTACTTAGTGACTAAAGATGTTGAATATTTCTTTAAAGGTTTCTAAGCCATTCAGGAGTTCTCTGTTGAGAATTCTCTGTTTAGCCCACTTTTTCGTTTTTAATTTATTTGGTGTCTAATTTCTCAATTTTCTTATATATTTTGAGTATTAGCCCTCTGTCAGATGTAGAGGTGGATAAAATCATCTTCCATTCTTTAGGCTGCTGTTTGTCTATTTACGTTTCCCTTTGCCTCACAGAAGCTTTTCACTGTCTTCATTCCCCATTTATTGGTTTGTAATATTAGTACTTGAGATGTTGTTTTTCAATGGATTTAATGCTATTCTATAATTTCTCTTCTATTAGTAGTATATCTGACTCATGTTGAGGCTTTTGGTCCACTTAGACTAAAGTGTGAGCAGAGTCATAAATATGAATCTATTGTCATTCTTTTAATGAAAATATCCAGTTATATAGACCAGCATCATTTGTTGAAGTAGCTTAGTTTTTTTGAGCTTTTTTTTTTTTTTTTTTTTTTTTTGGTTTTTGTTCTATTGCATAGCTTTGACTTCTTAGCTAAAAATCAAATATCCTAGGAATGTGGGTATATTTCTGGGGTCCTCAGTTGGATTACATTGATCAACCTGTCTGTATTTCTGACAATACACAACCAAAACAGAAGGTTGGTTTTGTTTGTTTTGCGTATGTTTTATGTCTATTGATCTGTAGTTCAGCTTGAGGTCAGAGGTGGTGATACCTCCAGGACTGTTTTAAATATTCTGGGACTTTTGATTTTCCACATGAGGTAGAGAATCATTCTTTCAAGCTCTGTAAAAATTTTTGAATATTTTTATTAATTAATCATTTTATTTATTTACATTTTAAAAGTTTTTCCTCTTCCCAGTCTTCCCATTCATGACTACACATGACACCCCGCTTCACAATTTTCTCGAAAAGGGTGCTTTTTTCCTCACCGACTATGACCTCGCTGCTCTAGCATACACCTTCTCTGGGACATCAGATCCTTACAGGACAAAGTGCCTCCTCTCCCACTGATGCCAGATGAATTTCTTTGCTATATATATAAAAGGAGACATGGATTGCCCCATATAGACTGTTTGGTGGTTTAGTTCCCGTAAGCTTGGAGGAGTCTGTTTAATTGATAATTTTATTCTTCCTACCTGTTGCAAACCCCTTCACTTCCTTTAGCCTTTCTTCTAACTTTTCCATTACGGTTTCTGACCTCAGTCCAGTTGTTAGATGTGAGTCTTAGTGAGATGCTGGCAGAGTCTCTCAGAGGACATCCCGCCTAGGCTCCTGTCTGTAAGCACATCTGGGCATCAGCAATAGTGTCAGGGTTTGGTGACTACACATGGAATGGTTCCCAGTGTGGTGGTTTCTGGATGGCTTTTCTTCAACCTCTGTTTCATGCCCACCCCACCCCCGGAACTTTCTTTAGTCAGGGACAATTATGGGTTAAAAAAAATTAGATGTGTGTGTGGTGCCAACCCTCCACTGGGGGCCATGTCTATGTAAAGGTATTGGTAAAGTCCCTTGCGGGCAGGGTTGACAAGGTCACTGCAAGGACTGCCCCCAGTCACCAGATCGAATGGGCCCCATTACTGGATATGCTTCTGTGTAACGCTGCGGACATCCCCGACACAAATGATCTTTCCCTGGTGCTGCACCATGCCCACTGTGCTGGATTCCTCACACACCTTGGAGTCAATGTAGCGGTCCACTTGGATGCCCAGGTCCTTGAGCACTAGGAGCCCTGTAGCAATTCAATCAAAGAGAGACAGCACCCAGATGGGCTTCCTCTTCTCAGCTGGCACAGTTGGGTAAACCTTTGGTGGGTCAAATTCCTGGTCTTGGTTATTGGCAAAGAACATCTGGAGTCGAGAAGGCCAGTCTTCCCGTCTCCACAGAGGCCTGTAAGTGCCCTTGTGCCCACACATCTAGCAGTTCCAGGGGTCTTTCTTAATGACTGCCTGGGCAGCTCCTGGCTCCACACACCAAGAGATCCACACGCAAAAGCAACTGCAGCAGTTGTTGTTCCCACACATAAGCACTTCGCGCCCCCCACAGCAGATAGTGCAGTAGGTCTGGTACCCATCGTCGTTGGATTGGTAAGGACTCTCCAAGAAGCAGTTCTTACAGTTCTAGCACATTCCACCGATGCAGAGTGGGTATTCCAGGGTGACATTGAGGCTCCCATCATGTGTCCTCAATGCTTCGGCACTTCTGGAGCACCTCATACCGGAGCCGCTCTCTTGTGCGTTCATCGATAATCTCCTTGACCTTGTGTTTCCCTGTTGTGCTCTTTCTGAGTTCCTTGTTTGGTGGGGGTGGAGCGTAAGCAGCTGCCTCAGGCTCCACCCACATGTCGGTATAAACCTCTGTAAGGATTCTTCTCTCCTGATGGCTCCAGACCCTTAGTACCCGAGAGCTGGAAGCCGCATCTGCTTGTCCTGCACCTCTGTAGCCTTGCCAGGGTCACTCTCATCGCTGTCATGATGGCAAGCTGGGAACAGCTTCCCTCCATGGCTGCTGGCCATCTGGAGCTGCTTGGCTCCGGCCTGACATCCACCAAGACACAATTCAACCTGGCCACCAGGAGAAGTAGTTTTCCCCACACCAGCTCTCCAGTGCCAAAGCCCTGGCCATCCTCAATCCTCATACTCAGGCTCCTCATCAGCTGCCTTGGTAGCATTTTTGTTCACAGCATCTGATCTTACTGGCTCAGGGGTGGTGGCCACAGTAGGAGATACAGGATCTGTGGGCTGCTACACAGCAGGAGGGCTAGCCTCTTCCATCTTCTGAGACTAGGCCCGGTGGTTTTCCTCCACAGCATTCATTACTGCAATTACCTTGGCTTTCATCTCAGCCCTTCACCACAGTTCCTGAAAAGTCTTCTCCCACACCTTCCCCAGTTTGTCAGATGACACTGCTGATAGCTGCTTTAGCATCCCCAGCCCATCAGTACAGAACGTGTGCCCAGGTCAGCTTGGGTTGCAAAAGAGAAAAGGGGCCTCTCCCAGGAACAGCACAGTAGAGCTGGTTAGCAGCAGGAGGCCAAAGCCACACTGCTTCTTTAAAGTGATATCCTTCAGATACTTGGTGGCTTTACCAATATGTTCAGAAAAAAAAAAATGCATGCTGCTTACTTAATAAATGATAAATGTAGTGAATGCTATATTTGTTTTATATATCATAATGAAAGATAAATTGTTATATTTCATATATATTTTGAAATTGAATAAAGTATGGTTAGTGAATAAACACACAACTTATTTGATCTCAATCAAAAATCTTTTAAAAAGAAACTAAAATCAACATCTTTACTGTTTGTAAACATACATAGGGGACAGAAATCAGAAAGACAAAGAATTATAGGATCTTATTAGGTATGGAATCACATAATCAGAAATACAGAAACTATACTAGTATACCGTTACACCGAAAATTTTTGTTTCTATTTCCAGTTTCAGAAAGACTGTCTATCCACATGAATAGATTTTCATGACATAAATGTATATTTTAGGATAAAAAAAGCATTGTTACCAGATTCTTTAACAATTAATTATAGAAACGTTTACACTTACTTGTTCCAACCAAGTCTAAGATGAAGAATATTAAGAACCCTAGTATTCAAGATTTCTCCTTCTTAATAGAAAGTGTGCAGCTGCATAAAATTTTAACCTTTAGAGATTTTGGGATTAATGAATTATAATAGTAGATATTGAAAGCTGTATTCTTGAATCGAGAGTCCTTACAAAGGTGTTTGTTCAGTGTGCAGCTGCTATTGTAAATATTAAAAGTAATGACTTATCTCTTTATTGACCCCCTCAGTGTCACTCTGAGTGTGGAGTCAAGCACCTGGACTCCATCACAGTCTTCAGACCACACTCTCCACACCATGCCCTTCCCTGGTTCAATGTGCCCACCCTGCTGCTTCTGTTCCAGGTGGATATGATCGCCCCTGTGTGTTTCTTTATCCGACACTCAGCAAAAACATGACTCTAAATCTCAGTAGCTTTTCAGGTTAGGTTTTATATATTAAATTATCAAACCACAAACGCTCTGCACAATAAGATTACATCCAATGGACAAAAACACGAAGTGCCGTTCTATATAGATAAAAGGACCTATAGATTCCCCTAAAATATTCATATCTACCTATGGGCAATTAAGGCCACTAGGATCTGGTTCTGCTTTCACCAGGTCCATCTTGACTTCTTTTCTACAACCCCTCTCTCTTCCCCTCCTGGACCTTTCACCGCCTACCTTTCTGATGCCCAATTATATATGACCTTAACGTAAATTTACATGCAGTAAGCTTCATTTTACCAACAAAGTCCAATCACAGGACACAGAAAGAAGCAATAAGTTTAGAGTGCAATTGATGATTTGCTTTCTGAAAACCATTCTATTGCAGTACTTCTTGCTAGCTCATCATAAAATCTACTTTTGTTGTCCCCAGTTGCCTGCATTGAAATTCAACCTTAATCGTTTCTCACAGTGTACCTTGGGAAGATGTAAAGCGTTCTAGTAAAGATTATGCTCTGTCATTTATCTGTGTCCCATTAGTTCTTTTCTTGGCTAGTCCTTCATAGAACATTAATTTTAGATGAAGGATGTTATATGAAAGTGTTACCTATTGCTGTTCATCCAGTGCCGGGATTCAGAACTGCAAGAAAGGGAGTGGGAGGCAGTAGGAAACAACATAACAAATGCATATTACTAATAAATAACTCATCACAAAGAAGATAATGTAAGCGAATTTTTCAAGTTCTTGGAATACCTTCATATAATAATTATAAAGTTAAGGTTATGTTAAAGTTTGATGTATCAAAATGTAGTTAATCCTGTACCAAAGTATCAGTATGAAGAGAAAAAAGTGAAAGTTGTAAGAAATATCCTTAATTACTCTGGCTACTTATAATACCCAGAAGCTGGAAAGAAACCAGATGTCCTTTAGCAGAGGAATGAATATAGAAAATGTGGTACGTTTACACAATGGAGTACTAATCAGATAGCTGTTAAAACAATGGCTTTATTAAATTCTTAGGCAATTTGATGGAAGTAGAAAATATCACCCTTAGTGAGGTAACGCAGTCAGAAAAGAACACTCATCTTATGCACTCACTGATAAGTGGATACTAGCCCAAACACTCAGATTACCCAATACAATTCACAGACAATATTAAGCTCAAGAAAAAAGGAATAACAAAAATGTGGATGCTTTAGTCCTTCTTAGAAGAAAGAAAAATAATAATCATGGCAGGCAACACAATGAGTATAGCAGGAACTAAAGAAATTTCATCCAGAAACTGCCCATCTGAGAATCTACCCCATACACAGCCACCAAACCAAATCACTATTGCTGATGCCAAGGAGTGCTTGCTGACAGGAGCCAGACATGAATGTCTCCTGAGAGGCTTTGCCTGAGCCTTACTGATACAGATGAGGATGCTTGCAGCTAACCATTAAATTGAGCATGCAGACCGCAATAGAAGAACTAGAAAAAGAACTGAAGAAGCTTACGGTGTTTGCAATCCCATAGGAAGAACAATTTCAACCAACCAAATACCCCAGAGATCCTAGAGAATAAAACACCAACCAATAAGACCAATAAGTACACATGGAGGCACACATGGCTCCAGCTGCATATGTAGCAGAGAATGGCATTATCTGGCATCAATAGGAGAAACCTTTGGTCCTGTGAAGGCTCATCTCCCCACTATAGGGGAATGCCAGGGAGAGGTAGTGGGAGTGAGTGTTTGGGAATGGAAAAATCTTCAGAGAAGCAGAGGGATGGGGGAGGGGATTTGGGAGAGGGCAATGGTGATAATATTTGGAATGCAAATACATAAAAATTCCAATAAAAACAATAAAAATATTTTTAAGGCCCCAGAACTGTACTGAGCCTAGTATGACACTAGTACCTGTTATACATCTACAAGCAGATTAATCTCACAATTGGAGTCTAACAATATTTAATACCTTGAACACACTAATATACCTCTGCTTAATAACATCTCTGTTTGCAATTTCTAAAAAAAAAAAAACCAAATATATGAAAAACAATGTCAGTAAAAATAAGGCTTTAAAATCATAAAAAAAAATAAGTGAACATCTAGAAACTTATCAACTACAAAATGAAAAGGAAAATTAAAATGGTATTTATTAATGACTCTCCCTAGCAGTGACATGCTTGAGTCACATTTATAAAGCATATCCAGCTGCTTTTAAAATCATAATGTTCAATTTGATTATCAGAGCGGTTAACAAGTTTACACAAAGGTTAATGTATGCAGAAATATGTTACACATTCATTATCACTATAAAATATGAAATAGAAATGTGAATGAGGAGAGCCATAGCTGGCTCACTGCCATTGGGAATCACAGCTTGCCCCCAGATTGCTGAGCACACAGGGAAGCCTCAGGAGTGCTCTCCCTCCTGAGTCCAGGGTGAACCCTTACTTTCTCTCCACAGACTATCAGAAGAGACCACCAGGAACTCTCAGTGTGCAGGTATGTTGGAGCATTTTAGGAACGGACTGCTTTGGCCCTCATCTGTGCACAGAGCCAGAGTAGGCTCACTGCCATCAAAACTCAGAACCTATCCACGCACAGAGAGCTGAACACCCTGGCACAATCTCTCTCCTGAGCCTCCTGAACCCATGAAACTAAAGACCCATAAGAAAGACAAGCTCCAGACAGAGACAACAAGATCACCTAACATCACAGATAACAAGATGGCAAGAGGCAAGGGCAAGAACCTAAGGAACAGAAATCAAGACAACCTGGAAACATCAGAACCCAATTCTCCTGCCACAGCACGTAGTGGATATCCTGACAAACCTGAGAAACAAGATTTTGACTTAAAAATCATACTGCATTTGATGATGAAAGGCCTGGAGAAGTGCAAGAATAACTCCCGTAAAGAAATGCAGGAGAATACAAGTAAACAAGTAGAAGCCCTTTAAGAGGAGACAGAAAAATTACTTAAAGAGCTACAGAAAAATTCAACCAAACATGTGAAGGAATTGAAAACAGAAACAATAAAAAAAATCACAAAAAAAAAGACAACCCTGGAGATAGAAAACCTAGGAAAGAGATTAGGATTTATAGATGCAAGCATCACCAACAGAATACAAGAGATAAAAGAGAGGATCTCTTTCTACGTGTGCACAAAGGTTGGTGTTTTACTCCATGGGAGTTTTGGTTGGTTGATAATATTGTTCTTCCCATGAGGTTGCAACCCCTTTTCAACTCATTAGGTTCTTTCTTTAGCAACCTCATTGGTATCCCTGAGTTTAGACTGATGGTTAGCTCAATCATGCTCAGCAGTATCTATATGACCATTTCTTTAAGAGCTTCCCAGACATTAGAGATTCCTCTGTGAAGATCTTTTCCCCTTCTGTAAGCTGTCTTTTTGTTTTGTTGATAGTGTTTTCTGCCTTAGTCTTTATTTTTATGAGGTTATTACTTGTTTTTCTTATTGGCTGAGATGTTTTCGTAATGCTCAGGACTTTTCTACTACTTAATGCATTCAAGACTATGTCATAAGTTTTCTTCTATCAGATATGGTGTATCTAATTTATCTTGAGGTCTTCGATCCACATGAACTGGAATTTTAAACTGAGTGCTACAAATGGATCTATTCTATTGTCTGTATGCAGACATACATTTAAATCAGAACTTTTTATTAATGAACATTTCTTTTTTCCACTGTATTGTACAGTATTTTCTTCTTTGCTAAAAATCAAATGTCTGGAGGAAGGTGAGTATACTTCTGTACATATAGTTAGATTCTGTTGATCAACTTGTCTACAGTTTTGTCAACACTGCATATTTTTATTACTATTGTTCAGTAGCTTAAAGTAAGGGTTAGTGATACCTTCAGAAATGCTTCTTTTTATAAGATAGGATTGTTTTATTCATTTTGTGTGTTTTGTTTTCCTTCAAGAAATTGAGAATTTGTCTTTCATGTACTGAAAAGAATTGCTGTGAAATATTAATAAGAAATGTGTTGAACCTGTAGATTGTTTTTGATAAGAGTCTTTTTTCTATCTTCATTCCACTAATCAATGAGCATGAGAGCACTTTTTAATCTTCTAATATTGTCTTCAATTTCTATCATAAAAAACTAAGGTTATTTTCATATATAACCTTATATAGCCTTCCTCATGATTAGTTAAAGTCATACCAAAATTATTTTATACGACTTGTTGCTGTTTTGAAGTGTTGTTTAACTAATTTCCTTCACAGACTAAGGATATGGAACAAAGAAGACAATCGTCCATTGATGGTGGGAGTGCAAACATGTACAACTACTTTGGAAATAAATTTGGTAATTTATAAACACTGGAAATACTTTTATTACTAAACCCAGTTATACCACTTCCTGGACAAATACCCAAAAGTTATTCCTCTATACCAAATAGACACTTACTCAACTATGTTCATAGCAGCTTTATTTATAATAGCTAGAATCTGAAAAACAGCTTCATATTCCTCAACCAAAAATGGAGAAAGAAAATATTGTACATGTACACAATGGAGTATTTATGCTGCTATTTAACACAATGATATCATGTAACTGTAGGAAAAATGGATGGAACTAGAAATGATCATCCTAAGTGATCATCTCAGACTCAGAAAGACAGACATGGTACGGATTCACTTATAGATGGATAGTAGCCATGAAGTACAAGATAAACATGCTACAATAACACACAGGCAAAAAGAAGCTAAGAAACAAGGAGGACTCAAGGAAGAATCCTTAAATTAACAGGAAATAAAAAAAAAAGTCATTCATGTTGGGTAGAGGGAAGAAAATGGGTGGGAAAGGGTGTGGGGAAGGAAACAAATGGATCAAGTGTGGGGAGAGAAGAGGAAAAGGAAACTGAGGAGGATAACTGGTATTGGTTGAAGGGGTGGCATCTCTGAGACAATCTAGAAAAACTAAGACAAGGAAAACCCATGAGGGTAACCATATCTAAGGCTCCTAATAACAGGGGATATAAACTTGAACTGACTGTCTCCTGTTAGCAGAAAAGACATCCAATGAGGAGATGTAAAAACCAATGCAGCCACAAAACCTTCAGTCAACTATTTGTCCTGCCTACAAAATGTTCAGAAATAAAGATGGAGCAGAAATTGAGAAAATGGCCAACCAACTTGAGAATCATGCTACTCACAAATGAGAGGGTGATTCCCCTTGACACTATTGTTGACAGTTTGCTCTACTGTCAGACAGGAGCTTAGCACAGTGTCATTTGAGAGGCTTCACCTAGCAACTAAAGTAAATAGATGCAGTAGTTCATAAAAGTGAGCACAACTTGGAAATTCCTGTGGAAGACAAGGAATAAGGATTGAAGGAGCTTGAGAGTTAAAGGACATACAAGACAATCTACAAATCAACTTAGCTTCATAGGCATTCATAGACTGAATCACCAACCAGGGAGCATACATAGGATGTATCTAAGAACATATATAATAGATTACCAGCTTGAGTTTCATTTAGGACCCCTACTAGGAGGAGCAGAGGCTGTCTCTGACTCTGTTGCTTGTCCTGGATTTCTTTCCCCTAACTGGGCTGTATTGTCTAGCCTCAGTAAGAGATGACGCTGCCTATTCCTACTAAAACTTGTTATGTCAAGGAGAATTGTTACCTATGAGAGGCCTCTGCAATGCATTTTTTCTAAGTAGAAAGAGAGAAGGAGTGATAGGCAGTGAGAGGATTGGTGTGAAGGACCAGGAAGAGGAAATGGAAGTGAATTTGTGATTGGGATGTAAAGTAATTAAATTAATTAAAACAATTCTTATGAAAACTTAACTTTTACAAGAAGGAGATATTGTTGGACTAGTCCATAGATAGCTATTATTTGAGGTACAAAATGATTTAACCTATGTGTGCTTTTTTTATAAAATTTAATATATACTAATAACCTTATAAAACTCAAAAAACAACAGTCTTGCAAATAGAATTTAATTACTCTTTCAGAAAAAAAATCTGAAAAAATAGCTATTAAATATATATTATACATTTAAAATTAATTTTTTGCATATTTATCATTTTGACTAATATTATAGGCTTATATTTAAGTTGCGAGCAGCCAATGGCTGGGGAAGGCAGACACAGAAGAAACTTTTAGAATTCCCAGGATAGAGCGAGATATGCTGGGCTGAGAGAAGGCCACATCTGAGAATGTGTATGTCAGAGAATACAGAGACCATGTAGGAACTAGGGGTGAATTGCTCTAAGAGGGCTGCATGACTGGGTCCAGGGAAGCAAAAATGGAATATAAATTTTAGTAAATAATAACTTGGGAATAACAGAGGAAGGTAGAGTAGGCACATGGAGGTTAGGAAGTGACCCAACCATTGAGTTGTTTTAGGCATATCAAAATATAAAGGTCATGAGTACATGTGTGTCTTTCATTTTGGGAACCCAGAACTTAGGAAGGAGTAGCAAAAACTACTCCATTGCTGCATGGATCAATTTGAGTTATTAATTGGCACCACTACAATATGAATCAATATTAATGAAAATATTCTTATATAATAAATCAGAATAAAAAACACAAAAGATCACATTATTAAGAATAAGTAACACATGCAGATGGTGAGAATACATATTGATACACACAGAAAACAAAATTGGAGACCACCATATATAAGTAAACAATCAATAAGTTTCAGCAAACACATACTGTCATATAGCAAATTTACAAATTCATGCCATGGGGGAAATAGCACCATACTCTAGTAGTATTATAAACATAAAGATATGAATAAAGTGAAGTTACATTATCTGTGCTAAATTATTTAACCAATAACGTTCTATCTTTCTAGTAATGGAAAACACAAATTTATACTTATCAGTTGCTTTATAACTAAATGACTTTTTTAGTTGTATAGTGTCTTTTATGTCCATGCATCTAGTTTTCTTGCCCTACTTCACTAGAAACATAAACAAACAAACCAACAACACACACACACACACACACACACACATACACACACACATTTACCTTTGTTTTAAGGCTCTGGGATCAATTCTCATTTTCTAATAGGTTTCTTCTCCATGATTTCAATCTCCTTGTTCTAAATTTTATAAAAGTACCTGTATGCAGTTTAGCTATCATGTTGCACAAGAGCTTAAAAAGTTCTGAGGTTTTATGTTGAATCTCTCATTTTCTGCTTTCTTGAAAGACAATGTAAAATAAAACACTCAATCTGTTAGAAATATACAAAACTGTTTTCCTTCTTCTAATATCTCCTTTTATGTTACCAGGGAAAGAAATAATGGGCAAAAAATGTTCAAAACCTGCATAAACCTCTCCCTTTTCTTCCTTCTGAATACTTTTTGGCTTTATTACTAAGAAGCTTCAAGCTTCCTTCTAAACAATAAATTAATTTGGCTTTCAGATTATTTATATCATGATGTAAAATACTGTATTTTATATCATTAACTTTTCATCATCATATTGATTATTTTTCTGTAATGCTTAAACACATAGGTCCAAATTTACTTGAAAGCTGCAATCCATGAATCATAGTTGCTCTGAGTTTTGGAGTCTGGCTTGCTCCAGCTGACTGTACCTGGATATAGATTTTTATAGGTACACTTTATAAATAAAGTAACAAACCCATTTCAAGTAGTGATGAGTGGTATGTACAAGAACAGTAACAGGAAGTAATCATCAGGTTAATTTAGAAATTCTTTCAGGATAAAGCTAATTGTTACAACTATCAGTATAATCGATTGTCCAAAGAATTAAAGTATTTATAAACATAAAATTGGACGCCAGGTTGAACTATTTCCAAATATCTGAAAAACTGCCAAATTGACTTCCAGAGTTGTTGTGAAAATTTGTACTCCCACCCACAATGGAGGAGTGTTCCCTTTTGCCACATCCTTGCAAGCATGTACTTTCACTAGAGGTTTGAACTTAAGCCATTCTGATTGGTATAAGATGGAATCTCAGGATCATTTTGATTTGCATTTCTCTGATGACCAAGGATGTTGAACATTTCTAGGTGCTTGTCAGTCTTCAGGATTCCTCTTATTATCTCTGTACCCATTTATTGATTAGGTTATTTGGTGTTTCGGGGTTTATGGAGTCTAACACTGTAGGAGTTTTCTAGTAGAATGTTTGAGGTCACTATGTGTACTATCATGTCATCTGAATATAAGAATACTTGGACTCTTTCAAATTTTTATCTCCCCACTTTTCTTTACATGTCTCACTGTTCTAGTCAAAACTTCAAGTTCTGTATTGAAGAGATGTAGGGAGAGTGAACAGTCTTGTCCCTGATCTTAGTGAAAATCCTTTAAGTTTCTCTCCATTTAATTTTATGTTGGCTATTTGACTGTTGCATATAACTTTTATTGTGTTTAGGTATTCCCCTGGCATCTCTGCTTTCTCCAGGACTTTTGTCAAGTATCAGTGAAGAATTTTGTCAAATGCTTTTATATCGTCTAATTATATGATCATATGATTTTTTCCCTTTTGGTTTGTTTATACATTAGATTGTGCTGGTGGATTTTTGTATCTTGAACCACGCCTGCATTCCTAGAGTGAAATTAATTGATCAAGTTGAATGATGGATTTTATGCATTCTTGGTTTATAAGAATTTTATCGAGAAATTTTTCATCAATGTTAACAAGAGATATTGGTGTGAAATTCTCTTTCTTTGTTGAGTATGTGATTTAGGTCTCAGGGTGAGTGTGGCCTTATTGAATGAGTTTGACGGAGTTCTTTCTGTTTCTATTTTAGGGAATCATTTGAGGAGTATTGGCATTATCTCTTTTTTGAAATTATTATAGAATTCTGCAATAAATCTATCTGCTCCAGGGCTTTTTTATTAGAAGATTTTTAATGACTGTGTTTATTTCCTTAGGTGTTGAAGAACTATTTATATTGTTTACCTGATATAGATTTAGTTTTGGTAATTGGTATCTAGATATACTGTTCCTGGGCATATACCCAAAAGATGCTCCACCATACCCCAAGGACATCTATTCCTCTATGCTCATAGAAGCTTTATTCATAATAGCCAGAAGCTGGAAACAACCCAGGTGTCCCTGAACTAAGAATGGATAAAATAAATATGGTACATTTACACACTAGAATAATAGTTACCTATTAAAAAACAAGTACAAGTACGTCATGAATTTTACTGGTGAATGGATAGAACTAGAAAGTTTTTAAGGAGGTAATGCAGACCCAAAAGGGCATGCACGGCATGTACTCAGTTGTAAGTGGATCTTAGCTAAAAATTTCAGAATACCCATGATACTCCCCCAGAAGGAAGGCCAAGTATAGGATTTCTGAATTCCACTTGGGAGGGGAAACAAAATTTTCATGTGAGGTAGAGAGAGGAAGGGAGGATTCTGACTAGGAGAGAAGGGGGTGAAGAGTATATGGGGGCAGGATCAGGCATCAGGAGAGACATAGGAAAGTCTCAAAGGGCCAGGATAATGAATGCAGGTGCTGGGGGTTGTGAAATGGACAGACTTTTTATGAAGTCTCAGAGCCCTGGCATGAGGAATGCTCCCAAGAGTCAATAAAGGTGGCTTTAGCTAAAATGATCAACAGTGGGAATATAGAACCTGAAGAATTCATCTCCCGTAGCCACAGAGTATCCCCAGCCCAGGGCTGGGGTCACTAAACCACCCACAAAACTATTGATACAAAATTAGTCCTATCTAAGAAAAATACAAAGACAAGGATGAAGTAAAGACCGAAGGAATAACTAACTAGTGACTGGCCCATTTGAGACCCATCCCATGAGCAAGTACTAATCCCTCACAGTATTTAAAATGCAGAGTTGTACTTACAGACAGGAGTATAGAATGTCAGGCCTCTGTGAAGTTCTGCCCAGCTGCTGACTGAGACAGATGCAGATACCCAAAGACAGATATTGGATGGGGGTCAGGGATCTCTCTATAGAAGACTTAGGGAAAGCATAGAATCCCTTCAAGGAATAGAACAGGGAAAGGCCAAAAGTGTCAACTAACTTGGATCCCTGGGAGCGCTCAGAGACTGAGCCACCAACCAAAGAGCATACATGGGATGATCTGAAGTCCACAGGACAAATGTAGCTTAAGGTCACCATATGTGGGCTCAGTGGGTGAGGGTGCATTTAATCCTGTAGAGACCTGATGCCCCTGGGTGCAGAGATATAGCAGGGCTTTCCTGTTAGATGCAAAGTGTAGGGTAGACAAAGGAGCAACCAGGAGATGGGCATCAGTTAGGATATAAATAAATACTTACATTTAAAAAGGAAATAAAATAATGTCGGAAACTGTTACATCTTCTTTGCCTCCAATTTTTAACATACCGCATATTTAAAATGAAATATTCTTACCTATTCCAATAGTTCCCAAAGGCTTATGCCATTTGGGCATTTATTTAAAGCCCTGGATTTTACTTACTGAAGTAGGTCAGGTGTGGAGATTTCTTTGAGTGTAGATTGCTAAAACGCATTCATAGCTTCTTTTTATTTATAAAACCATGGAATAAAGAGAATTGTTATCTGTTTTTATACTTCTAGCATAAAATTATATGATAGCATTAATAAATACGAGAAATTATTATATTCAATAAATAAACATTATGATTCTGGACACTTTTTTTATTTGTCTTGTTTGCTCTTTGTTTCATTTCCTTATTTTGTTTTGCTTTGTCTGATTATTTAATCTTTCTTCTAGAATGGTGAGATACATATGAAGGTGATTCATTTCTAAGTCTTAGGGGCATCTTATTTAAGGTTACTATTGTAGTGATGAAATACCATGACCAAACCCACTTGGGGAAGAAATGGTTTATTTTGCTCAAAGTTCTATTCAAAATCATGAAGAGCAGTGAGGGCAAAATTCACCACAGTAGGAACCTAGAAACTGGAGGTAACATAGAAGAGCTTGCTCTCTGTGACTTGCTCAGCGTGTTTTCCTATAAAACCCAAAACTGCTACCACTGGTATGGCACCACCCACAATGGCATGAGCTTTTTCCCATTGATCAGTAATTAAGGAAATTCATTAAAGCTGGATCTTCTGGAGACATTTTCCAAATTGAGGCTCCCCCTCCACACCACATCAAGATACCATAAAGTAGCCAGTGTTTTTGATATTAGAATGATAGAGACCTCAAACTCTTTTTCCCTAAGTAATCTATTCCTCTGGACCAACTTAGCAGATTTTCAGCAAATACTGATCTCTCAAACATAGTGTTGTATGGGTGGTCCTTCTCCCTTCCTGATTAAGCTTTCTCCTCAATTTTTTTTAATAATTTGCTACAGTGTGTTGCCTGCTCACCCATCCAATTACTGTCCTCATTTCTTTAGTTAGTCGGGTTATATACTGTCATCAGAAGTTTTGCAGTTGGGAGTCACAGACCAGAGAGAACATATGGTGTTTATCTTTCTGGGTCCAGATTACCTCAGTAAACATAATAATTTTTAGTTTCATCCATTTACCAATAGTTTTTTTTTTCATTTATCTTTATAGCTAAATGGTATCCCATTGTCTTAGTCTATGTACTGATTTTGTAAAGAGACAATGGTTTCTCTTATGAAGGAAAGCATTGAACTGGGGCTTGCTTACATTTTCAGAAGTTTAGTCCATTGTCAGCATAGATGGGGTGGGTCAAGGTAACATACAGGCAGGAATGGTGCTGAGTGGTGGCTCATGTTTATACATCTGAATCTGAAGGCAGCAGGAAGAAAGAGTGGAAAGGTCCAGAATTTCGCATTTAAACACTCAAAGACAACCCCCATCACACCCATCTTCCAACAATGCCACATTTCTTAAATTTTTAATTAGTGCCATTCTCTGTTGACTGAGCATTCAAATATGTAAGACTCCGGGACCATTCTTATCCAAACTGCCTTTTATTGTTAGCATATTTTCATTATCCAATCTTTTGTTTAATGGCATTTAGGTTCCTTGCATTTCCTAATTATTATGATTAGAACAACAGGGAACATGACTTAGCCAGTGTCTGTTGAGAGCAATGACAAGTCCTTTGGGCCTATGCCAAGGAATGAGATAGCAATGGATATACAGTTAGGTTTATGATGGTTCTCCAAACTAATTTCCAGAGTGGGGACAGCACTTTGCAACTCCATCAACATTCCCTTCTCCTCCAGCCCTCCAGCATTTATTTTTATTATTTTGTTGAACTGCCTATTTTGGTTACAGTTAGAGGAAACCTCAAAAGTTTCATTGAATTGAATATATTTTCAATTTATTTTTGGAAAATTTCTGTATTTACATCTCATATGTTACCTAGTCCCCTTCTCCTCCTCCCTGCTCCCCACTTGCTTCCATGAAGAATCTCCCAATCTCCCTCTCCACCTCAGTGCCTTGGCATTCCCTACACTGGGAAAACCAGCCTTCACTGGACCAAAGGCTTAAAATAGACAGGAATGATGAACATTTTTTGTAACATTTTTATATTTATTTTAATTTTGTATTTTGTGACTTTTCTGTCTAGATATCAAGCTCACCTTTTAAATATATTTTCATTTTTTGATTGTGTGTTAGATAACATTTTCTTGTCAATTGTCTTGCCAAGGACAGTTTCTCTTTAGGATTCCACCAATATATTTTCATTTTGCTTCTTTTATTTTCTTGAGGCCTTGTTATAGACCTTCATGATTATAGTGACCAAGGGAAGATAAAATGATGCATTAAGTTGGAGTTATATATTTCTGCTCTAGAGTGGTCTATCTTCTATTGCAAGTATGTTTTACATGTCTTCATTTAAATTTGAAAGGATGAAAAATTTATAATTATTCACATCAAACAAACAATTGTACCTATATGTTAAGGAGTCTTAAAATACATTGCTTCTGAATTAAAGGACAGTTAAAGTCATAGGGGAAAACCTTTAAAAAGTATTTTACTTTGAGCAAAATTTTGCAAGATGCAAGCCTTAACTTTTTATTTTCTTTCCAGAATCTAGGACAAAATCTCACACTGTTCAAGGCCTGTCTGAACAAAAAGGCATAAGAGTAGCCTTGGCAACTTAGTGAGACCACTTCAAAGTAACTTTCAAAGATGGTGAACTATATAGATAGGTGATAAAATGCTTGTTGATTATGAGAAAGGCTCTAACTTGAACCCCAATTGCATCATCATGATCATCATCATGGTCATCATCATAAACAGGGTAAATTGGGAGAATAAGTTTGAGTTTCATTATACTGTAATATAATTTGTAGTGAGCAAACATTGAGGTATTTGCCTCTTACTATGCATTGTAATGCGAAAGAGTCTCCCCAATTATCTGGTCATCTGGTTGACCCCCCCAAATTAGAAAATCACCACATACACCAAGTGAAATTATGTAACCTTGCTTTTTAATTTAAAACTATTTGTTGGATAAGGATCCCTAATGTGCAGAAGAGAGGTTGGCAGTTTTAATTCCTGGACTAGAAGTCAGAAATGAAAACACAAGAGAAAGAGAGAGTACAAAGAAAAGAATATGTCATAGGATAAGAGATTTTGAGACCTGGCTGTGAGGTCTGGCCAGTTGGAGTAAGAACTGTCCAAGCAGAAGATGACAAGTCATAGCTCAGGGTTATTGGCAGGACTGTAGACACAATAGCATAAATAGTAGATTGTTCCCAGCTTTAGTGCTTTAAAGGCTTATTATGAATACAAAAACCCTTTGTCTTTTACTGGAAAGTAACTGGTCAAAGGTAGGATAGAAATGTTCGATTGAGATAAAATATTTATGATAACAAGCACAACTTTGTAGATATTCATAGGAAAAATATGTGAAGGTTAGATACAGAGTATTGAACACAAGCCTCTTACCCACACTTACACAATTAACAGAGCTCTAAGAACTACTGACCTGAGTCTGTGCAAATTCCCTGAAGAGGCACTGATGTGCCTGATGACAAAATGGCTTCTTAGTATTACTCTCAAACTCTATATTCAAAAATGTATGTTTTCTTTCTCCAAAATTTTTACTAAGATAGTATAAACTTTTACTACTACTGGAGAGAGAAAATGAATACACGATGTCAGGAGGAAAAAATTGATAGGACAGGTTTACAGAAAAGATGGATGAGAGGAAGTAGAGAGAGATTTAGCCAAAATACACAAACTGCATTCATGTATAAATTCTCACCCAAGAACTTTTAGAAATATCGTTGGAGAAAGAAGTATTATAAAAACAGTCATGTAACCAGGACTTTCATCCAATTTAGCTCTAGAATAGCTGGAAACCATGAAGGCACATCCTTCCTAGCAAAGTGTCACATAGATTCCTTGTGTTTGAAGGCAGGTTCCTGAATAATCACTATTCATAGCACAGAATGAGTGACAAGGGGGTGTTTCAGGGACAGAAAAATATCTCAGAGATTCAAAGCACTTAGGGTTTGACCATAAGACCTAGGTTGGGTTCACATCACCCATTTTTTGTTACACAGAACCATATGCAACTCTAGTTTATCTCTGTGGCATCTATGGACACTTGCACACATGTAATAATCATAAAAATAGAACTGGAGGAGTACACCTGAGTGTGCACATTTACAAACGAACAAATCAATAATCATTTACAACAGTCTTATGATCTGATGTGGTATGATAACAAATATGTATGCAGATACACAATTAAATGTCTGTGTCTGCAAAGGATGCAGCCTAATGAAAACAGAGTCTTCCAGCTACCACAGATTAAGCAGAGATAATAAAAAAGCTCTTATTAAATACCCAGGAAAAACCTAGAAAGCCTTGAAGAAAAAAAATGCAGGAGTTGATATGTTTCAGGTTGAAATGGCTGTTTAAACACAAATAAATTAAAGTAATTAATGTAGTCATTTAAATTTTAATTTTTATTTCCCAAGTTAAGAAAGTATCTTTACTGTTTTACTATGTTCAGAAAATGTTGAAGAGTTTTAGAAATAATCATAAAAATATTCATACATTTTGATATTTTTTCTTTAAAATTTGCATATATTATAATTAAATTAAATGTTTTCTCTATTTTCATGTATATAATTCTATCATCTATAATTACATTGATTATTTAAATAGGTCTGCAAGAAGTTATGAACCATAGCAACAGTCAGTACATTTGGGCAACAAAGTGCTTAAATAATTTAATTCACCAATGTTCTGCATCTTATTGATATATTTGTTAACCACCAGCATCTTTCCTATTCTCTTTTATATGACATATGTGTTATAATTTGGCATCCATAATTTGACTACATAAAATAAGAAAAATGCAGAAATATTTAGCTTCTACAGATTTTCTATAAATTGTTTGTGGTGCAGATAGTCTAATGATTCAGTGATTGTAGCCAAGATCTTAGCCTACTCAAGAGTTGATAGTGAGACAGATTTGTGTCCATGTGCCAGCTTATGAAGTGTTATTTTTTTTCCTTGTGTGATGGTTTATAGCCCTGGTTATTTGATGCTAGAATTTCTACCCTGCAGTTTTTCTGCTGGAAAGCTGCCGGAAGCTTGTATCATGACAGAGTCGACATCTATGAGAAAAAAAAGAAAAAGAAAAAGAAAAAGAAATGAACAAAATAAAGTCATAGAAAATGTGGGGTTTTTTTTAGAAATTTATTTAAAAAAACAGAGATACATGTATAGATTTGTTAAAGCATTTTGGCATAAAATTATATGAATATCTTTTGAAAGGAAAATAAAATAAAGAGAAACTCGACCTGGGATGATATAGCCCTACTATGTCTTATTCTAGAATTCTCCCAGAAGAGAGGGCGTCACCGCTACAGGTAATTCTTAGTGAACTCTCTAACTGGAGTTAGCAGACACAAGAACATTTGTGTTTTGGTGAAATAACTCAGTGTATATGCAATTTCTCTGTGTTTTTGTCTTAAATAATGTAAAATATTAATTTCCTTTGCTAATAATAACACATTGCCATAAAATAGCCAGTTCAGAAACACATAAGTTTTACTTAACCTATATTTCTTAAAAACAAGCCTCACTGGGTTAAAATGATACAAGTATACAGTCTAAACTAAGGAAAACACTGAGCTCTACCTCTCAGATAGAGGGTTTGCCTTCTTGTTGCTTTATTGGCATTTACAAGGTATTGCTACATTTGTGATGGTACTAATGTCACAGTAATCCTGTCTTTTTTATATATGTAAACTTATGATTATGATGAGGTCATTGGGAAATACATAGCATAAACTATTTACCTCACTGTATTTAATTTAATTGTATCACAAACATAAAGTTTAGTATGTGGATATTTGTACAGGGAATATTATTTAGCCTATCATGTAAAGCAATTCTAACATGCATTATGTAACTATTTTTTAAAAGCATTATCATTTTTATTACCTTTTACCTATTGATCAGTTGGATTTGAGTTTATATGAAAGTTTTCAAAGTTATGTGGTTAAGGAAAATATAATTGAGATATTTCCATTTTGAATTAGGCATTTGTGAATCAATTGTGATAAAAAGAGGTAGATGTCTGTCATGGTTAGGGTTTTATTGCTGTGAAAAGACACCATTACCAAGCTACTTCTTATAAATAACAACATTTAATTGAGGCTGGCTTGCAGGTTCAGTGGTTTAGTCCATTATCAAGAAGGTGAGAGCATGGCAGCATCCAGGCAGACATGGTGCACGAGGAGCTGAGATTTTTACAACTTCATCCAAAAAAAGCCAGGCCAAGGCTGGGCATCCTCAGGCAGCTAGGAGAAGATCTACAAGACCACTCCCACAGTGACACACTTCCTCTAACAAGGCCACACCTTCTAATGTTGCTATTCCCTGGGATGAGCATATGTACCCCATCACAGTGCCCAATAATGGTTTTTGGTATTTTGTTGTGTAACAATTTTTCACAACTTTATTATTATAGACATTTCAGCAAAAATATAGTAATATACTGAGGAAATAATCTCACACCCAGAAGAATATCTGAGAAGGTGTCTAGTATCTTTTTAAAGAAATCATGAAAACATATTTTCTATGTTTCTTAGCTGACACGAAGGCCTGAATATAAGATAGTTGCAGAAAATTTAGTGAAATTTTAAGCAAAATGTTCACTCTTGAGTAAATCACTTCCATAATATATAACATAATTATTCAAATCAGTCAGAATATATTTTTAGAGACTTTTACTATGATATATACCAGGAATTGATAAAGAGAGTCTCAGAGGAGAAAATTTTCTTTTCCTTTTGAGAGACTATCTCATTATGTAGCATGTGAATGTTGAAAACTGAACCCTGTTACCTTGCCAAAGAGAAAGTGCTCTTCACTGCTGAGCCCTTTCTCAGCTTGTCGTGACCTTGGTTGACCTTGAACTATATGTAGTAAATAATGAATAACCCTGAACTTTACCAACAGCTTCTCCTGTAACACTGGATGGTATGGATCTAGATACAGAAACCAGAATGGCCTTGAACTCACAGGCATTCAATTCTCCGATGTTCTGAGATCCACTGAGTGTCTACCATAACATTTTGTAATATCTACTTCCATCACCAAACTCTTTATTAATAGCATCAGGTCATGATAAAGTGAAAGTTTGAGGAATGCCAACTATAATGTCATATTGCGGTCCCAGTTAGATTTGTTAGATACCCTAGAATACGGAACATGGTGTTTGTGACAAAGAAAATGACAAGAAAACAAAGTTATGTAAAAACTAACTAGTTCTGAACTAAATTATTATAATTCAACTAGACTATGTCTATGCATATAGGAAAATCTGCATAGCTCAATAAAACTCAGAGCTAGAAACCTATGTATTTAAAAGTAATTTTTCTACATGTTACATCTAAAGAAAAAATAGAGCAGTATGGCAAAACTTGGTTATCTTATATGAACAAGACTGAGTTTTAGGAAAAACTACAAATTCAACATATTTCAAAAGAATTCAAGAATTACATGTGAACTTATTTTTTAACATTAGAAAAATGGGAGGAAAAAAAAAGTTGTGGTCCATTAATGTGGAAGTCTTTAAACAAGACTCGAATAGTAATAAATGTAAAAGGGAAATTTGAAAATGTTATTACATAAATAAATTGGATTTTCTAAAAAGTAGTATATAAATTTAAAAAACACAAGAGAGAGATTATGAAAACTGTGTGTATAAAATTGAACCAAATGTTGCCACATAAAAGAGCTGAGAGCCAGGGACACAGGCCTGGTGAGACTGCACCATGAGTGGCCAGGGCACGGAGAGGACTGGGCCAGGTGCACTGGGCCAGGTGCGTGGAAAACATGCCTCACCCCCAGATGGCACAGGGGAGCAGAACTCTGGAATAGAAACTTGGTATACACCTGGAAAACCATCCTGTGTGGACCAAATGCTCAGGCCATTTGCCACCAGGAACAGTGGAGATACAGAAACAGAGGCCAGGTGAGACTGCAATATGAGTAACCAGGGCAGAGAGAGGGCTAGGCCCATCGCGTGGAAGGCATGGCACTCCAGTTGGTTCAGGGGAGCAGGAACTCTGCCATAGGGATTCGTTATCTGCCCCGAAAGACCTTGCGTGCAGACAAAAACCTCAAGCCATTTGCCACAAGGAACAGCAGAGATCCCGGGACACAGGCCTGGTACACGGGGGAGACAGGTACCAATCATTGACAAGACCATGGATAATCACAGACAACAAGATGGCAATAAGAAAGCAAAAGAACTTAATCAATGGAAAGAAAGACAAACTGGCAACATCAGAACCCAGCTCTCCCATCACAGCAAGCAGTGGAATGCTAAATAGTCAAGAAAAAGAAGACTCAGACATGAAATCATACCTCAAGATGATGATGGGGATCTTTGGGAAGAGCATTAATAACTCACCTAAACAAGAACGGGAATAATAACCATAAACAAGTAGAAATTTTTAAAGAGGAAACACAAAAAACAATAAAGAAATCAAAGAACTAGAGGAAAACAGAACCAAAGTGATGAAGGAACTGAAAATGGAAAAAGAAACAATAAAGAAAAAACTAAAAGAGACAACCCTGGAGGTGGAAAAACAAAACAAAACAAAAAAAAAAAAAAAAACAAAAAAAAACAAAAACAAAACAAAAAAAAAAAAAAAACCAGGAATCACTGATGCAAGCAACTCCAACAGACTACAGGAGATGGAAGAGAGAATCTCAGGGGCTGAAGACAACACTGAAAAGATAGACAAAGCAGTCAGAGAAGATGCAAAAGCCAAAAAGCTCCTAACCCAAAATGTCCAGGAAATCCAGGATACAATGAGAAGAATGAACCTAAGAATAATAGAAATAGAAGAGGGTAAAGAATATCAACTAAGAGGCACAGAAAATATCTTCAACAAAATAGTAGAAGAAAATTTCCCTACCCTTAAGAATGAGAAGACCATGAGCAAAACAGAAGCCTACAGAACTCCAAATAGAGTGGACCAGAAAAGAAATTATTCCCGACACAAAAGAGTCAAAATGCCAAGTGTTCAAAACAGAGAAAGAAAACTAATAACAGTAAGGGAAAATGTCATGTAACATATAAAGGCAGAACAATCAGGATTACACCTGACTTCACAATGGACACTATGAAAGTTAAAAGATCCTGGACAGACATTTTTCAGAACCTAAGAGAACACACGACCCAGCCCAGGCTGCTATACCCAGCAAAATTCTCAATCACCATAAATAAAGAGACCAAGATATTTCAGGACAAAACTAAATTTATACAATATCTGACCACAAATTCAGCATTATGAAGAATTATACCTGGAGAACCAATACAAGGAGAGAATCTACATAATAGTAAAAACAAGAAAATTACTAAAATAACCAAAAGAAGAAAGACTCACAGGCACTATTCTACCTCTAACAGCAAAAATAGCAGTAAACAATAACAACATAACCACTATTCTTTAATTTCTGTTAATATAAATGGACTCAATTCCTCAATAAAAAGACATAGACTATCAGAATAGATACACAAATAAAATCCAGCATTTTACTGCATACAGGAAACTCATCTCGAAGAAAAAGACAGACAGAAATTAAAAAAAATCATCACATCTTACAACAAAAGCCTATACTCAACAAAATCGGAAAATCTGGAAAAAATGGATGAAATTCTAGAGATAAAAGATATAAAGTTAAACCAGGACCAGGTAAGCCATCTAAATAATCCCATAACACTGAAAGAAATAGAAACAGTCATCAAAAGCCTCCCAACTAAAAAAAGCCCAGGTCCAGATGGTTTCAGGGCAAAATTTTATCAGACATGTTTTGATGACTTAATACCAATACTCTCCACCCTATTCCACAAAATAGAGTCAGATGGAACACTACCTAACTCATTCTTCAAGGCCACAATAACCCTCATTTTTAAACCACATAAAGACCCAACAAGTAAAGAGAACTTCAGACCAATCTCACTTATGAACATTGATGCAAAGATACTCAACAAAATACTCATAAACCGAATCCAAAAACACATCAAAAAGATCATTCCTGAAGATCAAGTAGCCTTCATCCCTGTGATGCAGGGATGGTGAATATATGGAAATCCATCAAAGTAATCTACCTTATAAATAAACTCAAAGAAAAAATAAACAAACGGTTATCTCACTAGATGCTGAAAAATCATTTGACAAAATTTAACACCCCTTCATGTTAAAAGTTTTGGAAAGAACAGGAATAAAAGGCCCATGCCTAAACATAATAAAAGCAATATACAGCAAACCAACAACCAACATCAAACTTAAAGGTGAGAAAATTGAAGCAATCCCACTAAAATCAGGGAATGGACAAGGCTGCCCACTCTCTCCCTACCTATTCAACATAGTACTAGGAGACCTGGCCATAGCAATTAGACAGTAAAAGGAAATCAAAGGTAAACAAATTGGAAAGAAAGAAGTAAAAATATCTCTATTTGCAGATGACATGATAGTGTATGTAAATGACCCCACAAATTCCACCAGAGAACCCCTACAGCTGATAAACAAGTTCAGCAAAGTGACTGGATATAAAATTAACTCAAACAAATCAGGAGCTTTCCTCTACTCAAAAGATAATAATGCAGAGAAAGAAATTAGGGAAAAGATACCCTTCATAATAGTAACAAAAAATATGAAATAACTTGGTGTGACTCTAACAAAGAAAGTGAAGGACCTGTATGACAAGAACTTCAAATCTCTGAAGGAGATAATTGAGGAAGATCTCAGAAGATGGAAAGATCTCCCATGCTCATGTATTGGAAGGATCAATATTGTAAAAATGGCCATCTTACCATAAGTAATCTACAGATTCAATGCAAGCCCTACCAAAATTCTAAGAAAATTCTTTAGAGAGTTAGAAAGAGCAATGTGCAATTTCTTCAGGTATAACAAAAAACCTAGATTAGCGAAATCCATCCTGAACAACAAGAAAACATCTGCAGAAATCAACATGCCTAACCTCATGCTACATAACAAGGCAATTTTGTTAAAAACGGCATGATACTTTTACAGAGATAGGCAGGTGGATCAATGAAATAGAATAGAAGGTCCAGAAATGAACCCTCAAATATATGGTCACTGGATTTTTGATAAAGGAGCTGTAAACATTCAATGGAAAAAGGACAGCCTATTCAACAAATGTTGTTGGTTCAACTGGCACTCAGCATGCAGAAGAATGAAAATAGACCCTCTCTTATCTCCTTGTACAAAGCTCAAGTGCAAGTGGATCAAACATCTCCATATTAAACCAGGTACACAGAAATTATTAGAAGAGAAATAGAGAAAACTGTAGAACACATAGGCCAAGAAGAAAATTTTCTGAGCAGAACAACAATGGCTTGTGCTCTAAGGTCAAAGATCAACAAATGTGACTTAATGAGATTGCAAAGTTTCTGTAAGGCTAAGGACACTGTCAAGAAAACAAAATGGCAGCCAACAGATTCAGAAAAGATCTTTACCAATCCACATCTGATAGAGGCTTAATATCCAAGGTATACAAAGAATTTGAGAAGTTAGACACCAGAGAGTCAAACCATCATATTAAAAAATGGGGTACAGGACTAAACATAAAGTTTGCAATTGAGGAATATCGAATGGCTGAGAAGTACCTAAGGAATTGCTTGACATTCTTAGTCATGGGGAAATGCAAATCAAAACAAACTTGAAATTCTACCTCACACCAATCAGAATGGCTTAGATAAAAAATTCAAATGACAGCAGATGCCGGTGAGGATATATAGAAAGAGGAACAATTCCCCACTGTTGGTGGTGTTGTAAACTCGCACAACCACTCTGAAAATCAGTCTGGCGATTCCTCAGAAAATTGGACATACTACTACCTGAAGATCCAGTTTCTTTCACTTCTGGGCATATACCCCAGTGAAGCTCCAACATACAACCAAGATACATTCACCACAATGTTCATAGCAGCCCATTTATAATAGCCATAAGCTGAAAGAACCAAGATGTCCTTCAGTAGATAAATGGATACAAAAATTGTGGTATATCTACACAATGGAGTACTACTCAGCTATTAGAAACAATGACTTTATGAAATTTCTAAGGAAATGAATTCATCTAGAGAAAATTGTTCTGAGTTAGTTAAGCCAGTCACAAAAGAACAGACTTAATATGCAGTCATTGATAATTGGATACTAACCCAGAAAGTTCTGAACACCCCAGAAACAAGTCACAAGATATATGAAATTCAAGAAAAAAGAAAGGCCAAAAAAAAAAAAAAGAAAGAAAGAAAGAATGCCTCAGTCCTTCTTTAGAATAAATTAAATGTATAGTACTGTCTCAGTGTGGTACACCTGGACCTCCAATCATCAATAATCCAAGAGCTAAGATATTATCCTTGTCTCTATTTTTGTTATTCACAGATCATTATGTTTAATCTATAATCAACAAGAAATATGTTTCTATTTTATATTCTCTCCTACATGTACTTTATGCTTATGGTAACTATTGCAATTTCAATGCATGCTATCAAACCTCTAAAATAATTAAATACTGATAAAAATATTCATATAATGTTAAGCCAAAATGCCTTTAAAAATCTATATATGAATCCCTCTTTTTTAAATACAGTGTTAAGGAAAAAAGTTGAACAAAATATAAATGAAGAGGTGCGAGAGATGAGTTAGTAGGTAAAGTATTTCCTACCAAAGCATGAATGTCTGTGTTCAATTGTACAGAATACACATAAAACAGTTAGGAACAGTAGTATGCTTACTTAATCCCAGAACCTGAGAGGGGAGAAGACAAGAAGATTCATTCTAGACAAATAGGTAAAAAAATCAACGTTTTTCAAAGAATAAAGAGAAATTAAAGAAAATAAAATGGTTTACACACACATGACTTTGTATGTCTACACAGACTCATTCATAGAAGTAAACTACTGCTTAAGCATATGAATGAATGTAGGAGGGAAGAAAACATCTAAAGACTGCTTTAGGTATGTGTAAAACTTCCAAGCAAACATAAAAATTAAGATACATTTTTGAGTACTTCCCTGAGTGATAATGTTATTTCCGAATAATATATAAAGAGGTATTTGACTTTATGACCAGAAATTTATGAATTAAATGCTATAATTAGTAGATCACATACGACTAATTTCCATTATTCATGAAAGAGTTGTTCCATGTAGAATATTAGTAAAAATTTAGAATACAAAATGCTAATATATTCATTATAAATTAAAATTAATATGACCTTTTCAGATTACAATTTTGTCATTTTGTCAAGTTGATATTATTGATATATTATGATCCAAGAAAATGTTTAAAAATACACATCAGAAAAAGTGTCCACATACTTGATAGCAATAATAGTCATAATAATTTGAACCTGTAAGCAAGGTAAAATGGTTTAAATAGGCTTAAGCAAAAAAATAGACAAATAAATGGAAGCAAATTTTTAAAGGATATAATCCAGAAGATACTGAGATCCAATGTTAAAATACAAGAACTTATAGGGCAATTATTTCAGGTGTCAGAAATATCAACATAACACACAGAGTCTTTTTTAATGACATCTGTACTTCCCAGGTGTGTTTTTCAAGTATAGCTTCTCTGTTGCAGAATGACACTACTCAGAACTATCAAAAATGATTTCCTTTCCCAGACTGGTTGTATTTTGCACTCCATTGTCCATATGTCTTCTAGTTACTGAAAAAAGAAGTGCTGATGACGGAATAGCAATAATTATTTCAGAGAAACAGTGTACAGTATTAGTGTTCTGTATAGACTACTGGTCTATTAAATATTTTCTGTAATATACATTACATACATATTTTACAATATAATACTGTTTCAACATTTCAAACATTTGTTTAAATCCACATTTGAATAATATTTCAAAATGCAGCATGACATTACTATGCACATAATTTCTGCATTATATTGTTTTGAAAATAAAAACTTGTCAAATTTAGCACTATACACCTTTAATTCTGGCACTGAGGAACCAGAGGAAACTTTATCTCTGAGTTTGAGGTCAGCCTGGTCTATAGAGTGAGTTTCAGGACAGTCAAGGAAACAGAGGCAACCCTTATCTTGAAACAAACACACACACACACACACACACACACACACAAACACACATACACACAGAAAGAAAAGAACTTACATGTCTAAATAAAAAATTATAAAGAAATTGTGAAATGATGGTACCTGAAAAATTAATAATTTGAAATAAATTCAAAGCTGCTTTACTGAATTTCTGACATATTTGATGTGTCAAACTATTATGAAGAATACAGTAGAAAGCAAGTGAAAAAAATCAATAGCAACTAAAATAATATTCACACTAGAAAAATGCCAACACTCTTTGTATTTTTACTTGTGCTAACACCCATAACAACTGTTACATATGAACAAACAATGGCATTCTTCACCAGAAATCTAGTTACAATTACTCATTTAAACTTCTTTTTATAGTGATGAATGTAGTTACTATATGATACAGCCCAATTATTTAAATAGCATAGCCTGACACCACTAGTAATATTAAGCATTAAAATGAAATACAGCTATTATTTAATACTCAAATGGTTAAAACTGAAACTCATATTTAGGATAGCTTTGATTCTTTATCTTGCTTTTGATGTGTTTGGGTGATGTGCCTAAATATTTATATGCTTAAAGGCTCTGCAGCATGCACATTGAGATCACTTATATGAACTATAAACACACTTAGAAACAGAAACACAATAAGAGCTCAGACCAATCTATAATAGGTGGAATAGTGAGGTCTATAGCTAAGATAGAGGCAACTAAAAGAACTGAGAATTCACCTGCTTAAGGGAATTTAGCAGCTTCAGATTAGTGGGAGTCGGGGTGGAGGAAGAATCCTAGCAGGGAAACAACTGAGGTGAAATATATTGAATCAGCTATATAATTTGGGCAGATAGTAAGTCTTGAAAAATTTTGAAGGTGCAAATTGTGAAGGATTCTGGAGAAGAATGACTGTATACAGTGATACTGGAAGATTTGATATGCCTTTTATTAACAACTACTAAGAATAGGATAGAATTAGTGCAATATTTATGTATTATATTTGCTGAAAAATAAAAAGGATAAATTGTACATGACTTTCTTTTTTTTAAAACAACTTTATTTTATAAAAAAAAGATAAATGTAGAGATTTTAAGCTTTTTGCATAAAATTATACAATAAATTTTTGTCAGTACTTTTTTTCAGATTTTAAAATAATTTTTACATAAAACTATATGAATATATTTTTTTAGTCAGTACTTGATTTTTTAAAGGTTTGATAGTATGCATTGAAAACTTAATAGTTACAATGAGAATAAAGTACATGTAAAACAAAATGTAACATAGAAATAGTCAAAGGTTTCTTGTTGTGTAAAGATTTTTTTTTTGTTTTGTTTTGTTTTCTTTATTTCTTGGACTTTATACAGTCTGTGAGTTGTTTCTGGGGCAGTGCGAGCCTCTGGGGTTAGCATCCCATTATCAGTGACTGCATATTATGTCAGTACTTTTGTGACTAGGTTATCTCATTAAGAATGATATTCTCTAGGTGCAGCCATTTTCTTAAGAATCTGGTCAAGTCATTGTTTCTGGTGGCTGAGTAGTATTCCATTGTGTAAATGTACCACATTTGTTGTATCCATTCATATTCTGAAGGACATCTAGGTTATTTCCAGCTTCTGGCTATTATGAATAGAGCTGCTATGAATAATGTGGTGCATATATCTTTGTTGTGTACTAAGGTGTTTCTCGGGTATATGCCCAGAAGTGGAATAGCTGGGTCTTCAGGTAGTATTATGTCCAATTTTCTGAGGTATCGCTAGACAGATTACCAGAGTGGTTGTAATAGTTTGCAACACCACCAACAGTGGAGAAGTGTTCCACTTTCTCCGCAACTTTGACAATATCTGTTGTCATCTGAGTTTTGGATCTTGGCCAGTCTGACAGGTGTGAGGTGGAATCTCAAAGTTGTTTTGATTTGCATTTCCCTGATGGCTAAAGGTGTCCAACACTTCCTCAGATATTTCTCAGCCATTTGATATTCCTCAACTGAGAACTTATTGTTTAGCGCTGGACCCCATTTTTAATAGGGTTATTTGATTCTCTGGTGTCTACCTTTTTGAATTCTTTGTATACATTAGATATTAGGCCTCTATCTGATGTGGAGTTGGTAAAGATCTTTTCCCATTCTGTTGGGTGCCGTTTTGTTTTCTTGACAATGTCCTTAGCCTTACAGAAACTTTGCAATCTCATTAAGTCCCATTTCTTAATCTTTGATCTTAGAGCTTGAGCCATTGGTGTTTTGTTCAGAAAATTTTCTCCTGTACCTATATGTTCTAAAGTCTTCCCTACTTTCTCATCTAATAGTTTCAGTGTATCTGGTTTAATGTGGAGATCTTTGATCCACTTACACTTGAGCTTTGTACAAGGAGATAAGAAAGGGTCTATTTTCATTCTTTTGCATGCTGAGTGTCAGTTGGACCAGCACCATTTGTTGAATAGGCTGTCCTTTTTCCATTGAATGTTTATGGCTTCTTTGTCAAAAATCAGGTGACCATATACATGAGGGCTCATTTCTGGATCTTCTATTTTATTCCATTGATCCACATGCCTATTTCTGTACTAGTACCTTGCAGTTTTCAGCAAAATTGCCTTGTAATATAGCTTGAGGTCAGGGAAAGTGATTCCCGCAGATGTTTTTTTGTTGTTGAGGATGCATTTCGCTATTCTAGGTCTTTTGTTGTTCCATATGAAATTGCACATTGATCTTTCCAATTCCATGAAGAACGGTGTTGGACTTTTAATGGGGATTGCGTTAAATTTGTAGATTGCTTTTGGTAGGATGGCTATTTTTAAAATGTTGATCTTTCCAATCCATGAGCATAGGAGATCTTTCCATTTTCTGAGATCCTCCTCAATTTTCTTCTTTAAAGGTTTGAAGTTCTTGTCGTACAGGTCCTTCACTTGCTTAGTTAGAGAAACACCAAAGTCTTTCATAGTTTTTGTGACCATTGTTAAGGGTACTTTTACCTAATTTCTTTCTCCACATTGTTGTCCTTTGAGAATAGGAAGCCTACTGATTTGTTTGAGATAATTTTATATCCAGCCACTTTGCTGAACTTGTTTATCAGCTGTAGGAGTTCTCTTGTGGAATTTTTGGGGTCACTTAAGTACACTATCATGTCATCTGCAAAGAGTAATGTTTTTATCTCTTCTTTTCCGATTTGTATCCCCTTGATCTTCATTTGCTGTCTAATTGTTCCAGCCAATAATTCCAGTACTATGTTGAATAGGTAGGGGAGAGTGAGCAGCCTTGACAAGTCCATGATTTTAGTGGGATTGCTTCAAGTTCCCCACCATTAAGTTTGATGTTGGCTGTTGATTTGCAGTATATTGCTTTTATTATGTTTAAGTATGGACCTTGGATTCCTGTTCTTTCCAGGACTTTTAACATGAAGGAGTGTTGAATTTTGTCAAATGCTTTCTCAGCATCTAGTGAGATGACCATGTGATTTTGTTCTTTGAGTTTGTTTATATGGTGGATTACATTGATGGATTTCCTTATATTAAACCATCCCTGCATCCCAGGGGTGAAGCCTACTTGGTCATGATGATGGCTTTGATGTGTTCTTGGATTCGGTTTGCAAAAATTTTGTTGAGTATTTTTGAATCAATGTTCATAAGTGAGATTGGTCTGAAGTTCTCTTTCCTTGTAGGGTCTTTGTGTTGTTTGGGTACAAGGGTTATTGTAGCCTCAAAAAATGAGTTAGGTAGTATTCCATTTGAATCTATCTTTTCGAATAGTTTGGAGAGTATTGGTGTTATATCCCCAATAAATGTCTGATAAAATTCTGCTCTGAACCTGCCTGGACCTGGGCTTTATTTGGTTGGGAGGATTTTCATGACTTCTACTATTTCTTTAGGTGTTATAGGATTATTTAGATGGTTTACTTGGTCCTGGTTTAACATTAGGATCTTGTATCTGTCTAGGAATTCATCCATTTCCTCCAGATTTTCCAATTTTGTGGAGTATAAGTTTTTGTAGTAGGATCTAATGATTTCTTGAATTACCTCAGTTTCAGTTGTCATGTCTCCACTATCCTTTCTGATTTTGTTAATTTGGATACTCTCTCTTGGCCCAATAGTTAGTCTGGCTAGGGGTTTATCAATCTTGTTGATTTTCTCAAAGAACCAACTCTTGGTTTTGTTGATTTTTCAATGGTTCTCTTTGTTTCTATTTGGTCTATTTCTGCCTGAATTTTGATTATTTCTTGCTGTCTACTCTCCTTGTGTATATCTGCTTCCTTTTGTTCTAGGGCTTTTAGCTGTGCTGTCAAGTTGCTGATGTATTCTCTCCAGTTTCTTTTTGGAAGCACATAGGGCTATGAGTTTTCCTCTCAGTACTGCTTTCATTGCATCCCATAGGTTTGGGTATGTTGTGTTTTTGTTTTCATTGAAATCTAGAAAATCCTTAATTTCTTCTTTAATTCTTCTTTGACCCTGGTATTGTTTAACAGACAGTTGTTTAGTTTCCATATTTATGTGGGCTTTTGTTGTCTTTGTTTTTGTTAAAGACCAGCCGTAGACCATGGTGATCTGAGAGGATGCATGGGATATTTCAAACTTCTTATATCGATTGAGGCTCGTTCTCTGTCCAATTATGTGGTCAATTTTTGAGAAGGTGCCATGGGGTGCTGAGAAGAAGTGTGTTCTTTTACTTTAGGATGATATGTTCTGTATATATCTATTAATTCTAGTTGGTTCAAAGTCTCTGCTAGTTTTGCAGTGTTTTTTTTCAGTTTCTGTTTCTATGATCTGTCCATTGGTGAGAGTGAGGTATTAAAGTCTCCCACTATTATTGTGTGGGGTAAAATGTATTTTTTGACCTTTAGTAGGGTTTCTTTTATGAATGTGGATGCTTTTTTATTAGGAGCATATATTTTAAGGATTGAGTGTTCCTCCTCACAGATTTCCCCGGATCATGTGTAAAAAGTGTCCTTCCTTATCTTTTTTGATAACTTTTGGTTGGAAATTTACTTTATTCGATATTAGAATAGCCACTTCAGCTTGCTTCTTGGGGCTCTTTGCTTGGAAGTTTTTTTTTCTCACCCTTTTACTCTGAGATAGTGTCTGTCTTTGTCTCTGAGATGAGTTTCCTGTATGCAGCAAAATGCTAAATTTTGTTTATGTATCCAGTCTGATAGACTATGTCTCTTTATTGGGGAGTTGAGTCAATTTATGTTAATAGATATCAAGGAATAGTTGTTTCTGTTTCCTGCTATTATTGCTTTAGTGGGTTGTGTTGTGTCTGTGTCTTTTTCTTCTTTTGGTTTTCTTGCTTAGGAGTTTTATTATTTTTACTACGATGTATTTGCCCTCATTGTGTTGGGTTTTCCACCTATAATTCGTTGTAGTGCTGGGCTTGTGGTCAGATATTGTGTAAATTTTGATTTCTCTTGAAATATCTTCATCTCTCCATCTATGGTGATTGATAGTTTTTCTGAGTATAGCAGCTTGGGCTGGCACTTGTGCTCTCTTAGGGTGTGCATAATGTCTGTCCAGGCTCTTCTAGCTTTCATAGTCTCTGTTGAGAAATCGGGTGTGATTCTGATTGGCCTGACTTTATATTTTACCTGACCTTATCCCTCACTGCTTTTAGTATTCTTTCTTTGCTTTGGGCACTTGGTGTTTTGACTATTTTGTGTTATGAGGTATTTCTTTTCTGGTCCAACCTATTTGGAGTTCTGAAGGCATTTTTTATGCTCGTGGTCATCTCATTCTTGAGAGTAGGGAAGTTTTCTTCTATGATTTTGTTGAATATATTTACTGTGCCTCTTAGTTGATACTCTTCTCCCTCTTCTATTCCTATAATCTTTAGGTTCGGTCTTCTCATTGTGTCCTGGATTTCTTGGACATTTTGGGTTAGGAGTTTTTTGTTTTTTGCATCTTCTCTGGCTATTTTGTCTATGTTTACAATGTTGTATTCTGCCCCTGAGATTCTCTCTTCCATCTCTTGTAATCTATTGGAAAATGCTTCCTTCTGTGATTTCTGATTTCTTTTTTAGGTGTTCTACCTCTAGGGTTATTTCTTTTAGTGTTTTCTTTATTGTGTCAATTTCCATTTTAAATTCCCCCTTCCATTCCTTCATCTCTTTGGTTCTTTTTTCCTCTAGTTCTTTGAGTGTTTTTCTTGTTTCCTCTTTAAAAGCTTCTGAATCTTTTTGCTTTTCCTCCCATTTTTGTTTACGTATCTCTATCAGCAACTTGAGGTATGATTTCAGGTCTGTGTCTTCCTTTTCTGGAGTGTTTGGCATTCCAATGTTTGCTGTTATGGGAGAGCTGGGTTCTGGTTTTGCAAGGTTGTTTTGGTTTCCTTGGGATATACTCTTTTGCTTTCCTCTTGCCATTTTGTTTTCAGTGATATGTTCTTGCCTTTCCCTTGTATCTGGTCTGTGTCCCTGGATCTCCACTGTTCCACGTGGCAGATGGGCCCAGCCCTGTTCTTTGCCTCAGAGTCGGCGGGTGGAAACAGAAGTTCCAAAGTTCTGTTCCTCTGTCCATGACTTTCTATCTCATGTTATTTCCATTGTCCATCTTTCTTACCTACATTTGCATAATTGAAATGTTAAAATTGTTCTGCTGCTTTTGTTTATTGGATCATTTTAAAGAACTTACAATACTTATTTTAAAAACCAAAGCAATGATGATATAAAAACCATGCACCAAATATCTCATTCACATTCATGATTATTTTATATCATTTTAATTCACTTTATGTTTATTTATGAATATATATTGTTTTGTTTCTTTTTATTACTTACTTCCAGAGTCTATATTTGATAAATTGAGTTTATTCTTTAGATGAATGCTGAAATAAAATATCCCTTAAAATGTTATAACTGTCAACAATCTGAAATTTTACAAATGGCATACACTTCTTAGCTATCATGGTTTGAATGACAATGGCCATCATAAGCTCATATATTTGAATGCTAGTGCCCATATAGTAGAACTGTTTTGGAAGAACTTGTAAATGTGGTCTTGTTGGAGAGGTACATTACTAGAGGTACGTTGAGCTTCAAGGTTTCAAACACCCATTCTGTGCTCAGTGTATTTCTCTCACTTTGTACCTGTCTGCCTTTGGTTCATACAAAGGCTCTCAGCTCCATGGCTACTTGCGTGCTGCTGTAATTCTTATCATGCTGACCATGTATTAACTCATTAAAATTGTAAACCAACCCCAAATTAGATGCTTTCTTTTAGAAAAGTTGCCTTGTTCATAGTGTTTCTTCTCAGCAGCATCAAAGTAACTAAGATATATACACTCCCTAATTTTAGCCAGCATGACAGATGCCCTATTTTGTACATCACTCACAGACTATTTGCTCTTGCAACTTATTCATTCATGTCTTGCAGCAACTAGCATTTATTTGTTTTGTTTTTCTTCATAATGGTGTGTGTGTGTGTGTGTGTGTGTGTGTGTGTGTGTGTACGCTGTTTTAATTAGAATTGTTATTTGAGAAGAATGAGAATTAATTTCCATTATTCACTTGATTAGCCTATCATCCAGGCAGCAGCCTTTGGATAAGGTTTGAGGAAATTTCCAGAAAGTATTAACTAACAAGGAAAATGGCAATTTGCTGTGGGTGAAAGGGAGATGCCAATTGTGTGCCAGTATTCTTGTTTTAGCTTTGTTTGTTTGGTTTGGTTTGTGTTCTTAGTTAGTGTTTGCTTTTTGGCTCATAATGATATGAAATGTCCTATTCTATATTCTATACTTTGGTGTTTTGAATCTTTTGAAACTATCAGCATAAATAATCTCTCCTCTTTTGTTTCTTTCAGGAAGTCTGATCACAGCAACACAAAAATAACCAACAACTAATAGGAAACGTCGTGATAACACTGGGATAATGGTTGTGACTAAACATGACTCTGGGCTTCCTAGACACTGGAAGCTGATTTTGCAAAAGACTTGGTATTTCTGGTAATAGAATCTCTAGTAGGTAGAGATTAATAACTATGACATTGTTCTGACAATTTAAAAAGATGAAATACTGAGAGAAATAAGGAGAGCAAATGCAGTGCTGATGTTGATGTTTCATATGAAAACAATGGCTTTATTTTTTTTATTTAATTTTACTCTTTACTTATTCACTTTACATCTTACTCCCTGCCCACTCCTTATCAACCCCTCCAACAATCTTTCCCCCATGTTCCTCTCCTTACTCTGAGTTGGTGGGAACCCCCTTGTGTATTTCTCCACCCTGGCACTTCAAGTCTCTGTGAGGCTCTGTGTTTCCTTTCCCAGTGAGGCCAGACAAGGCAGTCCACCTAGAAGAACATATCCCATGTATAGGCAATATCGTTTGGGATAGTTCCTCTTCAAGTTGTTTGGGACCCACATGAAGACTAGGCTGCACATCTGCTACATATGTGTAGTGAGCCTAGGAGCAACCCTTGCATGTTCTTTAGTTGGGGAATCAGACTCTAAAATCCTAAACGGTTTAGGTTCGTTGACTCAAAACAATGACTTTACTAAAAATAAAAATAGAGTCCACTCATATTGTATCCTGACAAATAATTTTCAAATTTTATTTATCATTTTCCTTAAGCTTCAGAAGAAGCTGAGCATAAAGGTGATAGATTAATTAATTTGAAATGGAAATATTGAAGGGAGAAAGCACAGAATCGAGCTTGTACCATGGTCATTTAAGCAGATTTCTCAATTTCTTACTATTTATATGGAACTAGACTCAGTGAGAATTAGGAAAAAACATCAAATAAAAAAATGTGGTAAACATGCAGGTTAGCCAGTAAAAGGTGCACATTTAAAGGTGCAGGTAAGCAGAACAAGTCTGTTAAGGAGATTATCAACATGTAAAATCATCCAAGCATCTTGTTCTGGGAAAGGAGGAAATAGAGCACACTCTAGTCCTCATGGATGCCAGGATATAAAGTGAAAAATTCACTGGAAAGATACCCCTAAAATACAAAGAGCTTTAGAGGTTTTTGGCACCATAGGGCCACTCAAGGAACTGTTTGTCTAGGTAGTCAGAGGCTGCTGTAGCCTTAATACTAGGTATTTGTGTTAGTGTTTGCATGGGTGATATATTTTGGGAGTATCCACAGAATTTTGATTTTACAGACATTCAGATTTAAGGCTTTGTGGATTATAAAGGCATCTAAACAAGTTTGGGAGATCAAGACACTTTGTATAACAGGGTAGCCTTTCCTGAAAAGGGCATTTAAAAACAATGTCTAGAGTCATGACAATGAAAGATAGTCTGCAGTAGAGACCTGACAATGTCCAATATGATAAAAAAATATTAGAAGACTGACAACAAACAAAACTAGCCTACAGGGAAGGGAAGAAGCTCGATAGATAGAGGGAATTTAAAGAATACTACCAGCAAGGTCATATTGGTTCAGAGATCAATCCCTAAAAATTATATTGTAGTAGGAGAAAAAGGACTTCTCAAGGTGTCCTTTGATTTTCATTTTATACCGTGACACAATCCTTCATGTGTGTACATAGATGTTTACTTAAACAAAAATGCATTAATCAATACAATTAAAGTAATAAATATAAAAGGCAATATCCAAAATATAAAAACCATCACTTGATAGTATTTCATAGGGAGGCAAATAGATAATTTAATCACTAAAGCCATATTTGTGTAGGGAACAAACATATGTCCAAAAACATCAATGGTGGTCAGAGGTTAAGGAAGAAAGCTATGGTTTACTTTGATTTAATAATTATAGAGTAGTTTGGTATATCCTGACCCATGAAAAGTAGGTATAAGGAAAGGTGTACTCATTTATATAAAATCCTCTACACAGTGAGCATCTCACTGCAGATGGTGACAGGTACATAGAGCAGACACCTAGTAGAAAAGCTACTAGAAATGGGGTACAGCTGCTTTAAGGGTGCAGCCACTGATAACACAACTATTACTGACCTTATACTTCAATATGTACAGATAGCATTAACTGGTCTCCAAAAGAGAAAATGGAGTTGGTTAGCAGTCATGGAAGCAGTTGAAGAGATGGTGAGGTATGCATTGTTGAAAATTTTAAAAACTGACACTTTAAAATACCTTTAAAAATAGTAGGGACTCTTTCTATGAGTATTTCTACAAAGAATTTATTTCGTCATGCATTTCATTTTATCAGTATATTTTTTCTTCTGATCTTTAACTCAGGGTACAAAATCTAATTGATGTGAATGATCATCTGTTACATTCTATATATTTTAGACTTATTACTTTCATTACTGTACACCTGGTTGTGTTTTAGTCATTACAAGTAAAGCATGTTTTCTCTGCTTATGAACCTAAAAATCTACTTAACAAGTAAGCAAGGAACTGAAAGAACAGTAAATAGAAATAAATATCATTGTAGATAAATGATACCTGATTAATATAATTTGAGACTAGCCACCTGAATTAAATGTATATCTTTGAAGGGCTTAATCATCTAATTGCTAAGGTATCTAGCTAGAACTGAATGTTTTTATATTCTTCAAAGTAAAGAGATAGAGAAAAAAATATTTTCATTACTTTAAACCCTATTATATATACTTATCTTGTATTAGTTATAACAAAATCTGATTAATTATATGCACACAGAGCTTCTATAAATGAAAGTTAATGTGACAATGACATTGGGGGCCATAATTTAAACTTTCCTTTCTTTTCTGATTTTGTTGATAAGGTTTCTCTGCATAGCACCAGCTGTCTTAAAACTAACTCTGTAGACCAGACTAGTCTCAAACTCAGAGAGTTCCCTGCCTTTGCCTGCCACAGAACTAAAAACATATGCAAGGACACTAAACTTCTCATTCTTTCAAAACAAGAAATCTGTACATACTGCTGGTAATTAAATTGTATACATAAAAAAGAAAAAAATAAATCATTAAACTAGATTTTACTACTAAAATTACATTTTAATGATAATTATTCCCATTAAAATTGATATAAAATACAAAGCAAACTCACCACTTTAATTACTATCTGGTATTATAATTGTATGACGAGCTTGTTCTCACATACCCAACCCTGTGCTTAGTGGTCTACTTATCACAATTTAGTTTATCAAGCATATTAGTTAATGCATGTGAGCTTATCATTTTGAAATAGTGACACCAAAGTACTACTGTGCTGCTTGCATCTGAACTATTCTGGCCTCCATTGGTGCCCAGAGCCAGAGCAGGCCCACCACCATCTGGAAAAACAGCCTGCATGCAGAGAGCTGAGGCAACCAATATTGCTCTCTCTCCTGAGCCCTTGGGCCCACAGACCAACAGAAGAGACAATATCCAGTCAGAGACAACAAGGTCAATTAGCATCATAGAAAACAAGATGGCAAAAGGCAAGGTCAAGAACCTAAGAAACAGAAACCATCACAACCTGGCAATATTAGAACCCCGTTCTCTCACGACAGGATATATTAGATATTCCAACAACTAGAATAAAAAATATTTGGAATTAAAATCATACCTCATGAACATGATGGAGGGTCTAAGGAAGAGCATGAATAACTGCCTTATATAAATACAGGAGGACAAGAACAACATAGATAAACAAGAAGAATCACTTAAAGAGGAAACAAAAAAGTCACTTACAAAGCTATGAAAAAACACACAAACAATCAAGTAAAGAAATTGAACAAAACCACCAAGGACCAAAACCTAAATTAGAAACAATAAAGAAATAAATAAGGAGACAATCCTGGAGATTGAAAACCTAAGAAAGAGTTCAGGAGTCATAAACACAAGCATCACCAACAGAATACAAGAGATAGAAAAGAGAATCACAGAGACAGAAGATACCATAAAAAACATTGACACAACTGTTAGAGAAAATGGAAAATTAAAAAATCTCCTAACCCAAAACATTTAGGAAATCCAACACACAATGAGAAGATCAAAAATTAAGAAAAATAGTTATAAAAAAGAGCAAAAAATGTTCAGTAAATATTTTCAACAAAATCATAGAAGCAAACTTTCCTAACCTAAAGACAAAGATGACCATGAATATACAAGAAGTATATACAACTCAAAAAAAAAAAGATTGGACCAAAAAAGAAATTCCTCTTGTTATATAATAGTCAAAACACCAAATGTTCAAAACAAAGAAAGTAAGGAAAAATAAAAGTAACATATAAAGGCAAACCAATCACAATTACACCAGTTTTCTCAACAGAGGCTATGAAATCTAGAAGATCCTGGACAGACATTATATAGACCCTAAGAGAACACAAATGCCAACCCAGCTTACTATATCTAGCAAACCCCTCAATTACTATAGAGGGAGAAACTAAGATTTTCCAGGACTAAAGCAGATTTATACAATATCTGTCCACAAATCCAGTCCTATAAAGATAATAGATGGAAAACTCAAGCATAAGAAGAAAAACTACACTGTAAGTAAAGCAAGAAATTAATTTGTGTGAAAAAAGCCCAAAAGAAGAAAATCACACAAACATAATTCATCTCTAATAACAACAACAACAAAAAAAAACAGGAAACACGGGTCACTATTCCTTAATATCTTTTAACATCAATAGACTCTATTCCCTAATTAAAAAAAAAACAAAAAAAAACATAGGCTATCAGACTGGATATGTAAACAGGATCCATCATCTGGCTGCATACAGGAAACTCATCTCAGCGACAAAGAGTGACACTACTTCAGAATAAAAGGCTGGGGAAAAAATCCAAACTTATAAGGTTTATTTTTTCACACAGACACACACAGACACACACACACACACACACACGTGCGCGCGCGCGCGCCAGTGCATACACACATATGAGAGAGAGAGAGAGAGAGAGAAAGAGAGAGAGAGAGAGAGAGAGAGAGAGAGAGAGAGAGAGAGAGAGAGAAGACTAGAGAACATTCTTATTGTGCAAATTTCTGGGTTTATTTATAGGCACTCCAGTAAGTCTTAGGTACAAGCTCAATATCCACTTATTTATTAAAAGCTCAGAAAATTATAACAAATTTAGTCTGTGCATCTTCTTTGGGAAACGTCGTGGTGCAAAATGCACAGCTTTACAAAACGGACAAACAAGTTCAAGTTATTCATGCAGACAAGAAGCTAATTGTACCATGTAACCAAGAATTTCAGAAGTAGAGCTCACTAGGGCTTTGCAATTGCTGACAGTCTGAGTTCTAGCCTCTGCCTTCTGCTATGTTCATTTTAACGTAATCCTAAGCATCATCTATCCCAATGCCCACATGACTGCAAGATCAAGTGCACTGTACAGGCAAGTCTGCAGATCTTATTTTCCCAAATGTATTGGAGGAACACATATTTGACTTCTAATTAGCCAAATAACCTTTATATGCAGCCTATATTACCAAGTAATTTTCTGTTCCCTTTGAGTTAGGTCTTTAACCTTAAATACTTGGTTTCAGACTTGAAGGAGGTAACTGGCAAGTCCTCTTGGGAGATTTTTAATTGATAAAATAATGAGTGCTTCTCATGGCATAAACTCTCCACATATAGGCCATACAGTCCTGTAAGGTAAAACAAAGTGAACAAAAAACTCTGCATGGAGTGGATATTTCAACTATTAGAAAGTACAAAAATTATCTAAGTTGAATGCCTTAAGTACTATGAGTTGGAAAAGAAAACATCCAAGAAAGAGGCCTAAGATTGGTAGGTGTGAGGGACTTAGAGATTTAAATGAGAATGCAAGGTAAAGACTTTCTGGCTACCTGGTGATATTCATGCTCCTTGAACAGAGGTAGAGTCAATACTGCCTGACAAACACAGCTTTCTGCTCCTCACATGTTTATTCATAAGCTTAATGAATATTTACACAGAGATTTAACCTGCTTTTGGTGACTGAAGATGCATGAACTTCTTCCAGAAAGAACAAATCCTATGTGGAAGGGCTTCCTGTCCTTGGTATTCCGAAAAAAGGTTGAAGCAATCTGCTTAACTAGCCAAATTATGAGAATTGATCCTCAGTCACTTGCAGGATGGTGACGAAAACAGTTCTCTGAAACCGGACCTCAGGAAAGATTTTGGTATTGCAGTCAATGACTGAGGATCAATATCTTCAGAAGACTGTAGAGCTCCTTATCACTGTGGCTGTGACTTGATGGGGAGTTTTAGGAATGGAATCAATTGCTCTCTGCAGATAGATCAGTTGGGTAGTCTCTATCAGGTAAAGCTAATAGACATCAATTAATTTTGTTTCTTTCCTTCACCAAAACAGCAAGAATCTTCTGCAGTAAATATAATGGCCAGTTCTGTAAGCTTAAAGTCCCAAGATTTTTTTTTTTTTCCTCTATGCCTATTTGCTAAGAGTCTATACTATATTCTAACAATATAAAGTTAGTGGGCCTTCAAGACATAATGGTCCAAAATATAAAGATATACACATCAATGTTTAGATCAACTTGAAAAAAAATCTTCTTACGAATGTTATTTTTAGATGACAGCCTGTTGGAGCATTCATTACATAGGACAGGACATTACCTTTATGACCAACCAAGAACACAACTTCCTTCTTTAAGGTAGAAAGTGTCAAGTATAACATTCTTAAAATTTGAAGAATTATAGCTTTCCTCTCTGTGAGAACCTTAGGTATTCTTTGGCTATGGCCTTTCTGCCCTCATATTTAAATGGATATAAAATTTTCACATATAAGTTCGTAATTTTACACATTGTTAAAAGAATTTCTCAGCAGTTGCACTGTCTAGCTATACTAAAGAAAAATCAAATGTCCTAGATATAATTTATCTGGAAGATTCTGGGATTTTTGTGCTACTCCAATAACAATTAAGTTTTGTGGTTTGTATTTAGGAAAGAAAGTGTATTTTATATTTCGAAATATAAATTATATTTGAAGGATTGATCTAAGGTCAGGAAGTACTTATTTTTTTCCAACATGATCCTCAAAGATGCCTTTCTGTTGAACTTTTAACCTGTGTGGAATGTTTGTACCTCAGCCAGACTTATCCAGATTATCCCAGAGATTTGGCAGAAAGGAATATTTACACAAGAAACTGCTTTTATATGTCTACTCTTGGAATAAGTATCTAGTCTCCATCAAAGAAGTATGGAGACCATTGTAATAGACAAGAGGAATGAAAAAAAAAAAAAACTAAGATTCAAATCATCCAGCCACCAATAATCTTTCACAACACAGAAATTCTGATGTAAATCCTATCTGGAATCTTTAAATAAACTCTGACACAGAAACACCTAGATATTTTTGCTAGAAAAACCATGCTAGAAACTCAGATTCCTAAAAAAAACTTTGTTTATTGAATATTTTCTTTATTAACATTTCAAATGTTATCACCATTTCTGGTTTCCCCTCCAGGAACCCCTATCCCATTCTCCTTCCCCCTGCTTCAATTATGGTACTCTCCTACTCATACACTTCCACCCACCACCCTGGCATTCCCCTATACTGGAGCATCAAGCCTTCATAGGGTCAAGGGCCTCTCCTCCAATTGGTGTCCTACAAGAACATTCTCTGTTACACATTCAGCTTGAGCCATGGGTCCCTCCATGTGTACTCTTGTTAATGTCTTCCCCCCGGGACTTCTAGCTTATTGATATTGTTATTCTTCCTATAATGTTGCAAACCCTTGAAGCTCCTTCAGTCCTTTCTCTAACTCCTTCATTGGGATCTTCTTCTCAGTCCAATGTTTGTTTGCAAGCATTCACCTCTTTATTTGTCAGGCTCTGGAAGAGCCTCTCAGGAGACAGCTATAGTAGGATCCTGTCAGCATGTACTTCTTGGCATCAGCAATATTGTCTGAGTTTGGCGACTATATATGGCATAAATCCCAAGGTAGGGCAGTTTCTGAATGGCCTTTTTTTTATCCTCTGCTCCACCCTTTGTCTATGTATTTCTACCTTTGAGTATTTTGTTCCCCCTTTCTAAGAAGGACTGAAGCATCTGCACTTTGATCTTTCTGCTTTTTGAGATTAATGTTATCTATGAATTGTGTCTTGCTGGGACTGAAAGTGGGTAAAACTACTGACAGTTTCTCAGAAAACTGGACATAGAACTACCTGAAGACCCAGATATACCACTCCTGGGCATATACGCAAAAGATGCTCCAGCCTACAACAAGGACATATTGTCCACCATGTTCTTATTTATAATAGCCAGAAGCTGGAAAGAAGCCAGATTCTCTTCAACAGAGGAATGGATACAAAAATTATTGTACATTTGCACAATGAAATACTTCCCAGCTGTTATAAACAATGGCTTCATGAAATTCTTAGGCAAATGGATGGAATTAGAAAATATCATCCTGAGTGAGGTAACAGAGTCACAAAAGAACACACATGGTAGGTACTCATTGATAGTGGATATTAGCACAAAAGGTTGGAATGTCCAAGATAAAATTCACAGACTGCATTCAGCTCCTCAAAACTTTTCAGGAAATGTTTGGTGCATTAAAACTCTTTAGTTGAATAATTTTCTAAACAGCAATAACCAAATTGTAAGTTGCATAAACCAAGGATGAAAATGAAAGCCAGTGGATGCTATATTCAGTTCTGTAACATTTGCCCACATTTTTAACTAGGTAAAGAACACCTAGAGCTTAACAAGTCTCATTACTGATAGAGCACTTCATTCCGACTAAGAACTTTTCCAACTTATGCACAGTGAATTGTTCAACCCATTGCCCTGTTCATGTTTACTAAAGGGAGACAAAAACCAGAATCATTATATTAAGGTATTTTTTCACATGAAATACAACTCTGTGGGAGTAATCAAGGCTTCCATTTTAACTATAGAATGCTCAGCCTTAAAAATGCATTGAAGCTTATTTGCCAGTTCCCTTCTTCCCTTAGGAAAGAAGGCCCTGGGGAAGTTTGTTCTTCCCATGTAAGCCAAATGCAGTGTCTAGGAGCCATCTTTAATTCCAAAGGCACAGTATTTCCCTGTCTCATGGAATCTTAGCTACAGTCATAGCTGTTCCTCGAAATATTGATTATAAAAGAGCAAATAGACTGAGTTAAAATGCTCAGAGTTTCATGTAGTTGGAAGCTGTTTTGACATACAAAGTGGATGAGCGACAGAAGAAAGAAAGGAAGGAAAGAAAAAATGAAGGAAGGAAGAAATGAAGGAAGGAAGGAAGGAAGAAGGGACGAAATGAAGGAAGGAAAGAATAGGAAGGAAGGAAGAAAAGAAAGAGGAAGGAAGGAAGGAAGGAAGAAGACAAGCAAGCAGACAGAAAATAGAAGGGAATTGTGATGAAGAGATTTCAAAATGGAAGCCGGGGAGGGGAATAACATTTGAAATATAAATAAAGAAATTATTCAATAAAAAATAGTGAATAAAAAGCCAATTATACTTACCTTTTTAGCACAGTCAGTATGTCCTCCCTGTGTTTTGCAGTAAATATTAAAATGTAGTTGTGTTGTTATCGGCAGGGTGGTCTGACTTTTTGGAACTGCTCTAGTGCCGAGCATGGTATTTGGACACTATTACAGGATCTGCAAACCTCCACATCCAATAAGATCACTCTCCAGGTGGATTATTTCTCCCACCCATCTCAGCCATTGTTCACACATACTGTCCTCATAGCCCAATAGAAATATGACTCACAATCATTAACTTATCAAGCAGGTTTATATTTTAAATTCTCAATCCACAAACTCTATACACAATAAACTTACAACCAATGCATAAAGATATAAACAGCCCATCTAGATGAGATAAATTAGACCCATAGAAACCCTTAGAAATAATCATAACAACCTTATCAATCTAGGGATGTGCAGAGAAACATTCATGTCTGCTTCCATCTTGTTGACTCTGCGGATTTCCCCTTTGTTCACCTTTTGCACTTTCTAGACTTTGCCTGGCCTCACTCTCTACTGTTCAATGATGTATCGCCTTGATGTCGTCCTACAGAGGTGTGCCTGGATGTTCACAGAATTCAAATTAGTAATGGGAATAGGAATTAACAATATCTAATTCAGTCATGATTTGGTTCTCTGGCTCTCTCTTAAACTAATAAAGTATAGTACACACTTATCTGTGTAAAAGAAAGACTCACAACTTTTGTTGGCTTAATTATTACCCATAATACATTTATCTTATGAGCAATTTTCTGCCTCCCATATATATTTATTTAGGCACAAAATGTTCTTCATGGGGGGGAGAGGCACTCCTGGTGATATAATATAACAAATTATTTCTCTGAAATCAAAGGATATTGCACATATTACAAAGCATTAATTATCTTTAGAGTTGCAGATAACCATTTTTCTCTTCTCACTTTTTATATATTTGCCTTTGAACATTACATGTCTAATATATATGACATTAATATCTATTTTATTAACACTTAATAAAAGATATCACTTTTCTTTGTATTTCTCTTTCTTGTTCACCTTTAATAGAATAAACAGACTATACATATGACAAACATAAACAATTACCACTTTTGTAAATAAAACTTGTAATTCCTAAAATCTGGACTTAGTGTGAGAAACATAATGGCGCTAATGTTAATTCTATCCTTCAACTACTGTGTGACATTTTAGAAAGGTGTTTGAATCTTTGCATATGTCTGTCTCTTAGATGATGAGGGAAGGGATTAGTCTCATGTTGCTGCTCTTTTTAATAAAACAGAAAATACATCAATTCACTGCTTCACAACTGATAATACATAGGTCACCTCGTGTTTTGACAGCTGGGTCATGGGAGTTTTAGAGCCCTTCCCCCTCTGGTTTAACCTCAGCACAGGAATGAACCCTCTTACAGGATGGGGCTTCTCCCCATTTTTTTATTTAAAGAAAATGTAAAGGTGTTCCCTTCCTGATGTTTTGTTGAGAACAGAGACACAATATATCCTGCCTTATTTTTATTATATTTATAATGAATATCAATAATTCACTACACATTACTGTTGAGCAACTCAGTTTCACTTAGCAAAATCTATGTGTCTTTAATGATCTCTTCCTCCTTTTATTTCATTTCATTTTTTCATGAATTGGTTCTTTTCAATTAAATAATCTGAAATAAATATCTAATTTTTTTTTCTCAAAAAGAAGTTGCATTCTTAAGAACTGAAGTGGAATTCTTGGTTTCACTGGAAACTCAGTTGTGTCACATGTTGGTTTTCAGGAAGCTATTTTGTGAGAGGATGTTTTGCCAGAGCAGACATGTGAGAGGGCATATGATGTTTAGAAAGAAGGTGAATATAGCCTAACAGACATCTTGCCAGCCATCCAATGACTCCCTGGTCTTCACTGGACTTTACTTGTAGAGAGAAAGACACCAAAGACCTTCTCGTTGTATTCGGACTGATTCCCAAGTCATGCAGTGACTGCTGGAGAGAGTCACTGCTTCATGATTGTTGTTTGCTATTGGTCTGTACTGAACATCTCCAGCTAAGATTAGAAATTTTTCCTATTCGTCTTTCTATACTACTTCTGTTCGGTGGGTAGAAGAAAGGTTGAAGTACTTAAGTACCCTAAATAAACTCGGTTTTGAAAAATATAGGCCTACAGAAACTATTCAAATTTTAAATATCGTCTGTTCTCCCATTAACAGGAAGGTTATTTTAAACTTAGATGAAATAATAAAGTTTATTAAGTGTATTTATCTTTTATATCACATCTAGAATTATATATTATACAGATAAATAGAAGAAATTTGTGCTTATTTTATTTTATAGTCTATATTTAATAAGGCAACAGTTATGGGGCATGAACTTATTCATTCACATGTGTGAAATGTACACATGTATTATGTATACGCAGAGATACAAGGTAGAGACTTCAAATGCTAAATCTAGCCCCATGGATATGAACTTGAGAGTGATTACAAATAACCTTATTTATATCATACATTTTTTATTTTTATTTACAATTAATTCCATATAATATAGCTATTAATAGTCACATTTTTCCTTAAAGACAAAATAATATTCACAAATTTAATGAACAGTCAAAATGCAATTAGGCTCATAGAATTATAATCTTACAAAATGATGTTCATATGTAGGAAAGTCCCAAACTTTGAAATATTTCTCATTTATATTTGTTTTAATGGAGTTTTATCAGGTTGAGTAGATATAAAAATTGAATCATAATGAAGATACTTGACAGTTTCCTGAGAGTTTTATCCATGAATAAAATCATACCAAATATTGTTTATTCTACATAGGAGAAATTCACAAGTAAGAAACCAACATTATGGAGAAGTGTCCAAGTTTGCCTGTAATGTGAAATTCTTTCTGGAAATGATAGTTTAGAGTTTATGCCACTAGGCATCTTTTTAAATCATGTAGCACTTTTGACATGTATTCTGTGTAACAATTAAGGCTGACAGCCAATAATTCAAAATCTCGGATTTCTAGTAAAAAGAAACATAAGGTATTTTAAAAGGATTTTGACAATTGGTGCATATTTTATGTCTCAGTGTTTAATTTCAAATAATATATAAGTAAATATAAAAGGCAATTATTATGCTTTTTGTAGTTTCATTTTGTTCAGTATAGAACTAGAAGAAAAATGATCATAACACATTATTACCAAACAATCAGAAATCACAAGAAGGCACTTGTTGACTTCGTGCCAGTCAGGAGTAGTTTTATTCTATTATTTTTGTTTGTTTTATTTAACACATTATAGAAGTTTGTAGCTGTGTTGCCTCAAGTATAAGGCAGAACTACTAAAGTTACAGTTCTGAAATTTCATATTAATGATGAATATCTTTATATTACACATATTTATGTTGTTACTGAAAATTAAATTCTAAAACATAGAATGTCTTGCTTTGGCCAGTTTGATCAGACATCCCTTGTGAAGCAGTGGCAGGGCATATGCTCATTCATGCAATACTGAGTTGAGGCAGTTGTTGCAGTATCCTTGTAACTGTCTTCCAAGTTCGTTTTTCCCTCTGCATTCAAATATTGATACTTGACATTGCTGGTTAGCGGGTTGTTCAAACTCTCTTGTATTTCATTTCTGTGATTAGTTACAGCTGAAACTCAGCCTTAGAGAAAGTTGTACTGGAACTTGGGGTGTCAGTCTGTAATAATTTGCTTCCCCATTGTTAAAGGTGATACAAAAAAAGAAATTGCCAGTAACAATCACTAGCATTTCTCTCCTTTTCTGTGTGCAATTTATGTAGTTGCTTTTTCAAAAGTGTTCTAAGTACAAGAAACATATTTAGGTACACTAATACAGACCTAGATCCAGGATATGTGAACCTAATAAGCAAATAAATAGATGAAATAGTTTTTAAAAGTTAGGCTAAATGATTGAGTAATTTTTCCTATACATTTTGTTCTACAACTTGAATGCATTTTATTAAACGAAGCTTTTCCTCTATTATCTAATAGGATGTGATAAAGTCAGTATAATTCACTTATACCAAAGCTGACCAACAATTTCAAGAAAATGGTTTTTAACTTGTTTTTCATATACGATATTCAAGCAACTTTGTGAATAGTCCAACGTACTATATGTGTCTTTTCCAGTTTAGGTTTTATATTGCAGAAGACTAAATAACTAAAAATTAAAAAAAAATCTTGATTTATGAATGGCACTACTATGGGCCTCATCACACTCCAGCTACAGCTACTACTTAACTCTACTCTTAAATGTGAACTGAATGGGTTCCTAGGATATTTCAATGTTTTGTAGTAAATATGTAATTACGTCTCACATATTTACATATAATTTTTTATTTTAATCTCTGTAGATGTCATTTATTCATTCTTTCACTCAGTTTGTTGATTTAATAATTTGACTGCTGCATTGTATGCTTTGTGGGCAGATTTTAACTGATTTACTAAATAAGACCATGTTTGTTATCAAAAAAGTCATGACAAAAACAAACTAGAATAAAACAGTATTGAGATGTGATTTGGAGACTCTTCTACCAGTATTGATATCAATGGAGTTATGCATTATCAACAAATAATTATACATTATAACATGTTTCCAATACCCTGTTAAAATGAGGCATTGGAAGATAGCAGAGTCAATTGTGTTTGGTGAGAGTTAATTACTTTCAGCTCTCAAAGGATGCAAACCATGTCTACAAGTATGCAATATTTTCTTTACCCAGAGGCAAAAGAATAAGGAGAAATCCTAGACTGGGGGTGGTGGTGGGTATACACTAAGTCACAGTTACTCAAAGATGTTGCTATGTTTTATTTGGGGGCGAGTTATGAAAGAAACATATTGACTGGATAGATAGAAATTTTAAAAGTTATACGCATTTTGAATAGTTAGTTCTCATATCTGAAACAATTTGCTAAAGATCTCTAGAAAGTATCTAATGCTGAAAAAAGGCAATTGCTACTGGGCCACAAATGATGTTAAGTCCTCAAAGCATTATAATACTTAGTAAAAATCCTCAAAATAGATGCATATGTAAAATACATATTTAATTTCCTTAATAACTCAGAAAATTGTAAATGTTTCAATTACATCTTAGACACATCATTGTGACCGAGGCAAGAGAAGAAATTTCACTTAGAGCTGTTGTGATAATAATAAGACAATCTGGTACCTTTAAAAAAACAGACCCTTCATACAGGAATTAATGATTATAGTAGTCCATGGCAATTTGGCAGGGCATGATTATATCTCAAAGTATAGGCAGTTAGAATGTAATAAGATCTTATTAGATAACATATTTCAATACCAAATAAGGGTCACTTTATCCCCCCTCTCTTTTTTGGCTGTTATAGAAAGATAATTTAAATTGCAAATAAAACATATTTTTATACTGTACAATGTGCAAGTTCTCAAAATAACACAAATAATTGAGACTATGAAAGAAAAAATGATGTTATATCTAGTGACAAGTTGCTAATAGGTTAGACATATACACTTGGAATCAGCTGCTGTCCTACTCATAAGAATTCGTGAAAATGTTAACAGATCTAGGACTCCTATTAGCTCTTTACAGTATACAAGAAGTTAGGACATCTTAATGAATAATCTTAATTACAGAGCATTTGACCCTCTATCATTAGATTTGACATTTTGACAGAAAATAAGGACTTTGCTCTGACATTATTGAGAAGACATTCTACACATTTCTAAACATTTAATTTCATGACATTATCCTTTAACACACCAAGACAAATAATCTACTGACAGAAGAAAAATTTATTACTTTGGAGGAAGGAAAAGTGGCTTGCTTTGTCCTATCACATGAGTTCAGGGATAGAATCTTCTATTTTCTCTCTCTCTAGTGATATGTGGAGAGAATACCTGTTGGCTGAAGAGAGGTTGCTAAGTATTTCTTTCTGTATCCTATAGTGGGGCCTTTCATAGTATCTTTTTTGAATAATAATTCATTCCTAAAAGTACTAGTTTTCTTCTGCCAAACAGTCTATGGTTCAATAAGATTTTTGTTTTTTTGGGGTTTTTTTTTTTTTTTTTTTTTTTTGGTAAAGTAAACACAGGTGAGACCCCTTGAATGTGAATACCTTATCATTTTATTGCAAACATCACTTTATCTGTCCTCAAGGAACCTGAACACAGTGGTTCTCAACAGGAAGATGATTGCATACCAGCTAAGAAGAGTACTTGTTTGAGTCATAGGGAAAACAGGATTTAGTTCTGAGTTTTGCTTTACTGCCAACCTCTGTAAGAGTAAGGAAGAAACATGGCTTCATGGACTTGGATTTAGACATTAAATGTCCGAAAGGAAGATTATAACAATCATCTTGGTAATTTCACAAACTATGTTCTGTGACTGGAGGCTTCTTGATCACTATCAACTTTAAGCTGAATTTTAATTTGTTATCATAATCTTCCATATACTGTTCAGATTTTTTAAAAAAATACATCGCTTTTAAAGCTATTTTTAAAACTACGGTTTATATCTTTGGTGAGTGAGAGATGAGACAAGACTAAAAACAATCAAACAAACAAACAAGCAAGAACTCTGAAGACATGTTCAGCTTCTTCTATTTAGCCTTGTAAAAAATTGACAAAAGTTTTTTTTTCCATAATTGATGTCAGAAGGGCTGAGAATACTGCAGGATGAATTTTCAGTATTAAGACTGTTAAGTAATAATTTTATTGCATTTAAATATGTTTAAAATTTAACAAAGCAAGATCTGGCTTATTTGGGGTCCCATATGCACCACGTTTGAACAACGTTATTTGGGACATCTTGCAAGGACTTTTGAATATCATTAAATATTGAATCTTTTTCTAAGTAGATCTTTTAGATATTACTAAACTAATTCTATTTAGATATATATTAAAACAAATTGTATCAAAAGCTTAAGTTTTATAATCTCTATTTCAGTTAAGATATGAAAAATAACTTCAACTCCCCATACACACACAGACACACAGACACACACACAGACACACACACAGACACACACACAAACACACACACACACACACACACACACACACCAGATTCAGTCCATTTGAAATTCAGGACAATTCTATCTTTAGAATTTTGTTCTAGTCTAGGACATATACAGCTGTCCTGTTCTTACATCTCACTTTTCCCTACTCATAATGCATGTGTTTAAACCTGCATCACTACATTGCCTTAAAATTATAAATTACGGGTAGCAAATTTGACAGCCTCTTTAATTCCTGAAACCCACAAAAAGCAAGATGCTATGATGAATCATTTCTGTCCCAGAATGCCTATGGTGAAAAGTGGAGACAGGAAAATAATCCATAAACTTGTTAAATAGCTAGTTCACAAATATAGCTATGTCATGAGCTAGCTTGTCAGATACAAGAAAAACTCTTGACAGAGATGAATAGATGAGTAGTTAACTTAAGAGATTATAGAAATTTTAAATAATTTAAAGGAATATGATTTATATACTTAAGGGAGTAGGATGTGCCTCTACTCAATTTTCTTAAACAGGTTCTAATATAAGTATGTCCTGAAAGTAACAAAAATTTGGAAGAACGTTAAACTGAGACACAATCTAAGACATGATTTTTGTTTTGCACAGTGTGATATTGGTCTTTGGACTTCTTATTCAACTAGGAATTATCTCTTGTTTATAGGCACTAAGGCTATGTCATTGGCTTTCTTTAATTTAACTTTGGAAGAGCAAGAATTGTGTAATTCTTTTAAGACTTTGCTTTTGTGTCAATCAATATTATACAATAATTTCCCCATTGCTTCTTTCTGGAAAGTTATGGTCAATATACTATACATGGAATATATATGTGTGTATGTGTGTATATATATCTTATACAGATAATGTATATATATTATCTCATACTGAATCAAAACAAGCAGCATTTTTTAAGTAGGACCATAGAAATAACTTTGGAGAAAATGGTAGTTGTCTTCATTCCATGAGCAGCTGACATTGCTTACTGAGTTACAGTAAAAGAAGGTACCACAAAATGAACTTTTTAATAGTTATAGTAGACTCTAGAAACCACAGTGGCTCGACAGAGACAGTTAACCCTCAAAAGGAAGGCATATGAATGAGAAGCAAGAGTTTATTTTACCAGTGCGCATTCTTGTACTCACAGTACTCACAGTACTGGTGAGACAGAGTCAAGATGATCAAAAATTCTAGAGCAGCTGGAACTAGTTAGGGAGATTATGTTCAAATTAACAGAAGAAGTTAATTTTTATACGAAGAGGCATTAGAAGTTAGGTTGTAAGTGACACTCCACAGAGTGCTCAAAAAAGTTTGCTGACCATCAGAAAAAATGGTGATCAGGTTATCTTTCTCAAATGTCCCACTCTGATGTCTAGTCTCACATCGAGCTGCTTTTCTCTCCCCAAGCAAAGTAACTGGAAGAATATTTCAGGTCTTCACATAAAAAAAATACTGTAGTTACACTGCACATGTTTATGGTATGAGAATTTCTGGGCAAGTATTAGCTATTCCTTTGCAAGAATTAAATAACAAAACTATTAAAAATGTTGATCGTGAGTAGATTAATATCTGGAGTTATAAACAGTATTATCTTCCCATTAGATTGGAAGAATGAAGAAAACAGGAAAGGACAGTCTTTACAACTTCTGACATTACCTTTGTCATTTGACTCAATGCATTCCTTTATTGATCATTCCCTCAGTTTGAGGGTAGATGATGGGATAGGAAATACTTAGCTCTTCAAAGAAGTCCCATTTTCATTTAGCTACTTATACAGTAAGAGTGTCTACTAAGACTACACATGCAAAATCCTTGAAAATTGGCTCATGATCCATTACGAAATAGTATACTTTAAAAAGAATATCAAATCTCAATAGAAAAGAACTGAAAAAATAGTTGAATTGATTGTTATTGTTTGAAATTGACATATGTATATATGTTTCGTTTAGTTTTCAAACTATTGTATTATGGGCAGATTGTAGAACCCATAATAGATAGGGCCTAGTTGGAAAAAAAAAAGGCAAGAAAAAGGTCTTTAGATAAATGCAGGGAGTTCTTTTCCTCTTTTGTTGTCTCTCATTTTGCTTTTTGGATGTCATGAGGTATGAATGTTTTTGCCATTTTTTCTAACATGACCTGTCCATAATATTAAAGACAACAGTGACAAGTAACTATAGTTCAAAATGTATGAAAATGTAATTTATAGTACATTTCCCTCTATATAAACTATATTACAAATTTTGACAGTGATAAAATGCAAATGATTTTATAATGGTATAAATAATGAGGATGACACTGGTGGGTGAATATAAAAGTGTGGTCACTTCATTCATGAGATATAGCCAGAAATGATGATGGAAGACAGAACATTTGTTCACTATCTTTGCTAAAGCAGACAGTCACATTCCTATATGTTTGTGTTATATTCCAGCTCGACCAGTAAGGAATATTAGAAAGAACTCATATTCTATTTTTTCTTTTTTTTTTACATTTTTTAAACGACTTTATTTTGCAAAACAAAGATAAATGTACAGATTTTAAACATTTTTTGCTTAAAATTACACATTTTTGTCACTACTGTTTTTTCAGACATTAAAATAAATTTTACATAAAACCATGTGAATATGTTTTTTAGTCAGTACTTGATTTTTTTCAAGGGCTTGACAGTATGCATTGAAAACGTACTAGTTGCAATAAGCGTAAAGTACATGCAAAACAAAACGCAACATGGAAATAGTCAAAGTCTTCTTGTTTTGTGAATATATGTATATTTTTTGTTATCTTTATTTCTTGGACTTCATACAGTCTGTGAGTTGTTTCTGGGGGAGTGCAAGCCTCTGGGGTTAGCATCCCACTATCAGTGACTGCATATTATGTCTGTTCTTTTGTGACTGGGTTATCTCACTCAGGATGATCTTCTCTAGATGGTTAATACAGCCTCTTCTGTCCCTACATTGACTTCACAATCCTGTTATATTTCACAGTAAATGTACCTCAGCCCCAGATTATCTTCAGAAAAATGTCTCAACAATAATACATTTGTAGCAACAAGGCTACAAGTACAAGTCATTACCTTTACTAAATAAAAAAAATCATATTGACAAAGTTTTTAAAGTTTAATGACATAAGATATAAGAATACATTTTATTCTAAAATTACAAGTTAACATTTAATTTTTTCTACCATACACTATGAAGGATACATTATGCCTATAAATCTTTTTTTAAATTTTGAAATATATCCCACACTTAGAAATGAAGATCGATCATAATTACTTAGTGATATGGAAAATATCTATAATTGACAATCAAATTTAAAAAGTTACTGTATAGTAATCATTTTGGAATCAGGTCCACAAAAATTACACAAATTCCATCTAGTGTCAAATGATGAGGGAATATTTCACATGGATTCATGGGTAATTTCATTAGGAGAGTAAAAAGATGATTCATAAAATCTTGCTTATTTTCTTGGAATTATGCTTTATTAACAACAGGAGAAAACTAAAGTATCAAGAGTAATTAACCCTAAAATACCAACCAAAACCATGTGAATACATTCTTGGAACTTAGCACTTAAAATCCCTACAAATAATTATCAACTGATCAATACTGAATAGACTAGAAGCACCTAAAAGCAATGCTCAACACCCCTAGTCATTAGGGAAATGCAAATCAAAACAACCCTGAGATTATAGCTCACACTACTCAGAATGGCTAAGATCAGATACTCAGGTGACAGCAGATGCCGGAAAGGATGTGGAGAAAGAGGAACACTACTCCACTGTTTGTAGGGTTGTAGGCTAATACAACCACTTTGGAAGTCATTCTGGTGGTTCCTCAGAAAAATGAACATACTACTACCTGAGGACCCTGCTATACTTTCCTGGGCATATACCTAAATGAGGCTCCAACATCGAAAAAGGACACATGCTCCACCATGTACATAGCAGCCTTATTTATAAAAGTCAGAAGCTAGAAAGAACCCAGATGTCCTTCAATAGAGGAATGGTTACAGAAATTGTGGTTCATATACACAATGGAGTACTACTCAGCTATTAAAAACAATGTCTTCATGAAATTCCTAGGCAAATGGATGGAACGTGAAGCTATCGTCCTGAGTTAGTTAACACAGTCACAAAAGAACTCATGGTATATACTCACTTATAAGGAGACAATTGCCCATAAAGCTCAGAATACCCAAAAAACAATTCACAGAACTTATGAAGCTCAAAAAGAAAAAAAGCGAGAAGGTGGATACCTCAGTCCTTCTTAGAAGGAAAAGCAAAACACTCATAGGAGGAAATGCAAGGTCGAATAGATGAGCAGGGATTGGAGAAAAGATCATTCAGAGGCTGCCTCACCTTGGGATCCACCCCATATGCAGCCACCAATCCAAGCAATATTGCTGATGCCAAACAGTACTTATAGGCAAGAACCAGATAGGAATTCCTCTTCAGGGGCTCTGCCAGAGTCATAAAGATACAGTTAAGCATGTTTCCAACTAACCATCAGACTGAACACAGGGACCTCAACGAAGGAACAGGAGAAAGAACTGAAGAAGCTGAGAGGGTTTCTCACCCCACGGAATGACCAAATTATTAACTAACGAAGCCTACCACAGCTCCCAGGGACTAGAATACCAACCAAAGAATTTGCATGAAGTGATCCATGTCTTTAGGTGCATATGCAACACAGGATAGCATTTACTGGCATCAATGAGCAGAGAGGATTTTCATTTAGCAAAGGCATGCTTTCCCAACTTAGGAGAATGCCAAGTCACTGTGGAAGATTGTGGTTCAAAGTGGGAGCACCTTTATGGAGACAATAGGGGGAGGAAGGCAGAAGAGATTGGTGGAAAGGCGACAACATCTGAAATGTTGTCAGAGAATATCCAATAAAAAAAATCCCTACCTGAATACCATACCAGAGAAAGAGTTAAAAGAGTATGTTAAAAGACAGAAACCTAGAATGTACACTATAGAGCACCAAAGTTGTCTGTGAAAGGTGTCCTGCAAAAGCCAGAGCCTACACTTAAACAGGTCCTGAAAAGAGGGGAAAGAATAAATCATTGGATAGGAAAGAGAAAAAATGAGGCTTGCAAGGATGAGAATAACTCCCATACACTCCCAAAACACAGAGATGCAAAAGCAGACCGGGCACAGACAGCTGACAATGCCAGATGCCAAGAAAGTGAGAATGTTCTTGTTAACAGTAGATTTCTGGTTAATATACACTCCAAAAGACTATTTTTAACTGGTTATGTGAAAATGCTGCAGCTTGTTTTGCTGCTTGTAAACTATGTTGTTAAGGCAGTGGACTTTCTATTTTCTTTGAGGGAGGGGGACCTTGCATGTACACTTAACACACTGTCATGAAGGAGATACTGATGCATGGGAAGAAACATGACCCTCCTTGATTTTAGAGGCTTCTTTGCTCACAGGAGTAAGTACTTTATCATGTAGATACGGGTAACCAACCACTGAGCACCAATATCTTGCAATTTGAGACAGTTCAAATATATTTTTTGTTCTATTCTCCTCCAACCTAGACTTGATATCCTTATAAGTACAGGCATTAAATGATATGGAATTCTAATACTAGATTTTTTTCCAGTTGGTCAGGTGATCAGGAATTTGCACTGTCATCATTGAGATGATATTTGCCAAAAAGAAAAAATAAAAATAAAAAAAAAACACCAAAACAAAGTATATATTTAAAGTTTATAGGCTGTTAGTCAAACAATTCTATCATATCCATGTCTCAAAAGTTGGTTGTAGTATTAGAAGGCTTGTTAAACTTAATAGGAACTGTCAACATTTGTTTTGAAATCTTCCTGTTTGAAAAGTGAAATGAAGGAGTCACTTTACAGTAGATTATTGATTTGAGTATTCTACATGAGAAGAGAGGTTGAAAGTCTACCATATTTTTTTTCTCTCTTACAACTTTATTTTGAAAAAGAGGGATACATGCACAGATTTTTAAAGGCATTTTGACATAATATTATATGAATAATTATCGTCAGTACTGAATTTTTTTTTATAGGTGTGATAGCATGCATTGAAATCTCACTAGTTACCATAAGTATAAGGATAGAACCTAACATGGAAAAACCTTTCTCGGTGAGTATAGATTAATCATAATTATTTGTGAATACCAAAAATTGCCATAGGCAATGTTCTTAGCTCTTGGATTATTCTTGATTTAAAGTACAGGTGTACAACACTCTGAGACAGTGCTAAACATTTTTTTTCCTAAGAACTGAGGCTTTCTTTTCTTTTTTTTTTTTTTTTTTTTTTTTTTGGTCCTTTTTTTTTTTTCTTGAACTTTATATGGCTTGTGAGTAGTTTCTGGGGTGTTCAGAGCTTTATGGTGGTAGCATACAATTCTCAGTGACTGCATATTATGTCTGTTCTTTTGTTACCTCACTCAGGATGATATTCTATATGCATCCATTTTCTTAGGAATTTCATAAAATCATTGTTTCTAATAGCTGAGAAGTACTCCATTGTGTAAATATACCACAATTTTTTGTATCCATTCATCTACTGAAGGACATCTGGGCTCTTTCCAGCTTCTGGCCATTATAAATAGGGCTGCTATGAACACTGTGGTGCATGTGCCCGTATTGTATGTTGGAACATCTCTGGGTTACATGCCCAGAAGTAGAATAACTGGGTCTTCAGGTAGTACCATGTCCAATTTTCTGAGGAACTGCCAGACAGATTTCAAGAGTGGTTGTACCAGTTTACAAAACCACCAACAGTAGAGGAGTATTCCCCTTTCTCCACACACTTGCAAGCATCTGCTGTCATCTGAGTTTTGGATCTTAGACATTCTGACTGGTGTGAGGTGGAATCTCAGGGTTGTTTTGATTGTAATTTCCCTGATGACTAGGGATGTTGAGCATTTTCATGAATGCTTCTCAGCCATTCGATATTCCTCAATTGAGAACTTTCCATTTTTAATAGGATTGTTTGATTCTCTGGCATCTAACTTCTTGAGTTATATATACACATTGGATATTAGACCTATATCAGATGTGAGGTTGGTGAAGATCATTTCCCAATCTGTTGGCTGCTATGTTGTTTCCTTGGCAGTGTCCTTAGCTTTATAGAAACTTTGGAATTTCATTAAGTACCATTTCTCAATCTTTGACTTTAGAGCACAAGCCATCAGTGTTCTGTTCAGGAAATTTTCCCCTGTCCCTATGTATTCTAAGGTTTTCCCTACTTTCTTGTCTACTAATTTCAGTATACCTGGTTTAATGTGGAGATCTTTGATCTACTTGCACTTGAACTTTGTGCAAGGAGATAAGAAAGGGTCTATCTGTATTCTTCTGCAATGCTGATTGCCAGTTGAACCAACCCCACACCATTTATTGAAGAGGCTGTCTTTTTCCATTGGATATTTACAGCACCCTTGTCAAAAAACATGTGAGATGGTTCATTTCTGGATCTTCTTTTCTGTTCCATTGATCAATGTACCAGTATCATGTGGTTTTAAACACAATTGTCAGGTAATATAGCTTGAGGTCAAGGATGGTGATTCCTGCTGATATTTTCTTTTTATTGAGGATGGAATTCGACATTCTAGGTTTTTTGTTATTCTAGATGAATTTTCACATTGCTCTTTCAAACTCTATAGAGAATTGGGTTGGAATTTTGATGGGATTTCATTGAATCTGTAGATTGCTTTTGGTAAGATGGCCATTTTTACAATGTTGATTCTTCCAATCCAGGAACATGGGCGATCTTTCAATTTTCTGAGATCTTTCTCAATTTCTTTCTTTGAACTTTGAAGTTCTTGTCATACAGGTCCTTTACTTGCTTAGCTAGAGTCACACCAAGATATTTCATATTGTTTGAGACTATTGTGAATGCTATCTATTCTCTAATTTCTTTCAGTGCATACTTGTCCTTTGAGTAGAGGAAGGCTACTGATTTACTTGAGTTAAATTTATATCCAGCCACTTTGCTGAACTTATTTATCAGCTGTAGAAGTTGTCTGTTTGAAATTTTGGGGTCACTCACGTATACTATCATGTCACCTGCAAATATTGACATTTTTACTTCTTCCTTTCTAATTTGTATCACTTTGATTTCCTTTTGCTATCTAATTTCTCTGCCCAGGACTTCGGAGAGTGGGCAGCCTTGTCTAGTCCCTGATTTTAGTGGGATTGCTTCAAGTTTTTCACTGTTAAGTTTGATGTTGGCTATCAGTTTTCTGTATATAGCTTTTATTATGTTTAGGTATGGGCTTTTGGTTCCTGTTTTCTTTCAAGACTCTGAACATGAAGGGCTGTTAAATTTTGTCAAATGATTTTTCAGCATCTAGAGAGATGACCATGTGTTTTTTTTTTTTTTTTTTTTTTTTTTTTTTTTCTTTGAGTTTGTTTATATGGTGGATTACATTGATGGATTTCTTTATATTGAAACATCCCTGCATATGCTTAGCTACATTCATGGAGGAAATGCTTTTAGTTCAAGATCAATTTAGGTTGTTTACTTTCAAGTTTTGGGATTCTCATAGATGAGATTTAAATAAGTATTTCTTCCCCTTAGAGTACCTTTTTTGTTTCCAGTTCAGAAGACAAGGTTTCTCTTCATCATTTCTCCTTTACAGTTATAATTATCGTCAACATGTATGTAATCTAAAACTTGTTCTTTGTGATTAGAAATTTACCTATCCTTCTCTCCACACTCTTAACTCTTCCTCACTTTGAAATTGGATGAGAAATAAGCTTTGATCTTAACCTGCTTTGAAATGTCTTCTGCTAAAAAACTGGTCTATGAAGTTGGAATTAAATTCCTTTCAAATTCTTGAGACACAGCAGAATTTAGCTCCATATTTTTTTGTCAAAATGTAATGCTCATATGCAGTTATCTGGTTCTCAAGAAAGTTGTTTCCATCCTCTGAATAGTCTTGGTGTGGGCTTCCACTTATAGTTCAAACTTCATGCATATACTAGTTTTCAAAACTATCAGAAAAACGGGGACACAATTTCTGCCCACATCATCACAGGACTTTTGTCTATAGTTTTCAGTTATTACAGAATTCCTAAAATATTTTCTTATTGTTCTTGTTTAAGACAGGATTTCACTATGCTTTCCTGACTGTCCTGGATTTCGCACTGTAATATAGCCTTGAACTGAGTGTTCCTCTGAATTCTAAGTGCTGGGATTTGAGATGTGCCACTGCCTTTAGGCAACAAACAAGTACTTAAAATCTAGGAGTCATATGGTCTGTTTCATTGGAACAAAATCTTCTCATGGAACTAATTTGATGTAATAGCTACCCCCAACACACACAAGTTTTTGAGACAAAATGACTGATAAAAAGCAATTTAAGACAGGAAGGGTTTGTTCTTGTTCACAGTGTTTGTGTAGAATATTTTATAGTGAGGAAGTCATGGCTATTGGCAAACTGACACATACATGAACACCTAAAAATGACTATATAACAACCAGTCAACTTCACAGCTAGATTCTGAGGGAATCAGCATTGAGGAATTTCATTTCTATCTGCTCAATAGGTAGCAATGTCATTCCACTTGCATGTCCCTTTGCACATACACCATTGCCCAAATAAACATCAGGTTCTTGCCCCTTTTTTTCTTTCATCTCTTTCCCACATGCTGCCTCTATTTTCCTGCCCAATAAACCTCCCACATGAGATGTATTTTTGTCATAACCCACTGCCTAGTTCTATAAATGACAGCTTGGGTAAGACCTATTTTGTTAGACTGCACATGCGCTCAGGAAAAGCAGAGATAAAAAAAATTGGTACTTAGCCTCCTCTCTTTTAATTTATCTGGAACCCTGGATCAGTATAATTTGCTTCTCACATTTAGAGAATCCTCTCAGTGTAGTTAACCTAAGTGAGAAAATCTTACACAGCCATATTAAGAAAATTATTGCTTAGTTTTTTTTTTGTTGGGTGTTGGTTTATTTGTGTGTTTTTCATATATATTCATAACAAGCATTAACCATCATAATTGGCATGCGGGTTTATCCAGTCATCCTGACAGTTGGTGGCCTAGCACAATTCCAACACACCACTTATCAATCACTATGTGCACTTCCTGAATGTTCGACCCTTAAACGACATAAGGAAATAGGGTAAAAGTCAGAGATATAAACCACAGTTAAATATTTGTCACATTTTTTGTACTTATAAGGATCATCAATTTTTCTAGGTAAAGTTTCCTTTGTCTACAATAAAACCTCAGTGCAATGCATGATGAATACTAGCACATTGGATCAAAACTAAAATAGGGTATTTATACTTTATTATAAAGAAACTAAGCAATGGGTATCTAGCCATAGCATCCTGACCAAGCCTGCTCAGTCAGGGTCTCAAGGAAAGGAGTAAGGATTGATAAGGAAAAGACAAGTAGACAGCACTATAACATGACTCCAGCCAGTGCTGAGGCTTAAAGAGGCTTTATTTTTTTCCCAGTCTACTTTTATATCAATCTAAATACATTCAAAGTATAAGGTCATTTCTTAGATCAAAGACAAATTGATCAAGCAAGGTAAAGAACAAAGAGATAACACCAGGTAGTAATCAAACAGAGGAATAAACAAAGCCCCCAGAGTCACTGGGTCTGGGGGCTTATCAGAATTACCAAGATAAAAAGGAAGTCACATATTTCTTTTCTGCACCTACCTTGATCCTTGCATTAGCCCAAATGTGAATATTCTTATCTGATTCTACTTCTTCCTCTGAATCTAGTGACAATATTTGGCAAATTTTTATACGTTGCATCAAGATTTCTCCACAGCACCCTTTGTCCTAACTACCACATGCACAAACATCTAAAGCATGAAACATCAATTAAAATAGACTTTTGAATCTACCAACAGGATATTGCTCTGAAATATGCCATTTAAGGTTGTGTGTGACACTCTCCTGAAGGATGTTGGAATATCTTAAATTAACAATAATATATGGTTTTACCTCTACAATGAGTAAATAAAGTAGGTTAGAAATCAAGGATAAAAATAAGAGGATAATTAGAACATCCAGTATTTAAATGGTATATCTGACTCAAACTAGTTATACTAAATTTTGTATCAGAGTTTGATGTAAAAGATAACAACAGTTCGAAGATGTCTATGTCCTGATTTTTGGACCTATGAAAATGTTCACTTTTACTGTAAAAATACTTTGAACATATGAATAAATAAAGATCTTGAGATGGGGCACTTATGCTGATTTGTTAACTTAACTATAATCTCATTTTAACAGCCATAAACTATAAAAGTAAAAGAGAGAGGAAGAAAAGTAAAAATCCTGACAGAAGACATCAGAAGAATAGTTCCAGCATTATGGACTTTGAAGTTGAACAAAAATGTTTCAGACCTAAGAAATATAATTGTCTTTGAGGAGTTGGGAAAGAAATACAATGGATTTATTTAATTTCTTTTAGGAAATATACAGACTTATTTGCATCTTGCTTTTTATCTCATTCATACCCACTTCAGACATGTAAACTACTGAAGTATATAAAACTATATGTACTCTATTTAAAGCTGTCAAGATCTTTGTCATCTGCTATACAACAATAATAGAAAATGATAGAACAATAACAGCATGTTTCTCAGTTTCATTTTTCCATCTATATAAGAAACAACAATAGCAAAATCAACTTTTTAGCCTTTTCACCCTTTCCCATTGTATTGTTGGAAAAACATATTCCTGATAGAGTAGTGAAATAGTTTCCTGGCACCAGGAAAATTAGCTGTAGAGCATATAGTATGAGTTAATAAATAATCAACTTTCATAATACAGTTAGTTATTTTAATTATTTGGCAAGTAAATGTGATAAAGGAAAAGATAAGTACTACCATTTTTATTCATAGAGAATATAAGCTTATATTACAGTCTTTCCTTTTAATAAATTAAGGATCAATGGGAAGAAGGAAAAGGAATGGACACACAGAAAGAAGTAATTAAGAATAATTGTCAGATATTATAACTGGTTTGTTCCAATACTGTAAAAATGCCATATGTAAGTCTTCCCTAGGATATTCTTTTTGACAAAATACATACACACTGGATGCTTCTTGTATTATATCTACTTAAAGCACACTAAAAGCCAAACATAGACTATTCATAGGGAGTAAAATTGATTCACATAATACAGGGGAAAAAGTCCTTTCAAGATGCATTCAATCTATTCTTCACAAAGGAGAAAGCAAGATTAAAGAGGTAAAAATAATGAAAGTGACCTTTTTCATTCCAATCGAATAAATCAGTGCACTGGGGATGAATTCATTATTTTTGATTAAACATGGAACTATGAAGTCATTTGAATTAATTCAGTAATCACCAGTAAGAAAATATGTTTCTCTTTTAGAACTTAAAATTGAGTGATTCCTCTAATTTGATACTTACCCCAGCCTTATGGAAATATGGACAGGGTTCTTCAAAGGAGATGATTTTATAAACCAAAAGGTCGAGTCATGGAGTGAACAAAAGACCCATGCCCAGTAATGAGGTTATAGGCTTTCACCAGTATAAGTGATGCATCAAGGTTTGCATAGTTTCTGATAAAACTGGTGAATTTAAACATAGCTTTACAGGAAGAGATGCTTTAATATGTCCCAGAATTAGCCTGTAGAAAAAAAATATATTTTAGACTTTTAAAATACCAGTGGTGTCTTAGACGCTATTAAAGCCAACTTAACTATTTTATCTCTGGAATTATTACAGGCCATCCTATCAACACCCAGTGATCAGACTCTCCAGTGGAAAGATTACTCACTGAAAAACTGCAAATATGCACATGCAGAAATAACTGATGAACCCATATCTACCTTTCAGAATACTTTGGGGATACATGAAAGTTTAATTTCCAAGAATATGATTTTTTTTCATAATCACCTAGTTTGTATGTTGCCAGAGCTGATTTTTAGAGTATCCTTCTCACAGCAGGAAGATTTCCATAAAACTTAATAATTTATATAATTTGTAATTTATTTATGCCCCTTCTGGACTGCAACTCCACCTGGACTTTTTGGCAGATCTGTGAACCTGCCTGCCCTGGACCCCAAAATTACCAGTCTCCCATGAGTTCTGCCATGATCAGGAATACAGATCAACATGCCTGTCCCAGGAAACAAAAGACAGCCTGTCTCCTAGAAGGTCTGATCTAATCAAACACCCAAGAATACAGAGATACAGGAGGCTTCCCTAACCAGATATAGCACTGCCAACCTGCCAGGATGCCTGCTCTAACCTAGGTCACACAGCTCTATATGACTGCATGGAGGCCTGCTGGAATCCTAGACATCCAGTCCAGTTAACACCAGAGATAACCAGATGGTTAAAGGCAAGCACAAGAAGCAACAAAAGTCAATGTAATGTGGCACCATCAGAACCCAGCAAGTCTTAGAAACCCTAATATACCCAAAGAGCAGATTCTGACTTGAAAATCCATGATTAATATGATAGAGATCTTAAAGGAGGATATAAATCACCTCCTTCAAGAAACACAGGGAAACACCTCAAACAGGGAGAAAGTTTAGAGAGGAAACAAACAACAACAACTAAAACTCCCTTAAACAAACAGGAAAATATAATCAAACAGGTAAAGAATTTCCAACACATAAAAATAAAAAAATTAAAAAAAAAAAACAAATAGCAAATGTAGGCAATCCTTCCATGGAAAATCTAGGAATGATAGCAGGGATTAGAGAAGGCAAGCATCACCAAAAGAATATGAGAGAAGGAAGAGATAATCTCTGGCATAGAGGATGCATGGAAGATATTGATACATTGGTCAAAGAAAATACAAAGGGTAAATTGTTCATAGCCCATAGAACATCCAGAAAATTTGGGACAAAATGGTAAGGTCAGCCTAAGAATAAAAGGAATAAAAGAGGATGATGATTTCCAGTTTAAAGGGACAGAAAACATCTTCAACAAAATCACAGAACAAAATGTTTCTAACCTAAAACGAAAAACATAAGAGAGAGAGAGAGATGGCCATAAATGTACAAGAAGCTTACAGAACACCAAGTATATTACACCAGAAAAATATTCTTCTGCCATATGATAATAAAAAGACAAAATATACAAATTAGAGAAAGAATATTTAAAAGTATAAGGAAAAAAGGACAAGTAACATATAAAGACAGAGCTATCAAAATTTTGCCAAACTTCTCAAGAGAGTCATTAAAATCTAAATTTTGGACAGATTTCATATAGAATTTAAGAGATCACAGATGGCGGCCCAGAGAATCTCTCAATCAATATAAATGGAGAAACCAAGATATTCCATGACAAAACAAAATTTACACAATATATTTCTGCAAATCTAGCCATACAGAGGATACTAGAAGTAAACAAAAATAAGAGAAACTAACAGTCATTGGTCTTTAATATCTCTCAAAATCAACAGACTCAATTTCCAAGTAAAAAGACACAGGCCATCTGTCTGGATATGTAAACAGGATCCATCTTTTTGCTGTAAACAAAAAAGTAAATGTCAACCTTAAAAAATAGGAGGAGCCATTAAAAATCTCCCAATCAAAGGAAAAAAAAATATCCTAGGAATATAAGGTTTTAGTGAAGAATTGTAGCAGGGGTATGTCAGCATGTTCCAACAAGCAGCCCTCTATGGCCAATACATGCATTAGCAGGTACTTCTGTATTTGCTAAACACAGAGGAATCTGTCTAATACTCATATATGAAAAACAAAACAAAACAAAAACAAAAACATTGGCTGGTGCCAGCTGTGCCAGAGGAGCAGTTATAGACAGAGGGGACTTGTAGGTGGAATCAAGTTATTCCCCACTATAAAAATGAATAACTCTGACTCTGCTTCTCATTTGGACCCTGGAATCAGTATCCTTGATTCTATTTCTTCTAGCCCCTATCTTCAAGAACCTTCTCAGTGGCTGAAGGCTAGGACAAGACAGTGTTCTGCAGAATCTTCAAAGAAAACTTAATGCCAATACTCCTCATACAATTCCACAAAACAGAAACAGAAGGAACACTAACTAATTCATTATATGAAGCTATAATTACTCTGACACCTAAACCATGTAAAGACTCAATAAAGTAAGAGAACTTCGGAAAACTTTTGCTTATGAATATCAATGCAAAAATACTCAATCCAATTCTTGAAAAACAAATCCCAGAATACATCAAAACCATCATTCATCATAACCAAGGTTTCATTCCAGGGATTCAGATATGATTTGATATATAAAAATCCTTCAACATAAACCACTATATAAACAAGCTTATAGAAACAAATCACATGACAATCTCATTGGATGCTGAAAAAGTATTTGACAAAACAGACGCTAACTTCATGTCAAAAGTTTTGAAGAAATCAAAAATCCATGGCACATAATAAGACATATTAAAAGCAACACACAACAAATCAACAACCAATACCAAATTAAATGGAGAGAAACTTGAAGCAATCCCAGAAAAAATCAGGCACAAAACACATCTCTCCCTTTTGATTCAATATAGCACTCAAAATCTAGCTTGAAGAAGTAGACAACAGGAGACCAAAGGGATACAAATTGGAAAGGAAGAAGGCAAGGCATCACTATTTGGCAATGGTATGATAGTGTTCATAAGCAAACCCCCAAAATTCTATGAAAGAACTTCTACAGTTGATAAATAACTTTAGAAATGTGCCTGAATATAAAAGTTACTCAAACAAACAAGTTTATTCAAATGGTAAATGAGCTAAAAAAAGACATTAAGGTAGCAACACTCTTCATAATAGGTACACATTATATAAAATTCCTTGGTGTAAAGCTAAAAAAGAAGAAAATATCTGTAGAACAACAACTTCAAGTCTGTGAAGAAAGAAATTGAAGAAGACCTCAGAAGATAAAAAAGAACTTTCATTATAACAACAACAACAACAAAAACCTACATATAAATGGAAGCTGAACAATGTTCTAATTAATGGTAACTTGGTTAAGAAAAAAAATAAAATAATTAAGAACTTTTTAGAATTTAATGAATATGAAGGCACAGCCTACCCAAACATTTGGGACATAATAAATGGAGTTCTAAGAGGAAAATTCATAGCTCTGTGTGCCTCCAAAATGTAACTGAAGAGAGAGAGCAGACACTGGTAGCATACACAGTACCTGTGAAAGCCCTAGAACACAAAGAAATAAATATACCCAGGAGGAGTAGATGGTAGAAAATATTCAAACTTAAGACTGAAATCAGCAATGTAGTAACAAAAGAAACTAAAAAAAAAAAAAATTCAACAAAAGCTAGAGTTGGTTCTTTGAGAAAATTAAGAAAGAGGTAAACTCCTAGCCAGACAAACCCAGGGTACATAGAGAGTATCCAAATTATCAAACTCAGAAAGGAAAAGGAAGACATTACAACATAAACCAAGGGAATTAAAAAAAAATCAACAGATCCTGCTACAAAACTGAAAAATCTGGATGAGATGGAAATTTAATAGACAGATACCAGGTACCAAAGTAAAAGTTCCGCAACCCCTAAAGAAATAAAAGCAGTCATTAAAAGTCTCCTAACCCAAAAAAAAAAAAAAAAAAAAAAAAAAGCTCATGACCACATGGGTTTAGTACATAATTCTATCGGACCATCAAAGAAGACCTAATATTAATACTCTTTAAACTATTCCACAAATAGAAAGATATAGAAAGAGAAGGAAGACTACCCAGATTGTTATTTGAAGCCACAAATACAGTTTTACCTGAAACACACAAAGAAAAATACCTTCAAATCAATTTTCATTATGAATATCAATGCAAAAATTTTCTCAATAAAATTTTCACAAACTGAATTCAAGAACACATCAAAATGATCATTCAACATTATCAAGTAGACTTCATTCCAGGGATGCAGGAATGATTCATTATACAGAAATATAATAATTCAACATAATCCAATATATAAACAAACTCCAAGAAAAAACACACATGATAATTTCACTAGAAGCTAAGGAAAAATTTGACAAAATTCAACACCTCTTCATGATAAAAGTCTTGAAAAGATGAGGAGATCAATGATCATCCCTAAACATAAAAGCAATATATAGCAATACAATAGCCAACATCTAAATATTTGGAGAGTGATTTGAATTAATCCTTTTAAAATCAGGGACTAGACAAGGCTTCCCATTCTTACCCTACCTATTCAATATAGTACTAGAAATCTTAGCCAAAGCAATTGAACAATAAAGGAGGTCAAAGATATACTTCATGGTATTGGTATAGAGGCAGACAGATAGATCAATGATGTATAATTGAAAACAAAGTTATTAAATGACATACTTATTGACACTTGATCTTTGACAAAGATGCTGAAAACACAGTGAAAAAAATCCATGTTAACTAAATGATTCTGTTCTAACTGACCACTGCATGTAGAAGTCTGTAAATTGATTCATAGTTTTCACTTTGTACAATGTTAAAGTCCAAGTGGATTAAGACTTCAATATAAAACCAGATACACTCAATCTATTAGAAGAAAACTGGGAAATAGTCATGAACTCATTGGCACTGCGGAAAATTTCCTAAACAAAATGCCAATGGCTCAGACTCTGAGATCAACAATTGACAAAAGGGACCTTATTAAACTGAAAAGCTTCTGTAAGGTAAAAAAACACTCAGTAGGACAAAATAGAAACCAACAAATTGGAAAAATGTTCTCATTAACTTTATATCTGATAAAGGGCTATTATCCAAAATGTATAAAGAACTCAAAGGTTAGACTCTGAAATAATCCGAAATAACACAGTTAAAAACTGGAGTACAGAATTAAACATAGAATTTTCAAAAGGGGAATCATCAATGGCCAAAAAGTACTAAAATGTTCAACTTCCTTAGTCATCAGGGAAATGCAAATCAAAACAACCCTGACATTCTACACTAGACCAATCAGAATGGCTAAGATCAAAACTCAAGTGACAGGAAATACTTGTTTGATGTGGAGAAACAGGAACACTTCTTCAGTGTGAGTAGGATTGCAAACTGGTATAACCACTGTAGAAACCAATCTGTCAGTTCCTCAGAAAAATTGAAAATATTTCTACCTGAAAACCCAGCTGTACAATTTCTGGGCATATACACAACAGATGTTTCATCATTCTTAAAGGACATCTGACCCATTATGTTCAAAGAAGCCTTACTTGTAATAGTTAAAACATCATATCAACACAGATGACCCTCAATGGAAGAATATATATAGAAAAAAGTGTTTCATTTACACAATGTAATACTATTCATCTCTTAAAAATGAGGACTTCAGAACTTTTGCAGGCAAATGAATGCAACTAGAAAATATCCTGAGTAAGGTAAGCCAGACACAAAAGGAAATTTGTGCCATGTAATTATTGATAAGTAGGTTTGAGCCAAAAATTTCAGAATGTCCATGATACAACTGATTGTAAGTTTATCAAGAAGGAAGGCCTAAGAAAGGATGCTTCAATCCCACTTAAAATGTAGGAAGAAGATAATCAGATAGGAAAGGAGGAAGCTGAATGGAAGAGGGTATAGGAGTAAAAAAGGGGGTAGAATCAGGTATGGGGGAAACAAAAGATAAGCATAGAGGGCCAGGAGAATGAAGGAAAATGAAAGAGAATGCCAGGGCTGGAAAGAACCGCTAGAATGTTCCAGAGACCTGGGATGCAAAATTCTCCTAAGATCCAATGGTGGTGGCTTTAGCTGAGATGTCCAACAGTGGGAAGATGGATCATCTCCAGTAGAAGAACGGGATGCCCCGTTGAGGGATGGGCCACACACTTACCTTCAAAATTTTGACTCCCACATTATTGCTGTCTGAAAAAAAAATGAATGGACAAAAATTGGGCAAAGACTGAAGAAAAAGCCACCCAGTGACTGGACAAAATTAGAATTCATTCTGCGGGTAGTCACCAGTCCTTGACACTATTATTGATGAATGTGCATGCTGAAAGGAGGTTAGCATGTCTGTCTTCTGAAAGGCTCTACCACTAGCTGAGTAAGAGATGCAGATACTTAAAGACAACCATTGTTCTGAGGTCATGAACCCCTAAGGAAAAGGTACAGAAAGGACTGAAGGAGATGGCATGAAAAAAAAAAAACATAGAAAAATCAACAGTATTAACTAATCTGAACTTCTCAGAGCTCCCAAAAATAAAACCACCAACCAAAGAACATGTAAGGATTGGCCAGTATCCCTAGGTACATATGTAAAAGAGGACTGCCTTATCCGTTTTCAGTGGTAGATGTGCTTCATCCTGTAGATACTTGTTGCTCCAGGGCAGGTAGATTTTGGAGAAGGTAAGTGGGAATGGGTGGGCAGGTGGGTGGGGGAGCATCCTCTCAGAGGCAAAGATTAAGAGGAATGGGGTAAAGAACTCAAAGAGGGGGGACTGGAATGTGGGGCAACATTTGTAAGGTAAATAAAAATGTAATGGAAACATAAAATATTTTAAATGATATTTATTTATATTTTCATAGTTTTCTATAGTTTCTATATTTTTGCTAAAGCATGAAAATGAATGTTTTGTTTTAACTTTAGATTTTTAAAAAGTTTTAGTCTTGAGTAACAGAAAATAGAGGAGTATTGACTTTGATATATTCATGTGAAATAATTCCTGGTTTGCTTCTTTCCTCCCTTTTTTCTTTTGCCCTTTTTCCCTTCTAAACTTTCCCCTTTCTTTCTCCCTGCATTCCTTCTTTCCTTTACCCAATCAGGATATCATAAAAGCTACATTCAAATTTCTGAGTTTCCAAGTCTGACCTTCAACTCTATGTCTCTTCTCTATAACTGAGGTACTGATTTACAGGCATGCATCACCATGGCTGCCAACAGAAATTTTTTGTAAGTGTAATTACTCAAAAAATGATAGAAACTATTGTGTCTTTAGTTATTTTGCAAGAACATAATAGAACATTATTCACAATATGTCATTTAGTCTTCTATTCACTAACAAAACCTTTAATAGAGATAATTATAATGGTACGTGCTACCTAACTTATAAGTAGCATGAAATGAAACTAGACTGTCTTTGTGTAATTCAAAATGATTGCTTATTTGAAAATGCATGCTTTCAGAGAGGATAAAAAGTACAACATAGTAGTGCTGTTAAAAGAAAAAAGAAGGAAACCCTTTCACAGCCTTCATTCAGGACTCTCAAATCTTCACTGTATGGACAGGTGGAAATCGCTCAAAGCAAGGTACTCTAAATAAAAACAAAAAGAAGGGCTTTTAAATTCAAGGTTTAAAATGAAGTCAATTATATTTATTTAAGCTCAATTTAAGCCCAAATAGTAAAGTGAACATTCATATACAAACGGATACTCCATGGGATGCAAAGTTAGTGTAGTATAGAAGATTGTACTTCATTTCAGCTTCTTGAATTATATAGAAGAAAACCTAATTCCATTATTTTTCTAAATAAACATAGATATAAAATGACTTCTGATAACATATCGCTAGATGCATAGAGCAGTGCCTTATTTAATATTCATCGGAGGAATTTCTTTTTGTAGTAAATTGAAATAAACACAGAGACTCACAATTAATAATGCACAAAGAATGAAAAACTCAAGTCTCAGGGAATTTCACAGTCTTGAAAGAAGAAAACTGAAGAGACCAAAGTTGACTCCAAGGAAACAGCATCTTCCATACACACTAGAGATGATAAATATATAAACTTTCAGACTGTGGAGACACATACATTATCTAAGTAGTTTCAAGACAGACAAATCACAGCATGAAGAATAACAAATGGACATGGGGTCCCATATCCAGTCAATAATTTATTTGCATTTCATTCCTTCTGGGAAAAGAAAAAAATATTTTTTCCCTCCCAGTGGATGTCGGCCACACTGCAGGGCAGGTGCCAAGCCAGAGGAGATGCTCAATGGAATCCAGGGCTTAGTTTTCATTGTTCTTTGTAAGCTGTTGGTTTGGTATATTTCATCTTGTTTTCCTTTTAAATTGTTTGTTTGCTTTGATTTCTGTTTTGTTTTGTTTGGTTTATTTTTTGGCATTTGAGAGAATAAAAACACAGACTTGGGTTAGGAAATGGAGCATCAGGTAGTAATGAAAGAAGGGAAAAAAATTAATAACACTATGGGGTGTTGATCTGCTATGAAAAATTAAATTTGAAGATACATGGATGCAGCTAGGGAACAACACACATCATCTGGAATGAGGTGAAGCAACAGGCAGAAATAAGAAATAGGGTATATATTTGCTAATATATATTAAATGTTGACCTTTATTAAGTTGGTTATCTATATAACCATAGAGATGGGGTAAAGAATTAGGGATTGAGAGAAAGGAATGTAAGAAAGGAAACAGTTATGGGTGGTTTAGGGGGGTTGTGGAGGCTAGATGAAGAAGGCTGGAACTCAAAGTGGTAAAAGTTGATGAGGCAGGGGTGGGACAGAAGAACAAGAATATGAAGAAAAACAGATAAACTTAAGGTCAGTTGAGGGATCATATGGAAACTTATATAGTAAAACCTTCTTAAATTACACACACAAACACACACACACACACACACACACACACACACAAGTGTGAATGCACAAGCACACGCATGATCTAAATAAAATTACCAAATATTGGCAAAAACAAATCCCAAGTTGAATGTGTTGAATCACTAAATAAGGCTTCAGTACTGGGATTAGGTTACATCTCACAGACTAGTTGTTAAAAAAAAAAATCTTCCCATGGGAATGCTCAAACACACAGGCCATTGACAAAGGTACAGGTTGTTCTACAAAATCTGACAGTATGGCCCTATTGCTGAGTAGACCTTAATCTACATCTACAGAACTCAGTAAACATAGGGAATTCAAGCTGGTGCCTCTCAGAAGTTTTCACTCATATAGGTTACTGCTTTTGTTAAAAAAAATCAAAAATAAAAAAGAAAAAAAAGAAAAAAAGAGTAAAAGAAACAAAAAGAAAGAACAAAAAGAAAAGAAAAAGTATTCAGTACTCTTCCAAAGGAGAAATGCAAATATCATGCAAACTCCTTGATCTATGCTGATGAACTGCTTGAAAGTTACACTAGTACATACATAGTGGGAAGAAAGATTGTGGGAGTCACAAACTAATACCTGATTGAATTTTATGCTCACTCTCTGTGGTAGGATCCACCTCTGAAAGTGCTTGGGTGGCCATAAACCTATGGCTAGATTTTAGGGGAAACTGAAATAGTCCTGTTCTGCTAACGAAACACTGCTTTAATAGAGAACAAAAATGTTAACTGACGTGAGCTCATGCTTTTTTCTCAAAATAACTATACATTTTCATTTCCATTAGACAATAAAATATGAGCACATGCAACTTTTGACTTGAAATATTTACTATAAAATAGAAATAAATACGACCACAGTGTGAATTAGACAAACTCGATCATAATAAAATAATGAAATCTTCATTATACACATAAGTGATATGTCCCCTCTAATATCATTGTCATGATTGGTGACTCCCAGTATGTTAATAGTTTTGGCATTACAATAGTAGATATCTACTGAAAATTTTTCTATTTTTTGAATGAGTAATGGAAGCATATATTTTAATAGCATTTTAGTATATTCCTTAATATTAGTTTTAACATATACGGACTTATTCCTAACAAAAACACAAAAACTTTAAAAGAAATTGTGGACATTAGCTTCAAAACTTATTTGCATATTTATAAATGAGCATTTAGCATACTGAACTATTAAGTAATCCTGCTATGCCTTTTATTTGTCATATGAATATATTAAGTAATGTCATATATATCATACATATTTTTGAGGGGTGTGAATGTGACACATGTAGTCTAGGTTGACCTTGAACTCAATAAATAGGTGACTTCATATCCTCTTGTATCTGTTTCCCAAGCATTGAAATTTCAAGTATGACCCAGTATAATTGACTACCTCTTTTGGCATTTTAATATGTACTATAGATTATTTATAGAAGTATGCTACACAAGTGGTAAAACTTGCTAACAAACAATATTTTTTTATAACATAATAATATTAGTGTATATAATTTGGTGTTCTGTACTTTTACTACAAGTACATTAAGCTGGGATTAATTATATTTTATTATTACATAGCTTGATTATATTCTCATTTATTTAATTATAAAATAACATATAGGCTAACAAACTGTTTTCAATGCATTTAAATGTTCAATTTTAAATAGATTTTATATGCTGGTTTTATCTTATATTAAAACCATGTAAATTCAAGAAACAATACCTTATAATCTTTTTAGTTTTCTTATGTATTTGTAATTCAACTTGAAATAATTCATTATAGATTAAAACTACACATGCCATTTGATTATCATGGCAAATTTTTATTACCTGTATCACAGACACTACAGCCACTGGAATCAAATCCCCAGCCATGGGGAAAGTATTATCTTAGGAAAACACAAGAATAGCAAATGCCACCACACCCTGTTTCTCTTATTTAAGAAATAAAAAAAGGAATTAAGGATTTTCTAGAATTCAACGAAAACGAAAACACAACACACCCAAACTTATGGGATGCAATGAAAGCAGTACTGAGAGGAAAACTCAAGCCCTAAGTGCTTCCAAAAAGAAACTGGAGAGAGCTTACATCAGCAACCTGACAGCACAGCTGAAAGCCCTAGAAGAGAAGGAAGCAGTTATACCCAAAAAGAGTAGACGGCAAGAAATAATCAAAATTAGGGCAGAAATAGACCAAATAAAATAAAAAAGAACCATTGAAAAAAATCAACAAAACCAAGAGTTGGTTCTTTGAGAAAATCAAGAAGATTGATAAACCCCTAGCAAGACTAACTAGAGGGCAAAGAGAGAGTATACAAATTAACAAAATCAGAAATAAAAGTGGGGATATAACAACTGAAACTGAGGAAATTCAAGAAATAATCAGATCCTACAACAAAAACTTATACTCCACAAAATTGGAAAATCTGGAGGAAATGGATGAATTCCTAGACAGATACAAGATCCCAAAGTTAAAGCAGGACCAAGTAAACCATCTAAATAACCCTATAACACCTAAAGAAATAGAAGAAGTCATCAAAAGTCTCCCAACCACAAAAAGCCCAGGTCCAGACGGGTTCAGTGCAGAATTTTACCAGACATTTATTGGGGATATAACACAAATACTCTCCAAACTATTCCAAAAGATAGAATCAGATAGAATACTACCTAAAACATTTTTTGAGGCTACAAAAACCCTCATACCTAAACCACACAAAGATCCTACAAGGAAAGAGAACTTCAGACCAATCACACTTATGAACATTGATGCAAAAATACTCAACAAAATCCTTGCAAACCGAATCCAAGAACACATTAAAATGATCATTCATCATGACCAAGTAGGCTTCATCCCTGAGATGCAGATAAGGAAATCCATCAATGTAATCCACCATATAAACAAACTCAAAGATCAAAATCACATGGTCATCTCACTAGATGCTGAGAAAGCATTTGACAAAATCCAAAACCCCTTCATATTAAAAGTCCTGGAAAGAACAGAAATCCAAGCTGCATACCTAAACATAATAAAAGCAACATACACCAAACCAACAGCCAACATCAAACTTAATGGCGAGAAACTTGAAGCAATCTCACTAAAATCAGGGACTCCACAAGGCTGCCCACTCTCCCCCTACCTATTCAACATAGTACTGGAAATCCTGGCTGGAGCAATTAGACAGCAAAAGGAGATCAAGGGGATACAAATTAGAAAGGAAGAGATAAAAACATCACTATTTGCCGATGACATGATAGTGTACTTGAGTGACCCCAAAAATTGCACCAGAGAACTCCTACAGCTGATAAACAAGTTCAGTAAAGTGGCTGGATACAAAATTAACTCAAACTAATCAGTATCCTTCCTATACTCAAAGGACAAACATGTGGAGAAAGAAATTAGTGAAAAGGTACCCTTCACAATCATCACAAAAACTATGAAATACATTGGTGTGACTCTAACTAAGCAAGTGAAGGACCTGTATGTCAAGAACTTAAAACCTCTAAAGAAAGAAATTGAGGAGGATCTCAGAAAATGGAAAGATCTCCCATGCTCAAGGATTGGAAAGATCAACATCTTAAAAATGGCCATCCTACCAAAAGCAATCTACAGATTCAATCCAATCCCCATCAAAATTCCAACCCAGTTCTTTAAGGAATTTGAAAGATCAATGTGCAATTTCATATGGAATAACAAAATAGAATAGCGAAATCCATCCTCAACAACAAAAAAACATCTGGGGGAATCACTATTCCTGAACTCAAGCTATATTACAAGGCAATTGTGTTGAAAACTGCATGGTACTGGTACAGAAATAGGCATGTGGATCAATGGAATAGAATAGAAGATCTAGAAATGAGCCCTCATGTATATGGTCACCTGATTTTTGACAAAGGAGCAGTAAACATTCAATGGAAAAAGGACAGCCTATTCAACAAATGGTTCTTGTCCAACTCGCACTCAGCATGCAAAAGAATGAAAACAGACCCTTTCTTATCTCCTTGTACAAAGCTCAAGTATAAGTGGATCAAAGATCTCCACATTAAACCAGATACACTGAAATTATTGGATGAGAAAGTAGGGAAAACCTTAGAACACATAGGCACAGGAGAAAATTTCCTGAACAAAACACCAATGGCTCAAGCTCTAAGGTCAAAGAATAACAAATGGGACTTAATGAGATTGCAAAGTTTCTCTAAGACTAAGGAAATTGTCAAGAAAACAAAAAGGCAACCAACAGAATGGGAAAAGATCTTTACCAACACCACATCAGATAGAGGCTTAAGATCCAAGGTATACAAGGAACTCAAAAAGCTACACACCAGAGAATAAAATAACCCTATTAAAAAATGGGGTACAGAGCTAAACAAAACGTTCTCAGTTGAGGAACACCGAATGGCCGAGAAACATCTGAGGAAGTGCTAGACATCCTTAGCCATCAGGGAAATGCAAATCACAACAACCCTGAGATTCCACCCCACACCAGTCAGATTTGCCAAGATCCAAAACTCAGATGACAGCAGATGCTGGCGAGGTTGCGGAGAAAAAGGAACACTTCTCCACTGTTGGTGGGGTTGCAAAATAAAACAACCACTCTGGAGATCAGTCTGGCGATACCTCAGAAAATTGGATATAGTACTACCTGAAGACCCAGCTATTCTACTTCTGGGCATATACCCCAGAGACACTTTAATACACAACAAAGATATATGCACCACAATGTTCATAGCAGCTCTGTTTATAATAGCCAGAAGCTGGAAAGAGCCCACATGTCCTTCAGAAGATGAATGGATACAAAAATTGTGGTACATTTACACAATGGAATACTACTCAGCCACCAGAAACAATGACTTATCCAAATTCTTAAGAAAATGGCTGCATCTAGAGAATATCATCCTGAGTGAGATAACCCAGTCACAAAAGAACAGACATAATATGCAGTCACTGATATTGGGATGCTAACTCCAGAGGCTTGCACTCCCCCAGAAACAACTCACAGACTGTATGAAGTCCAAGAAATAAAGAAAACAAAAAAAAATATATTTACAAAACAAGAAGACTTTGACTATTTCCATGTTGCGTTTTGTTTTGCATGTACTTTATGCTCATTGTAGCTATTAGGTTTTCAATGCATACTGTCAAGCCCTTGAAAAAATCAAGTACTGACCAAAAAATATATTCACAGAGTTTTATGTAAAAATTATTTTAATATCTGAAAAAACAGTATTGACAAAAATGTATAATTTTTAGCAAAAAATGTTTAAAATCTGTACATTTATCTTTGTTTTGTAAAATAAACAGAGTTTATTATTTACATTTAACAAAACAGATAATTAAATAAAGAAATTAACCAATAAAAGTTGCCTGCTGATCAAAAAAAAAAAAGGTATTGAAAGGGCTATGGAGAAACCCTGGAAATCCTGATATCCCTAATTTCAATCATTTTCTGAGATCAAATAATGCAGTTCTTGAATATAGAGAGCATTTAGTTATCAGACAATTCTTCTGTTTTCTATTTCTTTTCATTTACTCATTCTTTATACTTGCCCACATGTTATACATTCAGAGGACTTTTAATTGTAGACTTTATGAGTAACTATTACTTTCCAAAATGCTTTATTTATCCCACTGCTCCATTAAAATGACTAGTCCTTAATCCATTACCTTAGAATTTTGAGAATGAAATTATATATATATATATATATATATATATATATATATATATATATCATCAGGAGATAAATTATATATATATATTCTGATGAGTTTGAATCAAATGTTGGAGTGACACATGCTCTTTGTTATGTTATTATATTTTATTTTAGAAATTTCTCTTGGCTTTGACCTTGGCCCCCTGCTCACCAAGTGATCAGATGTCTTGAGTTACTGAAAAGATGGAGCAGCAATTCCTTTTATTTCTGTTGTATTGAACATCTTCCCTCTGCTTATGGTTGCCTATTACTTCATGGGGAATGTTCATGAAATCCTCAGTGAGGATCACTGCAACAAAATAATTAGCTGTGATTCATAGACACTTTCATCTAGAAGTGGAGGGTTACATTAAATGAGCGTTAGATATATTAGAAAAATATCTAATGTGGATGTCTAGGGTTTGTTGTTTTTGATTGTCTGTTTGTGTTTTTTTTTTCTTTTTCTTTTTCTTTTTCTGTTTCACAATATTGATTCTACGTCCATAGAAACCCACCCACTGTGACAAAATAGAAACCTGGAAGGACTTCCAATTACCTTGGCCATTGTGGAAGTGGCAACTACTGTTTTTAATGTACTGATTTCTTGCTACAAGTTATAGGTTAGTCTCATAAAGGCACGTGAAGGTGAAAAAGTTTAGTCTGATCCATCTTTCAAATATCACATGGGTAGAAAATCTGGTAGTATAAAAATAAATGTCAAATACATATCACATTTGTTTTAATGTCTATTTTCTTACAAATATAAAAATCACTAATTTAGAAATGTGATTGGACATTGAACAAACCTAATAAAACATATGCAATTTTGATTAATTGGTTTGTTGTTGGTTAGGTTACTCATACATATAGAATTAATATTTCAGTAACTGTTCCAAATTACAGTTTTGAAAAAACGATTTAAGATAAACATTTTTAAGTGGCTATCTTGAAAAGATGAGTAAACCAGTAGATATTGGTACATATTATGAATATTAAACATGTTTAGTTTTTACAAAGTATTATACTGTGATTTTTACAAAATAATTATAGAGTAAATTTTGTGTTTATTATTGGAATTTCTGTGATCAAGTGAGCTGCTGGTATCTCTGTAAACCTGAAAGAGAAGGCTATTATTCAGAATGAGAATATAGGAAGACTGATACTCTGAAAAGCTGTGCAATGATTTCTTGAGAGTTTTGTGATTTTTCATGATTATTTTTCCAAGAGACTTTTAATATTTTAATGGTTAACATTGTGTCAAACTTTTTGACTACATCAACTACAATATTTTAAAAGAAACTGATTTGAGCTTCTATAATCCAGCGTAATACTGGGTCTATTTGGCAGACCAATATGCTACTGTAAAACATACTCGTCCATCCCTCAGGCAAAAGCAGCCCATTGATGTCTAAATCTCATGTCTTTGGCATTTAGAAAATCTTATATTTTAGATTCCTCCTCTTTTCTAAGAATACACGTGTCTTCTGCATTGTACATTAATTTTTGCATGCATACTTATTTTGATTGCTCTCCTTTATCTTCACTAAATCTGCACAATCTCATTTTAGCAGCTCCTTCATTATTCCTTTACATTTAATCTCTAATGGTATTGTCCCCATTGCATCTTATAACTTACCTTCTGAATGAGTCTTTATCAGCGCCACATTGCTGTGAAGAAACAGGAAGTCATTGGTAAAGCTTATGAAAGAAACTATCTCATTGGGCCAGCTCATTGTTTCCTATGTTTAGCCCATGGCATCAGCAGGAATAAAAGTATAGAGCCTGGACTCAGCTTCAAAATGTCAAAACCTACCTTCAGTGAGTACTTCCTCTAACAAGGGCACACACTCTAATTCCTTCTCAAGCAGTGACAAAGCATTCACATATCTGAACCTATGAGGCACATTTTCACTGAAAACTAACACAGCATTTTCTTTTATAGTATTTCAGTTTACATGGTAAATTATTGCTTTTATAGAAATTCAGTAAGCTCTGTATGCAAGAAAATACATTGCAAAACCATAAATTATTCATATATAAGTATGAAACATGATTACTTACATGTATTCTGGAATTTTACAAAAGTGTTGTTGAATCCGTTTTTATACTCTGTGATATGTTACTATTTAGAAAATACATTGTTGTAAGAGTTTTAATAAACATAATAATAACTTCATTCTTATCACCATAACAGAAAGATAGAGAATTCATAAAGGAAACATGTCAGGCGCCATCATAGGACAATCTAATAACTACCAGGTGATATTTCTGAGATTACCACATTAAATTAACATCTATTATTGAACTCTGCTAAGCAAGGGCTAGGAGAAAATCATTTTATGAAAGATTCCTGCTATTAATATGTTTTTCCTGATATTATTAAACATATGTAACAATCATTAGATTGACACACACACACACAAACACACACACACACACACACACACACACACACACACACATATATATATATATATGAGTAGATCTCTGCAGATCTATGAGGATGTACTGTCATGTAGCAATACTGTATAGACAACTGGATGACTTCTTAATTCTTAAAGATGATCGCATAAGGATTCCTAAAGTTCTATCAGTATTAATTAAGCTCTTGTATAGGGGGACTGGTGCTGGGTCTCTTCTGGTAGTGAAACTGAAATGGAATGTCTGAGTCTCCCATGTGGCACCAGTGAATTTCTTCTAGAGTGTAACCACTTTCTTCTCCTCACAGCACATTCCAAAAGGTTGTAAAACTATTAACAAAGGTCATGAAAAGGGAACTGATGATTTATTACAGGTGCTAGGACAGAAGGTAAAATATTGACTAGGATTATATATACAAAATTTTACTAATAACTTGTTTATTAGTATATAAGTATATATAATATTAGTTACACGTATAAGTGGTTTTAGCTCTCATTGAACCTGTGGAGCACTGACAGGTGATGGATGTTTAACCAGATAATTACTTCTCAGAGATATGCAAGTCAACATTTACTGCTGTAAAAGTATTCGATTTATGATTTGAATTTTATATGTGAACTTGTGATGAACTTTTTAACATGTGCCCATGTATTCTGAACCATGTATAAGTACTGAGGACAAAGAGAAGAGTGAGAGAAAATTATTCCTTTCCTCACTTAGGATCTTTCTTCTTTTTCCCTTTTCCTTAGAGAGCTTTCATAGGGAAAATTTTTACAACTTAGAGTTAAATGCTATAATCCTTTTTTAAAGTGTCCCATATTTTTTTTGCAACTTAAGACTAGCAGACTAAATTTTAGAGTCCTGCATTTACTGCTCAGCTAGAAGAAAGTCCCCATTTCTTTATCCCCCCCACTGTTAGTCCTAAGGTGTTAATTCCCTGAAACAGCAGCATTTTACCATCAGAATGAATGAAAAAAATTTTAGGTCATTTCAGAAGTTATCATTATCATTTCTGTATACTTAGGGAGCTAGAGATCACCTGCCTTCAAAGCCACTCTAGAATTCTACTGTGTGTCTTTTCTCAACCCTCTCCAGACCAGGAGGCTCACAGCAGAAACTGAGGCATTTTGGTTAGTAACCCACTGTATCTAAGTTGGAAGACAATGAGATATAGTAAATAAAATGAGTGTTTCAATTTATTAACTAAGAGAAAATTTTAAGTGCTCTGTTATTCCATATTTGATTTAAATTTTATTCATAGAAATGGTGTGCTTAAATGTAGGTAAAGAGTGAGCTAATTACAGGATGTGGAATAATTATTCTTTTACTTTGGTGGCATCAAACCTTTATAAGAATTGATTTAGAATAAAAACATACCTTTTAATATTTGTATTGATGGCTTCAGATATGTATTTCATTTTCTGGGATCACCAAAAATAAAGAAAAATACCCTCTTAAAATAAGTGTCTACATTAAACTGTAATTTTTAAAGTATTTTTTTAAGACAAACCTAAATGGTAAAAATATGGTAAGAACTCCCTAAACATTTTCTTTTTATAAGACATCACAATATTGCCATGGGAATTTCAGAATCTCGAAAAAGAACAAAATAATTAAAATTTCAAAGCACATCATTTTACAAAATAACAAGTAATCTATATTTATGACCTGCTACTGTGATACCAAAATTAGACAAATTCATTTTCGGAAAATGATTTTCTTAATGCTTGATGAACATGTATGGAAGAATCTATAAGAAGGTATTCACAATTTGATTACAGAAATCTATGAAAATAATCCTGAGTGAGGTATCCCAGACCCCAAAGGACATGAGAGGTATATACTTACTTATAAATGAATATTAGACTTCAAGTGCATGATAACCATGCTAGAGTAGAAATTGAATCTGAATAACTATGATGGTGCATGGGAGGGTGGTTGATTCTTTCTTAGAAGGAGAAATGAAATACACATCGAAGGTAGATGGAGGACAGGGACTCCACAAGAAGACCAAAAGAATCATCAAACCTGAACCCTTGGGGACATCCAGAGTCTCAACTAACAACCATAGTAGGAGAATTGGCTGGGCCTAGGCCATTCTTTTCTTAATTAAAAACAAAAGAAAATAATTTTCTGGATGAACATATACAAAGAAATTTAAAAGAACATATCTTCAATTTAATTTCAGCTATGTTGAAAATAATAGCTTGGCAATTGATATTCTTTGCTAATACAACATAAGTCATAATATGAATATCAATATAAATATAAATTCAGTAAATTTTATCACATTACAGAGCATAGAAACAGAACAATTAAAATAGACACCGAACTATTTTGTTAAAACCAATATCACTTCATAAGCAAATTATAACTAGATAGAAGTCATTAATGCTGAAGAGCAGCATTTATAAAACTACATGGAGCTAATACTTAATGGTGAAATAGGGTAGTTTAATTTCTGAAGATTGCCCAGATATTCCACCTCACACCAGTCAGATTGGCCAAGATCAAAAATTCAGATGACAGCAGATGCTGGCGAGGATGTGGAGAAATAGGAACACTTCTCCACTGTTGGTGGGATTGTAAACTGGTACAACCACTCTGGAGATCAGTCTGGTGATTCCTCAGAAAATTGAACATAATACTACCTAAAGACCCAGTTATTCCATTTCTAGTCATATAACCCAGAGAAGCTCCAAAATACAACAAAGACACATGCACCACAATGTTCATAGCATCTCTATTTATAATAGCCAGAATCTGGAACGAACCCAGATGTCCTTCAGTAGATGAATTGATACAAAAGTTGTGGTATATTTACACAATGGAGTACTACTCAGCTACCAGAAACAATGACTTTACGAAATTGTTAAGGAAATGCAAGTATCTACAGAATATCATCCTGAGTGAGATAACCCAGTCACAAAAGAATAGACATAATATGCAGTCATTGATAATTGGACACTAACCGCAGAAAGCTGTGAACACCCCAGAAACAACTCACAGACTATATGAAGTTCAAGAAAAGAAAAAGATAGGAAAAGAAAAAAAAAGAAAAAAAAGATTATGCTTAACCCTTAGACACCAAGAAAACTTTGACTAATTCCAGGTTACATCCCATTTTACATGTTCTTTATGCTCATTGTAATGAGTAAGATCTTAATGCACACTATCATACCTTAAAGAAAAATGAAGCACTGACAAAAATGTATTCGTATACTTTCATGCAAAAATGCTTAAAATTTGTACATTTGTCTTTGTTTTTTTAAATAAAGTTGTTAAAAATAATTTCTGAAGATTGTTAAAACAAGAAAAAATAATAAAAAAAGTATGTTTTAATGTGCTAATGGTCCATTCATTTAGCATTAATAATATGCCCGTGCATTCAAAATCATTTAGGAACTAAGTATTTTCCATTCCAATTTCTAGCAGAAGTTTTATAGAAATAAAACAACTGTTTCTCTATAAATGTTCTTCAGAATCTCGACTGTGAAAATACTGACAGTATTTCATTAATTTGAATGTTTTGTGTTACCATTGAATCCCTTATAAAGGATGTTTGTTTCTGATTTCAATGCCCAGATAATAATTACTTGTGTATAAAAATACTTTATAGACTGTTTTACATCAGATTTGTGTAGTATTAAGTCATTAACCATTCTTAAGAACTTACTAATTATTGTGCCTTAATTTATAATACATAGAAGGTAAGCTATTTGTAATCTATAAGAAAATGAATTTTACAATTTTAATTATCTCTATGAATTTTCTTAACCTTTCTTTTGTGTGGGTGTGTGTGTGTGAAAACATATAATTATTTGTGTGTAGTTGTTGTATACATGTTTTTATACATATATGTATAAATTATCATTAATTTTTAATCTTTCAATGTTGTATTTATAAAACTTGAATGTTCATTTGTACTGAATCATTTTTATCTCTTTAAAAATAGGGAAACTTTGGAGCTGGAGTAATGTCTCATAGGTTAAGAGTGCTTGCTGCTCTTTGTGAGGTCCTGGATTATGTCCCTGGCACATACATAGCAGCCAATGTCTATCTGTGATCATGGTGCACAGACATGCCTGCTATCACATAAGAACACAACAAAAAACTAATAAATACTCGAATACTTCAACCCTTCTTCTAGAAACCAGACATTTAACCATGTGACAGATTATCTGCAGGCCTCAAAAAAGCTATGTCTCTCCGTTCATCACCAGTGTAATTTAGGACAAGAACTAAAGCAGGGCAGGAACCTGGAGGCAGAAACTGATGCAGAGGCCATAATGACTGCTGAGGAGGCAGGACTTGGGAAGCTGAGAGTGCTTACCCCTCTCCATTGCTGGCCAGTTGTTGGGCCATAGGGCAAGCAGCCACAGGACATTGTCTGGTTCAGGGAATCAGTCTTAGGCAAGACACATAGCTGTGCCTAACTCGGAGGTCCCTGGGCCTGCAAGGAGGTGAGAATCCTCTGGTTCTCAGGCTCTTAGACACCTAGGTACCACTGGATGTTACATAGTAGGGGCTGGAACTTTCCAGGAGCCAAGTGGGAAAAGGAGGGAGGGGCTCCGGTTGGTCCTATAGGGGGAGTTTCTGATTTGAGGCTTGGGCTTGTTTTTGTTGGTGGTCCTGGCTGGAAGCACAGAGAGGTCTACAGATTAGACAGCGTCAGCTCTATAGGCAAGGGCCTTCTTCATGGCTCAGAATGGCGGATCCAGAAGAAAGAGGATCCATAGTTTTAAGGCATTTATTGTTTTAGGGTAAAGTAAAACTATTCCCCACTTCTTAGTGTTTGCTGAGATTAAACACTTTTTGCAGGGAAGAAACTCTGAGAAGGAAATTTTATTGGCAAAACCGGTCAAGCCTTTAGGTACTTCATTAAAATGGAAATGTCTTGAGCCTACGTGACCACAGGTCATGTCCTGTACATGTGGATGCTCTTGGGGCATTGCCCATACACAACTGATAACCACAAATCTATGGGGGGTGTGGCTAGTGACAGGGGCCTGGTGCCACTGAACAGGCAAAACACCTACCATCACTTCAAGGTATCCAGGGAGTCAATCTACCTTTTACGGTCCCACAAGAATATATTATGCTTTACTCCTAAAACAAATCTTCAGGTTAAGAAAGATTCCAGGAATACCATGGCTTGTAATAGGACAGTAGAATCAGCCAGCAGATGTTTCAACATGGGGTGATGGAAGTAATCACTAAATCTTAATAATTTTCATTAGACAATCATTCTTTCATAGTAGACCATTTGATATCAGATTGTATTACTGAGGTAAACTAGATTCAGTAATAAAATTGACTGACTGTATTAAATTGTACATGGAGATAATATATTTTATTGAACTATATCTTATAGAAAATATATTAAGAATATGATTAAAGTTTACATTTTGCCAAGACTCTGTTTCAATTGGATATTTTTTTTGTATTTACATTTTCCCTTGTTCCTATCCCTGCTCCCCCTCCCTTGTTTTCATGAATGTGCTCCCTTGACCAACCACTCTCTCCCACCTCAGTACCTTGGCATTGCCCTATACTGGGAAAGCACAACCTCACTGGAACAAAGACCTCTTCTCCCATTGATGTCAGAGAATGCTGTCCTCTGTTACATATGCAACGGAAGGCATAGGTCTTTCTATATGTGCTCATTGGTTGGTGTTTTAGTTTCTGGGAGCTCTGGAAGGTTAGGTTGGTTGATATTGTTGTTCTTCCCGTGGGTATGCAAACCTTTCCAGTTCCCTCAGTCCTCTATGTCGTTTCATCATTGGGGTTCCCATGTTCTGTCTGATGGTTAGCTGCAAGCATCCTCAAATGTATCTGCATGACTCTGGCAGATCCTCTGATGAGGCATCCATATTTGGCTCCTGCCAGGAAACACTTCTTGGCATCAGCAATATTGCATGGGTTTAGTGGCTGCCTATGGGGTGGATACTGAGGTGAGGCAGCCTCTTTACTCCAATCCCTGCTCCTCTGTTTGTCCCATTATTTCCTCCCATGAGTGTTTTGTTCTCCCTTTTAAAAATGACTGAGGCATCCATATTTTGGCTATCGTGCTTTTTGAGTTTTATAAGTTCTGTGAATTGTTTCTTGGGTATTCTGAGGTTTTCCGGGCTAGTATCTGCTACTCAGTGAGTGTATATCAGGTGTATTATATTGTGACTTGGTTACCACCCTCAGGATGATAGATTCTAGTTCTAGTCATTTGCCTAAGAATTTCATGAAGTCATTGTTTTAATAGCTGAGTTGTATTCTATTGTGTAAATGTACCACAATTTCTGTATCCATTCCTCTGTTGAAAAACATCTGGGTTCTTTCTGGATTCTGTTTATTATAAATAAAGTTGCTATGAACATGATAGAGCATGTGTCCTTATTATATGCTGGAGCATCTTTTGGGTATATGACCAGGAGTGGTTTACCTGGTTCCTCAGGTAGTACTATGTCTAATTTGCTGAAGAACTGCCAGACTGATATCCAGAAAATGTTTTAATGAAATACATTATATGATATTGATCTATCTAACCCTGCATCTAAATAGATATACCACATAAGTAATCCTGGTATTAATATTTGTGTCTCATTCTAAAGACAAAAATCCTTCTCTATGTTAAAATAATTAAAACCTGAATAATACATAAATTTAACTACTTATGGTTCTAAGACTTTTTCATGTGAGACAGTTAACTAAAATAAGCTATTGGTTTTGACATAGTCATAAAGTTTCTAAATGGACTTTAAATTTAACCATTTGTTTAAAAATATTTTTATAGTTCAAGACCATTCTCTTTGATAATTTTTACTTGAGCACTTATTTTTGTTGTAAGTAATTACATATTTCCATTAATTAAAAATGGAGAAAATGGTTATATTTCTATTAGAATGTAATCACATAATTCTTCCAATATAATTGAATGATCATTGTTTCTTTGGCACAATAGTCTTGAAAATTAACATCTTATGTACTTTGGAAGGTTTTACTATTTCTCAGTTGGTCAGTTTCTACTTAAAATATTGCCTTGAGGTTTGACAGTAAGATGGATAAATATAGCTTAATACATTTATAATGATTTTTCAAGCTAATTGGAAAAATAATTTTGAGAGAAGTTTCAAACAATAGTTTCAGACAGAAGTTTCAGTAACAGTCCAATAAGTAGAAATATAAAATAAAATGTTGTCTTCTAACACTAAGTTATGTATTTACAAAAGGCAAGTTTTAAAATTTCTCTCCATTAACCCCACTATTTAAGAGTATGTGCCTAAGAAATATTTTATTTACCACATAATGCTATTAATATTATTACATATCTTTTCTCTTATTCTCTTATTCTCAAAATCACTGACCATTAAAATCTTTAATACCAGAGAATCAAGCAACCCTATTAAAAATGGGGTACAGAGCTAAACAAAAAGTTCTCAATTGAGGAATATCGAATGACTGAGAAGCATCTAAGGACTTGCTTGACATCATTATCCATCAGGGGAATGCAAACCAAAACAACCCTGAGATTCTACCTCATACCAGTCAGATTGGCCAAGATCAGAAATTCAGATGACAGCAGATAATGGCAAGGATGTGGAGAAAGAGGAACACTTCTCCACTGCTGGTGGGGTTGTAAACTGGTATAACCACTCTGGAAATAACTGAAGATGCAGTTATTCCACGTCTGGGCATTTACCCTCAAGAAGCTCCAACCTATAACAAAGACACATGCACCACAATGTTCACAGCATCTCTATTTATAATAGCCAGAAGCTGGAAAGAACAAAGATATTCTTCAGTAGACGAATGGATACAAAAATTGTGGTACGTTTACACAACGGAGTACTACTCAGCTATCAGAAAAAAAATGACCTTATGAAATTCTTAAAAGAAAAAATGGATGCATCTAGAGAATATCATCGTGAGTGAGATAACCCAGTCATAAAAGAACAGACATAATATGCAGTCACTGATAATTAGATACTAACCTCAGAAATCTCTGACCACCCCGAGAAACCACTCACAGACTATAGAAAGTTCAAGAAAAGAAAAAAAAAAGAAAAGAAAAAACCATTATGCTTAATCCTTACACACCAAGAAAACATTGACTAATTCCAGGTTACATCTGTTTTTTCATGTACTTTATGCTCATTGTAACTAGTAAGATCTTAATGTACACTACCAAACCTTATAAAAAAAATCCAAGCCATAACAAAAATATATTCCTATACTTTTATGCAAAAATGCTTAAAATTTGTATATTTAATTTTGTTTCTTAAAATAAAATTCTTCAATAAAAAATTTGCACTACATTTTTTAAATATTCCTGCAACTGTGTCTTCCTCTGAAGTTGCCCTATGTTCTTTTTAACAAAGTTATTGACAAATGATGACAGTTAAATTCTCATAATTTTTCCTAATAGTTGTGACTTATAGAGCAGTGTTTTTTAGTTTTAATGTTACAACAAATAAATATTTTCCTGGAACTATTCATAATAAAGACACAGAATTAACTACATATTTCCTCTATTCCCAATTTGAAAGGATGGGTGATAGGTTTAATCTGCCTTGCTTCCCAGCACATGTTGGATTCTGTTTGTTCCAAGACAAGCAAACAGATACAGTTTCTAAAGCACAGCCTCAGTGAGCACAGCTCTCTTGACTAATCTCTTTCTTTCTTCTCAGCTCAGTGTCCTAACATAATATGTAACCATAATGACATGACATGCAGAACACAGGCCAAACATATATGAGAAGTTTCCAGTATAAATGTAAAATATCATGGAAACTATTCTTTGGGGTTTTCTTTAATGAATTCTCTTTCTACTTTTAAATAGTCCTTAGGAAGTTATAGCAGGTCAATTGGAGGTCAGTCTACTATAGTTCTATGTACTATGCATAAATATTCAAACTTTTATGAGTAGAGAAGATTATTATCTAGCAATTCTGTAAGGGCCTCTACTCATCAGTGCAAAGAGAAACTTTTTAATTTTTTTTAAATTAAATACTCTCTGTATTTACATTTGAAATCTTATCCCCTTCCCCCACTCCACTCCCATTCCCCATCCTGCTCACAGTAAAGAATAATTGTTCACAACTTTCTGGTAAATGTCTCCAAATGCAACTTCTGCCTCTGTCTAACTCGTGTTACTTTCCGGAGAGAAGACAACATGAGTTTATTTTCCAACAAGTATTTCTGAGTGCTTTTTCTCCCTGAGTGAGTTAAACAGAGTATTTTCTGTGAAAGGAAAAGAACTGTGTAGTGGATTTGACATTTTCATATAAAAGCTGAAAATGTGTCTGGAGTCAAACAACAAGTGTTAGATCTTTATGGTGCAATATGAAACATATGGCCCCTTTTTTTTTTCCTGGATTTGGGCTTTGGCAAGTGAGCTGTAGCAGTTTTCCTTCTTTGCAATTCTAATTAAAATGTTTATGAGGACTGAGAAAATGTGAATAAAAATCACTGGGGTGCTGGCACTACAAAAATATATGTGAACAAACAGGATGAGTGTTAGTTAGTAGGGTTCTGGTTTTAACACTCAATTTAGTATTAAAGAAAAGGTAATATCTGGAACATATTGATACATATTAATACATATTATAACTCTGTTTGGAGATACAGAAGTGATGGTCTACTTATGAATTGGGTTTATTGTCTGTGGCACATTGCTGTCAATCTCTTTCAGATCCAGTATGTTAAAAAGTTTTATTTAATCCTTGCTTTCATAAATCTAGATAAGAATCTGAATAACCCAAAGCAGCAAGGGATTATATTTTTTAAATAGTTAAAGGCTGCTCATTCTGTGTTATCATAAAATAGATGAAGACACCATACTTCAAACACTCACAAACTTATTAAAGTTTTAATTAGTGAGTGCATGTAATTCATCAGGAACATAGATATGAGCAGAGCATTCATGCAGAACTGAACAGGGTGGACAAGAAACATCCTGAACTGAAAGGAAAATTAAAGGATTCAATTGCAAAGGCTACAATGAACAGTGAGTGCTGATAGGAGTTTATAGAAGATTTGAAGATTATTGTAAATTAAACAGGAAAGAAATGCCATGAAATGCCAAAGACAAAGACAAGAGGCCAAACAAGGTACATGAATAGAAATCCTATATAGAATTGCTGTTCCTTTAATCATCTTTTCAAAAATAGACACCACCATTGAGGGTCCATTCTGTTGTAATCAACTCTGACAAAACTATTACTATTACATTGATATCTCTTCCCAGAGACCCTGGTATCTATCTATCTCTCTACCTACCTACCTACCTACCTACCTATCTATCTATCTATCTATCTATCTATCTATCTATCTATCTATCTATCTATCTATCTAGGGCTCATAACCTGTGTGTATGTGTGAGTGTGTGTGTGTGTGTGTGTGTGTGTGTGTGTGTGTCTGAGTGTTGTAAACTTGCAATGATTAGATGGTAATGTAGCCACAACATTTTTAACTCTGTACTTCATTTAGCTTATAAAATTCTACATAAAAAAAAACATAACACACTTCTTTCTCCTTTCTTTACATTGAAATAGTCTTTTTAATTGAAGAACTTTATTTTAAAAAACAAAGATAAATGTACTAATTTTAAACATTTTTGCATAAAAGTGTACTAATACACTTCTCACGCCTTTTCTTCCTTTTGAATTACAGTAGATGTAGGCCATCTATGTTAATGTTAGGAGAAGGATCAGTCCTGCAAAGATCAGCGAGTTAAACCACCTCTCCAGCTCCAATAAATTTCTAGTAACATGGAATAGCATTTTTTATTAAAAATTATACTTAATATCTCCCCAAAATTGAGATCATTTAGATGTAGTTCACATGGTTTAGTGAGATGATACAGTAAGTAAATTAACTTACCACCAAGCTTAGTAACCTATATTGGATCTTTAAAGCCACAGAATAGAATGAGAGAAATAAAAATTGCCATATGACACAGTTCTACTATTTTTTTGCACATACAAAAAGAATCTATATTATATTTTATACATGTGAATTCATATTCATTACTACTCTATTCATAATTTAAAATATTGTCATCTTATACGTCTATCAAGGGAAGTACTCCATCACATTGTTCTATGATTTCCACAAACATACTGTAGCATGTGATATCCTACAAAACACAACACAACAGAACAAAACAAAACAATAAGCAACAAACTATATAAGTAAGAGGAAATCATTATTGGGTCAAAAGGGAAAGCCAGAGAATGGGAGAGTATCTTTGTTAGCTATATATCTGATAAAAAGTTTATATCCAAAATATTAAGTACACAAAATACTGAAAGTTTCAGAAACTGAGCCACCAGGAAATATTTAATCGATTAAGACTATTTTACGATTAAACACCACTCCTTTCAGAATAGCCATCATCCAAAATACAAATCAAAACAAATGCTTATGTGATGAATACAGTATAGGTGAATGCTAATGAACAGTTGGCAAAAAGGTAAACCACTGAAGCCAGCTTTGAAATCTACACAGTTATTTCACAAGAGTCATTCAAGAAATAAATAGAAAAATAGCTCCTATAATATTTGTTATGTCATACCTGGGCATATAATAATAACATTACATATCCTATTACACCAGTGCCTGCTGATTAAGATTCATTCCTGCTCTAGTCAAGACAGAGAGTCAACCTATAATTCTATCAAGAGGTGTCTTGATAAAAATGTGATACACAAAAACAATCTATTTTTTACAACTGTAAAAATGTGAAATTATATAATGTGGGATGAAACGAGTAGAACCAAAAAATATTGATCACAGTTGCCCACACCCCTAACACCAAATATGATATCTTTTCTGTCTCATATGTATTGTAGCTTCAAACTTTAAGGATTATGTTTTCTTTGGCTTAAATTGGATTGTGTGTAAATCTAAAAGTGAAAAAGTAGTTATATCCTATAAAGCAGATGCCTCTAGGAGGGGATGGGAAAACACATTTGCTATAAAGGTATGAGGAGGAAATACTGGGAAAAATGGTTTAGGCATGAATGAGAGCAAGAAGGTACAGAGAGAGGACGAACTAAAACTATATATATATTAAGAGGTCACATGTTGACACATACATGTATAAGCTAATTAAAAACATAATAAATCTATTAAGAGACTAATCATCTAAGGAAGGATAATATTGATACCAATAGTTATGAGTCATTAAATGAAATCTCCAGAGCTAGGAATCAAATAAATACCTACATGTTATTGGCCAAAGAGATCTCAGAATCCCAAAAAACTATGCAGGTTATACTCATTGACTGTTGTTACCAATGATAACTGTACGCTAAGACCATATTGTTAAAGATGCCATATATTTTTATTGCAAAATACATAGCAATTGTGCTAGAGCAGAGTTGGAAACTTCTCTCCTGTTCCCAAACACTCACAGAGCTCAAAACTACTGTGTAAAACCTTGTCGAGAAATATCAACAATGCTCCCCTCTAGTTTTAGACTTTAAATGTTATAATACAAACTTTGTAAGAAATAGGTTCTTACAGATTCATTAGTAGCACAACTGTTATGAAGCTACCTGATTAACTTGCTGTATCTGAGTCCAACTCCAAAGGAGAAAATTGATGCCTGTTACTTACTGATCATGATATTAAAATCTGATAATCCTGGATATGACATGGACAAGTGGGTGATTCCCATATTATTACTTTTCTCAACATATGCATTGTAAACTTGGCTTTTAAGAGTTTATGTTTATTTTCACAGATGAAATTTATCACAAGCCTTGAAAAAGAAAGAAAGAAGGAAAGAAAGAAAGAAAGAAAGAAAGAAAGAAAGAAAGAAAAAAGCTAATTGTAATTAATGCACACTGCACTGGGTGGTATACATGTTGAAAACAAGTGACTGCTAAATGTCTAGAATTAAATAGGGTACCATTTCTAAGGTAGTACCTTATAAACTCATGGAACATTGTGGAATTTGATGGAAAGAATGTAAGCACCTAGCAGCAAATGGGAGGAAGATGTACTATGATGTGCTTATAAATTGGCATGATGCTGCCAAGATAGCAAGGCACCAATAACATCTGTGTTTGGCTATATACTACTTAAAAAATATTGTCATACTGAATACATAAAAGTTGATATATCAACCAGCATTGTGTGTGTGTGTGTGTGTGGTGTGTAAATGTTAAAGAACTTCTAGAATGGAAATAAAAGCTAGTCTTGGATGATGAAGAAAATAAAAACCAGAAGAAGACCAGAACACAAAACAGTTTATCCTGTTCCTTTTCACAATAGACACTTCCCGAATCTCTGGCATGAGCCTCTCCCTGACCTATACATAGTAACTTACTTTAATCATTTTTTATTAATGAAGCTCTACCTATTTAAAAGTTCCCATATTTGTTTCCCTAAAGACTTATAAGAATTTCACAGGTAAATGTTCATTCTACAGGAAAAAACACATAAAGAGTTAATGAATGAAGCTCTTTTCTCCTGTTTACATTTGCAGAATTAAAGTGAAGAAAAGAGCTTCATGAAGAATGTGATAAAACAATGGTACAAAACAAAATGCAGGGAGCTCAAACTGAGTATGCCATATGTCTTGACTCTATGGAATTAATTTGTTTTTCCATTTGGCAGAGAGAATTCATGAGAATAGAAGATTTAGTAAATCTGATTGAATCTAACTTCAAGTTTCCCCATAATACCTGAAGAATTAAAGGATTAAAATAGTTTTAAATGGAATTTGGGAAATAGGAAATGACTAATCCTGTAATTAAAATGTTTAAAATGTTAAACTGAGGGTCATAATGTTTTGATTTTTTTTCAAGTTTCATTCTTACAATGGTAATCCAAAATACAACTGATAAAAGCTTAGGCACATGTATGTCTGCCAAAGTGTTCTTGTGGGAAATAGCAGAATATCTTATTGTATTTGTTTATTTTTAATTAAGTGTATGTATAGACCTAAAAACAAAGACAATGAATACTTGATGCAGGAAAATCTGTTATGTTAAATAAATATGGCTCTGTAACAATTTAATCAGACAGTAATTACAAAATATCATACATGTAGTAGTTTGTAAGCAGAGAAAGATTGGTATCATGTTACTGAAGGCTGGAAAATGTAATCAAGGTGGCCATGACCTATGTCAAGAGAGTAACTTTCTATTAGAACAGAAAGTAGGGAAAACCTTAGAACACATAGGCACAGGAGAAAATTTTCTGAAGAAAACAACAATGGCTCAAGCTCTAAGGTCAAGTATCTACAAATGGGACTTAATGAGATTGCAAAGAATCTGTAAGGCTAAGAACACTGCCAAAAAAAAAAAAACAAAATGGCAGCGAACAGATTGGGAAAAGATCTTTACCAACTCAACATCTGATAGAGGCCAATATCCAAAGTATACAAAGAACTCAAGAAGTTAGACACCAGAAAATCAAACAATCCTATTAAAAATGGGGTACAGAGCTAAACAAACTGTTCTCAATTGAGGAATATCAAAGTAAGTGGTCGAAATCATTAGCCATCAGGGAAATGCAAATCAAAACAACCCTGAGATTCCACCTCACACCAGTCAGAATGGCTAAGATCAAAAACTCAGATGACAGCATATGCTGCTGAGGATGTGGAGAAAGAGGAACACTTCTCCACTGTTGGTGGGGTTCTAAACTGGTACAACCACTCTGGAAATCAGTCTGGCGATTCCTCAGAAAAAAATGGACACAGTACTACCTGAAGACCCAGTTATTCCACTTCTGGGCATATACCCTAGAGAAAATCCAACATATAACAAAGACACATGCACCACAATGTTCATAGCAGCCCCATTTATAATAGTCAGAAGCTGGAGAGAACAGAGTGTCCTTCAGTAGATGAATAGATACAAAAATTGTGTTATATTTACACAATGGAGTACAACTCAGCTCTCAAAAACCATGACTTTATGAAATTCTTAATAAAATGGATGCATCTAGTGAATATAATCCTGAGTGAGGTACCCAGTCACAAAAGAACGGAAATAATATCCTGTCACTGATAATTTGATACTAACCCCAAAAAGCTCTGACTACACCAGAAACAATTCACAGACTACTTGAAGTTCACATAAAAACAAAGGCCAAAAAAAAAAAAAAAACAAAAAAAAGGAAAAGAAAATGAAATGCAAAACCATTATGCTTAATCTTCACACACCAAAAAAAAAAAAAAAAAAAAAAAAAAAAAAAAAAAAAAAAAAAAAAAAACAAAACTTTGAGTATTTTCAGGTTACATCTTGTTTTACATGTACATTATGCTCATTGTAACTAGTAAGATTTTAATGCATACTATCAAACCTTTAAAAACTCAAGTACTGACATAAATGTACTCATATAGTTTTATGCAAAACTGATTTAAATCTGTACATTTATCTTAGTTGTTTTTTAAAATAAAGTTGTTCAATTTTTAAAAAAAGAAAAATTAAAATCTTGGTGTTAAAATAAAGGGAGAGAGAGTAACTTTCTGTGCTTTTTGTGTTGTTCAGTAGTGAAAGATACTGAGTACCTTACTGCCTTGTCCTTTAGAAGGGCATGAATCCTATTCAGCAGAATATTTCCTTCAATATCTGAAACATCTCAGTTTTCATCCAAAACCATGAAACTCCCAGATAATTTTTTAATTTATCAAAAATAATGAATTATTTTCTTTAACAAATACTTTATGTATTCATTTTTCATTTTTTCCATTTTTATTGGATAGTTTCTGTATTTACATTTTAAATGTAAATCCCCCTGACTCCCCTCCCTCCTCCCCATCAACTTGCTTACATGTAGGTGCTCCCTCTGCCAATCACCCTTTCTACCTCAGTGCCTTGGCTGATGATGTTGTTCTTCCCAAGATGTTGCAAACCTTTCAGCTCTTTCAGTCCTCTCTCTAGGTCTTACATTGGAGTCCCTGTGTTCACTCGGATGTTTAGCTACGAGGATCCACATTTTTTTTTTTTTTTTGAAGTTGCATTTAACGATTCTTTTTTTTCTTTTTTTTTAATTTTAAACAACTTTATTTTACAAAAAAAGATAAATGTACAGATTATAAACATTTTTGCTTAAAATTATACATTTTTTGTCAGGACTTATTTTCAGATTTTAACATTATTTTTACATAAAATTATATGAATATATTTTTTAGTCACTACTTGATTTTTTTCAAGGTTTGATAGTATGCCTTGAAAACTTAATAGTTACAATGAGTTAAAGTACATGTAAAACAAAATGTAACATAGAAATAGTTAAAGTTTTCTTGTTCTGTAAATATTTTTTTTTTTGTTTTGTTTTCTTTATTTCTTGGACTTCATACATTCTGTGAGTTGTTTCTGGGGGAGTGCAAGCCTCAAGAGTTAGCATCCCACTATCAGTGGCTGCATATTATGTCTGTTCTTTTGTGACTGGGTTATCTCACTCAGGATGATCTTCTCTAGATGCAGCCATTTTCTTAAGAATTTGGTTAAGTCATTGTTTCTGGTGGCTGAGTAGTATTCCATTGTGTATATGTACCACAATTTTTGTATCCATTCATCTTCTGAAGGACATCTGGGTTCCTTCCAGCTTCTAGCTATTATAAATAGAGCCGCTATGAACATTGTGGTGCATATATCTTTGTTGTGTATTAAAGTGTCTCTGCGGTATATGCCCAGAAGTGGAATAGCTGGGTCTTCAGCTAGTACTATATCCAATTATCTGAGGTATCACCAGACTGATTTCCAGAGTCGTTGTATTAGCTTGCAACCCGACCAACTGTGGAGAAGTGTTCCTCTTTCTCCTCAGCCTCGCCAGCATCTGCTGTCATCTGAGATTTGGATCTTGGCCAATCTGACTGGTGTGAGGTGGAATCTCAGGGTTGTTTTGATTTGCATTTCCCTGATGGCTAAGGATGTCTGGCAGTTCCTCAGATGTTGCTCAGCCATTCGGTGTTCCTCAACTGAAAACGTTTTGTTTAGCTCTGTACGCCATTTTTTAATAGGGTTATTTGATTCTCTGGTGTCTAGCTTTTTGAGTTTCTTGTACACCTTGGATATTAGGCCTCTATCTGATGTGGTGTTGGTAAAGATTTTTTCCCATTCTGTTGGTTGCCGTTTTGTTTTCTTGATGATGTCCTTAACCTTACAGAAACTTTGCAATCTCATTAAGTCCCATTTGTTAATCTTTGACCTTAGAGCTTGAGCCATTGGTATTTTGTTCAGGAAATTTTCTCCTGTGCCTATGTGTTCTAAGGTTTTCCCTACTTTCTCATCTAATAGTTTCAGTGTATCTGGTTTAATGTGGAGATCTTTGATCCACTTACACTTGAGCTTTGTACAAGGAGATAAGAAAGGGTCTATTTTCATTCTTTTGCATGCTGAGTGCCAGTTGGACCAGCACCATATGTTGAATAGGCTGTCCTTTTTCCACTGAATGTTTACTGCTCCTTTGTCAAAAATCAGGTGACCGAATACATGGGGGCTCATTTCTGGACCTACTATTCTATTCCATTGATTCACATGCCTATTTCTATACCAGTACTATGCAGTTTTCAGCACAATTGCCTTGTAATATAGCTTGAGGTCAGGGATAGTGATTCCTGCAGATTTTTTTTTTTTTTTTTTTTTTTTTTTTTTTTTTTTTTTTTGTTTAGGATGGATTTCGCTATTCTAAGTCTTTTGTTATTCCATATGAAATTGCACATTGATCTTTCCAATTCCATGAAGAACTGGGTTGGAATTTTGATGGGGATTGTATTGAATCTGGAGATTGCTTTTGATAGGATGGCCATTTTTAAGATGTTGATTTTTCCAATCCATGAACATGGGAGATCTTTCCATTTTCTGATATCCTCCTCAATTTCTTTTTTTAGATGTTTGAAGTTCTTGTCTTACAGGTCCTTCACTTGCTCAGTTAGAGTCACACCAAGGTATTTCATAGTTTTTGTGACAATTGTGAAGGGTACCTTTTCCCTAATTTCTTACTCCACATGTTTGTCCTTTCAATATAGGAAGGCTACTGATTTGTTTGAGTTAATTTTGTATTCAGCCACTTTGCAGAACTTGTTTATCAGCTGTAGGAGATCTCTGGTGGAATTTTTGGGGTCACTCAAGTACACTATCATGTCATCGGCAAAGAGTGATGTTTTTATCTCTTCCTTTCCCTTCCAATACTATGTTGAATAGGTAAGGGGAAAGTGGGCAGCCTTGTTGAGTCCCTGATTTTAGTTGGATTGTTTCAAGTTTCTTGCCATTAAGTTTGATGTTGGCTGTTGGTTTGCTGTATATTGCTTTTATTATGTTTAAGTATGGACATTGGTTTCCTGTTCTTTCCAAGACATTTAACATGAAGGGGTGTTGGATTTTGTCGAATGCTTTCTCAGCTTCTACTAAGATGACCATGTGATTTTGGTCTTTGAATTTGTTTATATGGTGGATTACATTGATTGATTTTCTTATGTTAAACCATCCCTGCATCCCAGGGATGAACCCTACTTGGTCATGATGAATGATGGTTTTGATGTGTTCTTGGATTCGTTTTGCAAGGATTTTGTTGAGTATTTTTGTATCAATGTTCATAAGTGAGATCGGTCTGAAGTTCTCTTTCCTTGTAGGGTCTTTGTGTGGTTTAGTTACAAGGGTTATTGTAGCCTCAAAAAATGAGTTGGGTAATATTCCATCTGATTCTATTTTTTGGAATAGTTTGGCGAGTATTGGTGTGATATCCCCAGTAAATGTCTGATAAAAATCTGCACTGAACCCGTCTGGACCTGGGCTTTTTTTGGTTGGGAGGCTTTTGATGACTTCTTCTTTTTCTTTAGGTGTTATAGGGTTATTTATATGATCTACTTGGTTCTTGTTTAACTTTGGGATCTTGTATCTGTCTAGGAATTCGTCCATTTCCTCCAGATTTTCCAATTTTGTGGAGTATAAGTTTTTGTAGTAGGATCTGATGATTTCTTGAATTTCCTCAGTTTCAGTTGTTATGTCCCCACGTTCCCTTCTGATTTTGTTAATTTGGATACTCTCTCTTTGCCCTCTAGTTAGTCTGGCTAGAGGTTTATCAATCTTAATGATTTTCTCAAAGAACCAACTCTTTGTTTTGTTGATTTTTTCAATGGTTCTTTTTGTTTCTATTTGGTCTATTTCTGCCCTAATTTTGATTATTTCCTGCTGTCTTCTCTTTTTGGGTATATCTTCTTCCTTTTGTTCTAGAGCTTTTAGCTGTGCTGTCAGGTTGCTGATGTAAGCTCTCTTCAGTTTCTTTTTCGAAGCACTTAGGGCTATGAGTTTTCCTCTCAATACTGCTTTCATTGCATCCCATAGGTTTGGGTATTTTGTGTTTTCATTTTCATTGAATTCTAGAAAATCCTTAATTTCTTTCTTTATTTCTTCTTTTACCCTGCTATCCTTTAACAGAGCATTGTTTAGTTTCCATATGTATGTGGGCTTTTCTTTGTCTTTGTTCTTGTTAAAGACCAGCCATAGACCATGATGATCTGAGAGGATGCATGGGAGTATTTCAAACTTATATCGATGGAGGCTCGTTCTGTGTCCAATTTGTAGTCAATTTTCGAGAAGGTGCCATGGGCTGGTGAAAAGAAGGTGTATTCTTTTACTTTAGGATAGTATGTTCTGTATATATCTATTAATTCTAGTTGGTTCAAAGTCTCTGGTAGTTTTGCAGTGTCCTTGTTCAGTTTCTGTTTCCCTGATCTGTCAATTGGTGAGAGCGGGGTATTAAATTCTCCCACTATTATTGTGTGGGGTGAAATGTATTTTTTGAGCTTTAGTAGGGTTTCTTTTATGAATGTTGTTGATTTTTTATTTGGAGCATATATGTTATGGATTGAGAGTTCCTTCTGACAGATTTCCCCGGTAATGAGTAAAAAGTGTCCTTCCTTATCTTTTTTGATAACTTTTCGATGGAAATTTACTTTATTAGATATTAGATTAGCCACTCCTGCTTCCTTCTTGGAGCTATTTGCTTGGAAGTTTTTTTCCCACCCTTTTACTCTGAGATAGTGTCTGTCTTTATCTCTGAGATGAGTCTCCTGTATGCAGAAAAAGGCTGGATTTTGTTTATGTATCCAGTCTATAGTCTATGTCTCTTTATTGGGGAGTTGAGACCATTTATGTAAATAGATATCAGGAAATAGTTGTTTCTGTTTCCTGCCATTATTGCTTTTTTGGGTTGAGTTGTGTCTGTGTTTTTTTCTTCTTTTAGTTTTCTTGTTTAGGAGTTTTCTTGTTTTTACTAGGCTGTATTTTCCCTCATTGTATTGGGTTTTCCACCTATAATTCGTTGTAGTGCTGGGTTTGTGGTCAGATATTTTGTGAATTTTGATTTGTCTTGAAATATCTTCGTCTCTTCATTGATGGTGATTGATAGTTTTGCTGGGTATAGCAGCTTGGGCTGGCACTTGTGCTCTCTTAAAGAGCGCATGATGTCTGTCCAGGTTCTCCTAGCTTTCATAGTCTCTGATGAGAAATCGGGTGTGAGTCTGATTGGTCTGCCTTTATATGTTACCTGACCTTTTTCCCTTACTGCTTTTTGTATTCTATCTTTGCTTTGGGCACTTGGTGTTTTTACTATTATGTGTCGGTAGGTATTTCTTTTCTGGTCCAACCTATTTGAAATTCTGAAGGTTTCTTTTATGCTTGTGGTCATCTCATTCTTGAGGGTAGGGGAGTTTGCTTCTATGATTTTGTTGAAGATATTTACTGTGCCTCTTAATTGATACTCTTCTGCCTCTTCTATTCCTATTATTCTTAGGTTCGGTCTTCTCATTGTGTCTTGGATTTCCTGGACATTTTGGGTTAAGAGCTTTTTGTTTTTTGCATCTTCTCTGGCTGTTTTGTCTATGTTTGCAATGTTGTCTTCTGCCCCCGATATTCTCTTTCGATCACTTGTAATCCATTGGAAATGCTTGCTTCTGTGACTCCTAATTTACTTTTTTGGTGTTCTGACTCTAGGGTTATCTCTTTTAGTGTTTTCTTTATTGTGTCAATTTCTGTTTTAATTTCCCTCTTCCATTCCTTTATTTTTTTGGTTCTGCTTTCCTCTAGTTCTTTGAGTTCTTTTAGTGTTTTTCTTGTTTCTTCTTTAAAAACTTCTGAATCTTTTTGCTTTTCCTCCCTTTCTTGTTTAAGTATCTCTATCAGCATCTTGAGGTATGATTTCAGGTCTGTGTCTTCTTTTTCTGGAGTGTTAGTAATTCCGATTTTGCTGTTATGGGAGAGCTGGGTTCTGGTGTTGCTAGATTGTCTTGGTTTCCTTGGGATATACTCTTTCTCTTTCCTCTTGCCATTTTGTTGTCAGTGATATGTTCTTGCTTTTCTCTTGTATCTGGTCTGAGTCTCTGGTTCTCCACTGGTCCAGGTGTCAGATGGGCCGCGCCTGTTCTATGCCTCAGAGTCATCAGGTGTGACCAGAAGTTCCAAAGTTCTGTTTCTGGTCTCTGGATCACACAAGGCAGGGCAGGGCAAGGCAGGGTGTGCACTTTCTGTGTGCACTCCGCAGAGATCTCTCTGCTCCCCGGCCGCCCAGGTCTCCCACCCACCAGTTGCTCATCCTCTACCAAGGATCCTCATCTATATCTATATTACTCTGGCAATGCTTTTGAGGAGACAGATTAATTTGTAAAGGAATCTTCGAATACATCTTACTATGATACTTAGACATTCATATTACTGTACTGTCACTGACAAAATCTGTATTATGAAATCAGCCTAGAAAAGTTGTATGTTCACAATGATTACTTATTGATTTATAAATAACAAAATGATGGAAAATTTGAGGAAATTAATATAACTATATCTTTATATTGAGCTAAATAAAACATACCTGTGGACAAAATCTTGTGGTTCTCTCTCTCTCTCCATATATATATATATATATATATATATATATATATATATATATATATATGCATGTGTATGTGTATGTATGTGATGTATATGTATATGATATATCTGGGAAGGGGAATGTCAGATTAAGATACTAATAGACAGAGATTAATTTCTAAAATCTATTTGTGGAAGTTTTCTACATCATGCAGTTTGA